>NW_007360330.1:2180006-2536003 GCF_000271585.1 Trametes versicolor FP-101664 SS1 | reverse complement strand
ATAATATGAAGTATTATATACCATAAGGTTCAGAAAATTGAGGTCTACACAATGGTGCTGTTGGTAGGTCAATAGGATGCTATTTGCAGGTATACATTGGGGTAAATAGATGTTTGGGTCCAGATAATGCAGTTTATTTGATGCCTTGCTAGCACAATCTTCTGCCCTATTAACAAAAGTGTGTTCAGATGTAATAAGGAGACCGACCACATATAATAGCCAGCATGAGAGCTATCAGTTATGCATACAATCTGGTAATGACCTTCAGCCACAATCAGCATTTGGGGCATTAAAGGCTGTATATTGCATATAATAATATGATCACACCACCATTAGATGCACATTGAAGAGACCTTTCTAGTGGTATATCATTGTCCCATGGTGTGGTGCAAAATAAGCCAACAAGGGGCAAAATGAGTTGCAGCTGTGGCTGAGAACAAACAAGACCATACTTCGTGGTAGGGGAGCCATGCTCTGCGTTCCCCTGCCGCCAACTGTGGTCTTGTTTGGTTCCCACTACAAATGTCTCAATATCTTGCCTCCTACTGGTCCATATCTCATAAAACACACATCACCAGGAAGCTATGGATGAGCAGAATCCAACTATCCAAAAATGATTTGGATGTGGGCACCTTTGCTGCCACTATGCACAACACAAAATCCTATTAGTGCCACAATCGGAAAAAGCGCCCATGGCACATGACCTGATGACATCATTACCTCACCCCCTACTGTTGTATACTACCAGGTTCAGAATATTGATCTCTATTCAATGGTGCTGTCTATATATTTCTTAACTGAACCTAGAAGGAGCTCAGACTATCATAAGTGCAGTATTACAGCTAATGTGCACTATTGGACCATAGATGGTAACCTGATCAGGTGATGAGATTACATAAGCATGTTCAACTTTGAACTCTGACATGCACACATCTCTCTCCTTCACTTCTTACTTTCACCATCACGCACTATGCAAACCCAACACATTCTATATTGGCTGCTGTGGTATGGTAGCCTTCTGGCTCCATGCCAGTGGCTGCTATATCACATTGCTGTAAGCAATATTAGCAATCTGGCTGCCACTGGCCTACAAGGTGCATTCAAGTCTTGGTCATGACTCTTGTTACCCTAATATACAAACCATTCTTTAGGGACACCTTTTGGTAACCCCTCAGGCAGGGTCACTACTACATCACCCTATATAGGGTTACTGCTGTACAGTTGTGAGGTTTTAAGGGACACCTCCATGCCAAGTTCCTCATATCAGTTGCCCTGCAGTGAGGTTTCAGGGACCACCTCCGTGACAAGGTCCCTGCACGCACACAAGGGTTTAAGGGACACCTGCGTAATAATAAGTCACCTTTATGCACACGTGGGTTTCAGGGACACCCGCATGACAAGTCACCTCAATGCAATTCACTTTTATAAACACATCATAATCTGTTATGAATCATGGTTAAAATCTGTCAATACTCAAGCTAAGCAGGTAAAATGTCTCTCACAGCATAGCTGTTATTGCCATCATGATTTTGTTATTTTCTATCACGAATATCTGGGCTTGAATGTGTTGATCCAGCTGAAGGGTGGCAGTCTACATAATCTCCATCCATATACCACCATACCTGTGCTAAGGGGAGGTGCTGTGATACACAAGGACAGGTCTGCCAATCTACGGACATGTGAAGAGCTACAACAATTTGTGCATAGCACCCACCCTCCCAACATAAGCAACAACTTGGGTGGAGAGGGCCATGACTGGCAGATCTGATTGATGAGGTGGAGGAAGGTGTGGCTTTCAGAAGGCTTCTAAGCCATACTACTGCAATAATGATGGCTGTTCTACCTTGTAGGATCAATTGACAAATATATCAGCAATGTCATTGAATGGAGATTGAAAACTGAATCTAGTGGTATATAATACTTGTGGGTGAGGCAATGATGCCATCAGGTCTGTGCCATTGAGCACTTATTGCTAATTGTGGTATTGATAGAATTTTGTGTGCACATTTGGATTCTCATCTATAGCTTTCTGATGATATACATTTTATGACATATGGACCAGTAGGTACCAGATTATTGTGAAAGTTGTGAAGGGAGCCCAACTGCAATACAATATGTGTACTGTTGGCCCATTTTTTACCATAACATGGGATCAACGTCTATCTTCAGAAAGCTACTTTCAATGTGGATCTGATGGTGGTATAACCATGCCATTATATGCAATATGCAAGTGTTAATCTGCCAACCAGTTCATTTAATGCATTGGTACCAACTATCTTTTGTGATGGTAAGACTAGGCATATAATAGACTGAGCATGAACACTATATGATGTGCATACAATCTGTATTATCAGGACCTAGAAATCTATTTATGGCTTTGTACTCCAATTGATGCCTCCAAATGGAAACCTGTTAGCACACCGATAGCACCATTGTGTGGAGCTCAATTTTCTGAATCTGACAGTATATAACACTTCATATGTTGCTTAGGCATTCATTGATCTAGACCCACTTCAATCCCCTATTAGTGACATTTGTGACCATATGTCACTTATAGCGGTTTGTTTGGCCCATATTTCCCTCAGATGCGCTCACAACAATATACAAACAACCCCATTATATCCTGCTGTTTCATAGCTTTCTGGTGATACCACATTTGTTTCATTTGGTGAACATTGTGTGAGGTTGTTAGACATAAATGCTCGGAGCCACACAGGTCACAGTAGAGTCATGTGACTGTGCCACACGGCATACGCCTGCGTCGGATTTTCGACCCAAGCGTATGCCAGGTGGCAGGATTCAATCTCCGCTCCAATTTGACTAGTATCATTGATAAATGGGCTACAAAAGTGCAGATGGGTGGATTCCTCTGCTATTCCTTTGTCAAATATACATGTGTTATATACCATCAGAAACCTATTTAAGAGCTCTACCTGATGGTGACACTCACAAGTTTTTATCTGATCTCTGTAGTGTTCAAAATCCAAGACCTCCTGCAAACCAGAAGACTAAAACAGGTGTTGAGCCCACATTTCTGCCAATTGTGATGCTATTCACATTGTCTCTTTTCTAATGTGTGTATTCCAATGTGTAAGATAATATTCCAATATAAAGTCATCAATTTAGTCAATGCTTGGCTTTCACAGCAGATAATCAACAAGTTGCAACAGAGTTATACAAAAATACACAACATTGTGTTTTATGAGGTGCTCTGATTACCAATAAATGGTGATTTAAATTCCTGAAGAGCCCCCAGTCTCAGCATGCGTGATCAGTCCCCTGACTCCAGGTGGGCTTGGAAGGCAGCTTGCACTACTCTGACATCCCTTCTGCCCTGTTCATGCTACAATGACAACATGGATGCGGTAATCCAAGTGTTGCTGGCCAATAGAGTGTCTCATGCATCTGCATCATTCACATCTTTAAGAACCTTGTGTGGTGCTGGCCCTTCTATCTTGCATGGTGCTGGTCCCCCTTCTGTCTTGTGAGGCGCTGGTCCTTTGTCTACACCTGCTGGGGGCCCCACTGTGTCAGTCTCTGGAACTATGTCTGCGTCAACATCTGGCCATTTGCAATCACTGTCAAGCTATGAAGATGACCTGCAGGCAGCACTCGAGGTGTCTCTCTCTAACAAGTTCTTGCCATGTTTGATCCTCCGCTGCATGGAGCTAGGACACCCAGGCTGCAACAACAACAACAACAACAACAACAACAACAACAACCATTTGGTGGCACTGGAAGCATCTCTTGGGATGCTCACCAATATTGATCACCTGTCACCCGCACCACCATCTGCAGGTAGACCGTACCTAGATGCCCACGGTCGAGAGATGCTGGCAGGTGTTTGTACATCTATTGCCCATCTACACTCCGAAACCCTGAACAGCCTATTTGATGAAGACCCTGACAACAAGGAAGCCCCTTCCAATGCCAACACCACGCTGCGGGACGTGCCCGTCCTCACCTTCAGCAGCAGTGAGTCTGACTCCCCACAGCATAACCAACCATATCCGCCCTGCATCAACATCAAGCAACTCAATATCAATCTCACTCTCGATGACTCGGAAGACAATGATGTGGTTCCCCCACCCCCACGGGCCCCACTATGATGGCAGGACACATTGCAATGGCAAGTCAAGGTAGAGTGCGTCAATATTGACCTTACTCTGGATGATGAGGATGTCGTACCTGTGTAACTTGTTTGCTCTTTACCTATCCCTTGTTTTGTTATGTATGTTATGTACTGGCAGAAACACATTGTTTTATTGTCTATCTTAATGACATGCAACAGTGTACAATGGTGCGTGACGAGGGCAAATATGTGCACGACAATGTGGTGACATGCATGCACAGTCACACATTGGTTGCGCACAAAGTGGTGTAAGTGCGTATGACAACACAGTAATGAATAATGGGAGGTGTATGAGGGCACGTGCGAGCACACAAATAATGGTCGCACATGAGGGAATAGTGCACAATGAATGTGGTGCGCAAGGAGGGAGAAGCTACAATGAACATGTTGATGTATACAATCACGGTTGGACTATGTAGGTACCCAGGTGCTGGCAAAGCAGAGATCTCAGCAGTATCCTGGAATGCAACCCTCTGCCTCCAGCTTTGCCCATGTCAACTTGTTCTTTTGCAATAACATCTCATCAAGGAAAAACTCATACTTCACCACCCCCATCTCCCGGACAATCATGTGATACCCCCCAAACCAGACATTGGTCTGTTTGGTGCACGATGAGTTGAAAAAACCAGGTGTTGTCGTCCTTGAGGAGCTCTTGAAACAGGTGTGGGTTGCAGTGGAAGGAGCACTCAATATCAGTCTTCTTATGCTTGCACTTCCAGTAGAAGATGTCCACCGTTAGGCCAACATTGAGACGGAGGTGCTTGCCTGCCCGCACAGTGCAGTACTTGAACAGGCTGCAGTTGTTGTAGTACCATACATAGCATGGCATGGAGTTGGGGACCAGATGCTTCTTCTTGATCATGTCCTGCCAAAAGATTAGAATACGGTAAGTGTTAGAGAGGAAGCACATACCACGACTTGGGGAACACTCTCAGTGCCATAGAACATCTCTCGGGACGTGATGATTCCACACCGATGTACTATTAGTTGCTTGTTGTGAGTCTGCCGCCATCTAAACCGTGCCCAGATGCAGCGGTTCCCTTCTGCTGTCTTGTCGGGACAAGGGCCAGGTACCTCGGCCTCAATGTTCATCAACAGTGGCATCCAGGGCAATGGTGTCCGTGGGATGTGCAACTTGTGCCTACTGCAGCCGTGCGTGCAGCATGAATGTTGCCTGGCTTGTTGCCAAGAAGTGCTCCTCAACAGACACATGGGGCTCACAAGTCCGGCAGCCCAGGACATGAGGGACAGAACAACCATCAACCACACAGAAGAGCTCCCAGCTCTGGTGACCCACACACCAGTGGTCTTGAGGTGTCCATAACTCCCGCCAACAGTTGTGAATGCCGCAGCATGGACACCCCATGTTGATGCTGTCTGTTATAATGCAGTGCACATACTCTAGAGACCATTGTAAGTGAATGAGTGCAGCACAGTGTCCAGGGACATATGTGTTACACCGTTGGCATTGTCAAAATGGCAGACACATTTAGTGCACCACTAACCAGTATGCTTCCTCCGGCTGCCCCAACTGCTGAATGTGTCATGTGCGTGCTTGCATCACCGTTGTAAAGCAATCCTTCTGGTGTCCACCATTGGGTACTGCGGGAACCTGCCCTTGATTGGCGCTGTCTAGCAGCAGCGCCAGAATGAGGAGCCTGTTGCAGTGTAATAAATGCAGGATCAATGTGTGTGGATTATCTGGACCCAATTTTCTTACATGTGCAGTGCTTATAAGTGTGTCCAACATGTTTAAGCTCATTGAGTATAAGTTGCTTGGTAGGGGTAGCATCAAGGGAGATAATGATGCCATCAAAGGAAGGGGGAAGACCAAGCATGATTGTGAGGATCTTGCCTTACTCACTGACCAAAATGCCCACACCCTCCATGCTGAATGCCATGCTCCGGAGTCCACACCTCTCCTACCTAGGCTTAAATGGTCTGATGTGGCCTCTTCTTTGCCATCAGAAAGCACCACTTTATTGCCAATTGTGATGCCAGGCCACATGCCTTGTGGAAATCAGTAAGGACCTGCCAAATCTCCATTGGGTTGCAGGATCATATGCATGCCAACTGACCATTGTCAACATACATCATCAGTTCTGCTCTCACCTCCACCATCTGTTACCCCACTCTGGTGTTACGCCCCTCCTACTTGGCTCCTGTACTATATTAGCACCCACTTCCCACCTGCTTCACAAACTTGCATCCCGCCCGCTCCCCATTCAGTTACTGCCTGCCTCCCGCTTGGTTTAATATCTCAACTTCAATGTTGTGATCTGTTTACGTATAATTGGCCCAGTACTATATTGTCCTTTTGAAGTGAGATCCGATGAGCGTGGACACAAGAAAAGCGAGTGAATTCAAAGAGATACGCACTGTACGAGTGAGTACCAAGGGCATCTACTAGTACGTATAGTAAGGTTCAAAGTCCGTTGGGGAAGTCCATAAGGTACGCGACGTACAAGACGCTCATATCACAACAAGTCCCACCTCATCTACATTCATTGCCCCATCTTACCATATATGGCAATGAAGGTATGTCTGCTTCACGCTCCTTCTGTATTCATAGATCTTACCATACAGCAATGAAGGCTTGTTCCCATATTGGTGCTCAGCCTGCTTCAGTGAAACCGCCAACATTGTGGTGGTTTACACTGTATATGCTGGATCAGACACCGCTGCTAGAACCACTACACCAAGAGCCAGGATAAATGAAGAGTCACCTCTTCAGCTACCATGGTGTATATATGCACTTCCAGACGCTATGCTTAGCCACCAGGCTTACACCATCTTCTGCACAGACCTCTTCTTCTTCTTCTTTTTGTACTTTTCTTTGACCACCTCCACACCTCAGCCCATTATCACAACAGTGATCTCTGTGATGCCATCCCAGAGCTTCTTGCAGATCAGGTGAGTGTCTATCTGCAATGTCTATTTGGTTGGTTGATGTCATCAAGCTTCACAAAGCTCAAGTGGTTGCTGGTGTGTTGAGACATTGTGGGAAGGGAATCAGAAGAAATTGTTGTGTAGCTTGTTGTCAGATAGTTTTGTTGCAATAAGACACAGCACTGGAGCTGTCTCATAGCCCAGGCAGTGAATGCTGCAAAGTGTAGTAATGAGCAGAGGGCTATACAGCATATTTGTGTTGAGGCGAGGGGTTTTTGAGTTGTTCCAGGGTGTAGGGAGCCTGCATTGCAAACACATGGGGAGTTCAATAGTGCTTGAGTAGGTTTAAGTACTGTACAATAATTGCAGAATTGATTGAGATGGTGCACGCACTGGCTTGAAGCTGCCACCAGCTTGCCCTCCCCAAAACACGTGTTCTAACATAAAATGGAGAATTTAAATGATATGGTAAGCAAAACGAGGTTCACCATTCCACATCTGGTTGCCAAAGTGTTAGCTACCATAAGGCTCTTATAACCTAGTGCAGTCAGTAGATAAAGTTTGGATCAGCACCCTATTCAACCACATGTAAGACACTGTCAATTGGTGGTGCATTATTGTGCTATATTAGTGGAGGAAATTTCCTGAAGATATGCATGTGGTGTATCTTCAATAGAATCTGCCACACCAAGAATTGAAATTTGATTAGTGGTTGCTTTTTGTTGCATCAATAAAGGGTTAAATCGAATAATGCATATTTGAATCCTCAAAATATAATTAGAAGCACAAATAACTGAGTGTTAGGATAGCTGAATACACTTAGTAGATGAAAGCAGCAGAAAATCAATGCTTGTGAATGATCTGAACTACTTGAAGGATGTTACATAGGCTCATCTCTGCTAAATGTATTTTTACAAATGGCTGTAAAAGGTATATGACAAATCCCAATGTGGGATATAGAGTTGTCCAAGAAGCTGTTATGTTACGATTGATGAGGAACGAAGAAATTGTTTCTTATGGGGTGACCTTCCTGCCGACTCAAGTCATGTACGTGGGAAAAAAATTTAGAACCCAGCTGATCAAAGGTTAGTTTTGAAATAGGCACCACCTACATCCTTTACTTACAAAACTTGGGTTAGGGTCCCCCTTGATTAGCACAGCTTAGGGTTAGCCTTAGGTCAGTTCTAATTACAATCCTTACCACAGGTAAAGCCTCTCCCTGGGCACCTGTGTAACTCTAAGTTGCACAGCACATGTGCCACTTACTGCCCACTATGCATATAGGCTATGCATTGTATCAAAAGAGATCTTTAACAAATGTTATAGTGTAGTTCAAGTACTATACCCTTAGTTTCCTTTTAAAGCAATAATTTGGTAGTAGTATATCTATGCCACATGCCAGTAAAGGAGGCTAGTCAGCTATCACCTAACATAGAGCATGATATCTGTTTTTGTATGTTATCTACCATTGCCAGTCACTGGAGTGATTGATGCATCAATAGGGTGCTAATTAAAGGCATAAATTGGAGTAAAAAGATGTTCAGGTCCAGATAATGTAGTTTCTTCAATGCCCTGCTAGTACTATCTTCTGAGAGTGTTCTGGAATGCTATAACGAAGCTAGGAAGATCAAGTAGTGAGCACAAACACTGAGTAACGTGCATACAATCTGGCATGGACCTTCAGCCACAATTGGTGTTTGGTGCATTAAAGCTTGTGTATTTGATATAAAACCATGATTGTACCACCATTAGATGCACATTAGAAGGCCCTTTCCAATCATATATAAATGTCCTATGTTGTGGTGAGGAATGAGCCAACAGTGTGCAAAATGAGTTGCAGCTGTGGCTGAGAACAAACAAGACCACAGTTGGTGGCAGGGGAACACTGAGCTGCGTTCCCCTGCCACCAACTGTGGTCTTGTTTGGTTCCCAACACAAATGTCTCAATATCTTGGCCCCCAGTTGTACATATGCCACAAAATATGTATCAACAGAGAGCTATGGATGAGCAGAGGCCATATATTTAAAAATGACCTGGATGTAGCCAGTATTGCTATCACTATACACAATACAAAATCCTATTAGTGCCACAATTGTAAAAAAAAGCACCCAAAGCACATGACCTGATGACATCATTACCTCCCCCTAAGTGTCATATACCACCAGACTCAGAATTTCAATCTCTACTCCATGGTACTGTCTATATATTTAGTCATAAAATCTGGAAGGAGCTCAAACTATAATAAATGCAGTATTGCAGCTGATGTGTGGCATTGCACCATATATGGCAATCTGATTGGGCAATGAGGTCACATAATCATGCTTATAGAGTGTGTTCAATGGGGTAATCCATGTTTGAAGCATCAAATGATCATAAAAGTGCCTAAACACATTGTCTTGCTGAATAGTGCCCTGTTGCCCTTCAAATAGAGTGGACACTGAGCATAAAAGAATTACTTCCCAAAACTTCAATGAAATAAATGTATGATAACATGATTTCCATCTAAATAATACAATCAGGCCATTTATTGAAGGCCTATTCAATCAAGGTCTTTGATCACGGTCTGTCTGATCCATTACATGGCATAAAATTAGCTACCAAGATGAATGTCTTAACCTCCTACTTAAAGTTGCCTAGGCTTAAGGGCTAATAATTACAGAAAATCAGCCTCAATAAATGTGTCAATGGCATGACCATTATATAAAATCAATAAAACTACACTCATGGTAGTAATGTGACTCTAGTTACTGATATTGTTTGGATTATAAACTGACCTGCTAATGCTGAGATGATCAAGAAATGCCATAAGAGTCTTCTGCAGAGAATAGAATGAAGTCTGGGTTGAGCCATGTTATAAAATGAGAATATTTGTATCTTGGTGAGAACTGTCAAGTGACACATCTGATTGTTATAGCTGAGTACCCTGGGCAGTTAAGGTAAGGTTGGATCATTGATCTACTTGAATACTGTGACATCATTATACTATACCAGTGGAGGAAATTCCCTGGTTTATTTATGCAGTGCCTTTGATAGCATCTATGTTAGGATGCATCAATTCAAGTGCTATATCAAGTAATGCATATTTTTTGAACACCTTGAAGACAATAAAAAATGCTTAAAACCAAAAATGGGAGTTTGGATGTCTGAATTTTTTAGTGGATGACAGCAGTGGAATTGATACAAGATCAATGCATATGGATGATGTGGATTGTTCAAAGGCTCATATCTACTACATATATCAAAACAGCATCCATAGTTTGCTCTGGGCCAGATCTAAATGCATTATCAATCTGAATTCTTAGCCCAACTATATGAATTATACTAAGATATATGGACCCTCATCAATCGGACCTGCCAGTTATGGCCCTCTCTCTAGCCAAGTTAACCAATAGGGTGCAGCCCTAAACAAAATGATTGCAAACACAGTTGCAATGTAATCTTCTGTATTGTTGTGTTGTCTCTATCACAAAGACAATACTGCTGTACCACATGGGAAACATGCATTGTATCAGTACTGTCATCAGTAAAATAATACAAAGTTCAAAGTAAGAGTAGTACTTTGATGTAATATTCTACTAACAATTCATACTCTCATTAATCAGACCTGCCAGTTATGACCCTCTCGGGTCTCCCCCCAAGTTTATGTGGGCATTATGAAGGTGATGTCCTTGAGGTGCTCTCAAAAATGCACTCAAATCAGCCTAGCTTTGCCTTCAAGGGCTTAACCCTCACTTTTGGTGAAACATTTGTGCTGGGATTGCAGTGTTGTGTCAGAGGCAAGGAGCTAAAATCTAACACCAGTGTGCAGCTTCTTTTGAGTGTTGTTGTATGTTGCTGTATGGGTGATACAAGGATACACAATCAGATATCTGACCTTAGTGACAAGTTTAGAGGTCAAATAATGTATATGTATGTGTACTTGAAGGTTGGTTATTATGATTAATGGAGTAAGTCATAGATTTGTAAATCATCACTATGCTATCAACCCAATCTAGTAAGTTCAAGCCAAAGCTAAGGTTCAGGCATTATTTGTTACTGGATTCTTTTCAGCCTTACTTCATTATGCCACCATGTATTGCTGTGCTCAGCTACAACAGAGCATATCACAGAGTGGTGTTCAGGATATTTGGTGCCAAAAAAACTGTGAAGTTAATCCCAAAAAATATGAGTACCTCTACAATGTCTCACTGTGAACATTGTAAAGGACATCAAACATATACTGTGTTAATGGCAGCTCTCTTGACAATCCTACAATCACCTCACAATATCCTTTTAATAAGCCAGGTTTAAAAGTGTATTAGCGTTCAGAATTCCTTTACTATCTCTTTACAGTTTCCTGCCGAGAATATTTTCAGCTACACCCTGTGTATGGGATGAAACTTGCTAAAGATAATATCCCCTTTACCTATTAGGATCAAGAGGTGACCTCATCTATGAGCACACGGAGTTGTTGGCTCATTTGTTTTGGTGATGATACTGATATATGAAAGCCAATGCATACTTGCATACATTTATGAGAGAGAATGCGATGACCATCCCAAATGCTTGGTGGCTTCTTTAACTAGTGCTTATTCAAGTGTCCAAGCAGGGGCCCGTCTGAAGAAGCAGCGTTGTCCTGCGTCAAGTCAATGGGTCAATGAAAGTCAAACTCATTGACTGACCGCCAACTGACCGGTCATTGACGGGAGTCAATGACCGGTTACGATTGATGAGGAACGAAGAAATCGTTTCTTATGGGGTGAGCTTCCTGCCAACTTGCGTGACGCCAATCCGACCCCGTGGGAAAATTTTACTTACCCATCATTAGCTTTCTGATAGGCGCCACATACAAAATTTTGTAATGTTCACAGGGTTAGGGTTGGATTCCAATAGCACAGCTTAGGGTTAGCCTTAGATCATTTCTAATCACAATTCTTACTGCATGTAAAGCCTCTCCCCAGGCGCTTGTGTAACCCTAGCTTGCACAGCACATGCGGCGCTCACTGCCCACTATGCCTACAGGCTATGTCCCTGAACACATGATATAGTGTAGTTCAAGTACTATACCCATAGTTTCCTTTCAGAGCTATGATATCCTGGCTTGAATTAAAAGGGTACAAATGAAGTATGTCTTGGATGTAAAGTGCAATTTGAAACAAATGAAAACCATAATAGCACCATGCTGTAGAGCTTGTGAAAAGTTCTTGGATAATGGATAACATATGCTATGTGGATGAGAACTGGTGAAATAGTAAATTCATTCAGTATTGTTAGAAGGCTAAAATTGAAGTATTTCCTTGATGAAGAGACCAATTTGATCCTCTTCAATGCCATATTGTAGAGCTTGTGAAGGGCTTCCTGATGATATATAATATGTGCTATATGGATTAGAATTGGTGAAATAGCAAGGGAAATACTGCCAAAAAGCGACTGCTTTTCAAAAATCTTTATAAGTACCACGGGCGCTAGTAGTACGCGCTGGCCTAGCGCGATCTACTAGCGCCCATTGGACTTCACCAAATCACGCTTTTTGCGCTTATATGGCCCACAGGATCCGGCCCTATTAACCTTTCTTTAAAATACATTATGTAGGGTATATATGACCCGGAAAGCACCTCCATTGTGTAGAGCTTGGCCAGCAGAGTCCAATGATATATAGATCAACATTTATTGATAAGCAGATCACTGCAAGAAATCTGATTTGGCACATTTTATACCACTTTGTAGGCCAATACTGCTCCTGTGTTGTTCATAGCCCAGATTATGCCCAGGTATCTATGATGTGTCTACATGACATTACTGTCTTGGTACTGGGATAACTGCAGAAACAATAATGTATATATATTAAAAACTGACAGAGATATGGTCATGATCATGGCCACTTACATCTTAAGTGGCAGTAAAGGTGGCCACATCAAAATGTTTCACAGATATATGGATTCCCCTCATTGATAGATTTCTGCTGATACTAATCTTGTGGCATATGGACCAGTGGGGGCCAAGATATTGAGACATTTGTGTTGGGAACCAAACAAGACCACAGTCTGTGGCAGGGGAACACTGAGCTGCGTTCCCCTGCCACCAAGTATGGTCTTGTTTGTTCCCAGCCACAGCTGCAACTCATTTTGCCCCCTGTTGGCTCATTCCTCACCACAACATAGGATAATCATATGCCATTGGAAAGGTCTTTCTAATGTCGATCTAATGGTGGTACAATCATGGTTTCATTGTGAGTACACACACTTTGATGCACCAAACACTGATTGTGGCTGAAGGTCATTGCCAGAGTGTATGCACAATACCCAGCCTTTATATGCTCACTAATCCATCTATCAAGCTTCATTATTATATTGCAGGACACTTTCATTATATAGGGCAGAAGATAGTGGTAGCAGTGTATTAGATAAACTGCTTAATCTGGACCTGAACATACTTGTACTCCAATTTATGCCTTCAATTGGTACCCTATTGACCTACAAGCCACACCATTGTGTAGAGCTCAATTTTCCGAACCTGACAGTATATAATACTTGACATTATGCCTGGGAAAACACTGACCTAGACCCACATTGATCCCCATTAGTGACAGATTGTGACCCAGAGTCACTTATGGTGGGTTGTTTGGCTTGTAGCACTCCCATATGTGCTCAGTATCCTATACAAACACCCCCATTGCATTCTCCTCATCAACAGCTTTCTGGTGATATATAATAGTGGTATGTTACACCATACACTTGTCTATCAATAAGCACATTATGTTGAGCTGTGGCTGAAAACAAACAAAGCCAAAGCTAGTGGCACGACGACGCGGAATCGCGTCGGCGTGCCATTTGCTTTGGTCTTGTTTGGCTCCAAACAGAGAAGGGTCAATATCTCAGCTTCTGCTTGTCCAAATGGGACATATAATATATCACCAGGAAGCTGTTGACAAGGAGAATCCATCTCTGCAAAGAAATCAAGGATGTGATGACAGTGGAATAAGATGTGGACCAGATGAATTCCTATTAGTGCCACAATTGGTAATAAGTGCTAGTGGCCTGGCATATTCATGAAATGGTCAAGTATTATATACTATTTGGGTTCAAAACATTGATCTCTATTCAATGGTGATGCTATGATACTAGTGTACCTAGAAGTGCACCATGTAGAAGATGTTATACCTCAATATAATACTAGATGCACAACACAAAATCCTATTAGTGCCACCATTGGAAAAAGAGCGCCCAAGGCACATGAACTGATGACATCATTGCCTCACCCTGAAGTGTTATATACCACTCAGTTTAGAATTTTGGTCTCCATTCAATGGTACTATTGATATGTTGAGTCATAGAGCTCATAAGGAACTCAGACTATCATGTGTGCAGTATTGCAGCTGATGTATGCTATTGCACCATGTATGGAAATCTGATCATGTGATGAGATTGCATGATCCTGTTAAGAAAGTGTGTTTTATGGTGTAACCTATGTTTGAAGACATTGAAGAATGATAAAAGTGCCTATAAATATTGTTTTGCTGAATATTGCCCTGTTGCCCTTCAAATGGAGGGGATATTGTAAGCAGTAGAGAACAGCTTCCCATGGAGTTGAGAAATGAATGTTTTTGCAGATTATATCCATCCAATAAACAGGATCAGGCCATTTATTGAGGCCTATTAATGAAGGCCTTGATCAAGGCATGTCTGATCAATGGCAGCTATGAAAGTAGCTACAAAGATGGATGTCTTGCTGACATTTCCTTAAAAATGAAGTAAGTGGTAGGTATGGGTAAACTCTTACTTGGAAGCTGTCTAGGCCTTCAAAGGGGCCAATAATATTAATAAAATCAACCTTAATCAATATGTCAATGTAATGACTGCCAGATAACATCTATAAAACCGCATTTATGGTGATGATATGGCTCCTTTTGCTGATGTGGCTTGGTTTAATGAAATGACCTGTTGATGCTAGAGATGACTGAGAAATGCTTCAAATGTCTTCTGCATAGCTGAATAACCAGGTGTGGAATAAAATGAAGTCAGGGTTAAGCCATGTTATAAAATGAGGATATTTGTATCATGGTGAGAATTTTCAAGTGACAGATCTGATTATTATAGCTGAGCACCCTGGACAGTTCAAGTGAGCTTAAATCACTACTCTACTCAACAACATATGGAACCCTGTGATGATATTGTACTACACAAGTAGAGAAAATTCCCTGATGATATTTATGTTGTATCTCACCATGTTAGGTTGTATCAATTCAAGTGCTATATCAAATAATGCATATTCAAATACTGTGAATATAATAAAAAAAACTTGTAATAAAAATGGGAATACTCTTAGCAGATGAAAGCAGTGGAATTAATGCAAATCCAATGCATGTGGATGATCTGGACTAGTTCAAAGGCTCATATCAACTACATATATCAATACCGTGTCCATGGTTGGATCTGTGCCAGATATACATGCATCATTAATATAAATTTTCAGTCCAACTATATGAACTACACTGAGAAATATGTACCCTCATCAATCAGACCTGCCAGTTATGGCCCTCTCCACCCAAGTCAACACTTATGTCAGCTGATCTAGTTTATGATGGAATTTCCTGATTTGGAAGGATCGCTATGCTACGCCCGCCCTCGTCTTGGAGCAATAAGATGTAATGTTCAGAAGTCTCGTTGGGCTACATAAATCCAGTATGAGCCATTTAATTCCATTCCCCCCTCTCGCTGTCTCTGCTATGCCCCCAAAGAACGATATCTGGAAGCTTTTCGAGGAGCTGAAGGATGTGCACGGAAAGTCAGTCAAGTACCTCACCGACAAATCCCACGCCTGCGCATGGTGCAAGGCATGGCTCGACGAGTGCGTCAGAGTAAGGCACGCCCAAGAGCTTCTAAGAGTTGAGCGGCATGAGCTCAATGAGGCACGCACTACAAATGATCTCAGGCAGGCTTGTGAGTTCGCAAATGTGCCTCTTAGTAGACTAAGGTAGCAAGAAATGAATATCTATTCACAGTGAAAATCCCCGGGCTCGCCTTGTCTGCAGCGACATGGAAGCACAAATCTAATATCGTGGACGACCATTCTGGGGTCATACCAATCTGCGGGAAGCGCGAGACTATGGCCGCTCATGCCAAACACTGTCCATGGCAAGGCCCGCTCGGATCGACTTCGCACTCAGGGTCGGGCTCCTCGGAGGACACCGAAAACGAGCCACCTCCACACTCCGCTCAAACATCGCTCACTCTTCCCGCATTGGCTCCCGGAACCTCTCCAATCACCATCAGGTTCTCATCTCGTGGAATTCCTCTTGCGAACCTAGCGCCGCTTGCGCTGCAGACACTCAGCTCATCTTCGACTACTAGAGCTCCTACCATGGGAATGTCTTTGGCTGGAACACCCGCAAAACGCGCCCGGACACTGCCCAATCTAGCGTACGCTGATTCGCCTCCAGAAGCTCGCTTTCACAACACCAGTAACGCTGCCATCCCGACCCCACCGCTCGAATCCTCGGGCCTTTCCGGAACCTTGCAAGATCTGCTGTGAAGCGCATGTGCATCGTGCCCCTGCCACCAGTGGGACAGTGCTCGCCAACATGACTTCACATCGGACCTTCTCAAGCTGTTTGTGATCTGCAACATACCGTGGAACGCTGTAGATAACCCGCAGATGCGCCTGTTCTTCGAGAAGTGGCTCCCTGGCGCCGAGCTTCCCGAGAGGCGGAAGCTTTCCGGGAAGTATCTCAATGATGCTGTCGTATCAGCACGAGCGAAGACACGGTCGATCGTGCACGGGCAGCTTGCAACAGGTGTCAGTGATGGGTGGAAGAACATAGCTAAGGTCAATGTCGTTACCTCAATGATGTCCGTCAAGCGGGAGGTAAGCAGCTCCCTGGTACCATGCAGGGGAGGCAGAAGCTGACATTCAAATTGTACTGCGATCGGAATAGCCGCACCTTGTACAAACACACGACATGACGGGCCTCCCAAAGACGGGCGAGCAGCACGCCGAAATCATCGAGGAAGACATCATCCTGATGCGCAGAGAGTTCGACGTGCACCCGATAGGATGGGTCACAGACGATGGACCGGATGGGAAAGGCGCACGAAATCTGCTGCGCAAGCGTATGCCATGGCTGATAACTCTCGTCTGCTGGGCCCATCAGTCAAGCCTCTTGGCCGGCGACTTCCTGTCCTTCCCGGAGTACAAGGAAACTGTCAGTGAAGCACTCGACATCGTGCGCTGGTTCAATAACCACGGCTCCGCCCTCGACCTATTCAACAAAGAACAGCTGCTTACCTATCCGGATCGCACTCGTGCTCTCGCGCTCATCCTCCCGGCTGTCACACGGTGGACCACTCACTTCCAATGCTCATCCCGCCTTCTTCTCCTCGCGCGCGCCTTCAAGCTGTGCATTGCCCGCAACAAGGATTGTCTGCTCGAGATAGGAGAGAAGAGTCAAACGGCGAATGCAAAGGAGACGTCCAGGAGGGTGATTGCCTCCATCGAGGACCCTTCCTTTTGGACACGCCTTGACAGGTAAGGTTTGCGCCCGCCGCCAGTTTTATTCACACACGTTTTGTGCTTCCATTCTCATCGGACTTCTTCCTATTTGTAGAGTCGAAGCATACCTCAAGCCCCTCGCAATTGCGACGAACATTCTGCAAGCTTCGCACACCCGCCTGGATCATGCCCTTTTGGCACTCGCCAATCTCTTCCGGATCTACAGCCATGGCGATACCGAAGTCGCTGTTCGGGAGCGGATGCTCTCGCGTCTGGAGCTGCGGTGGAAGAAAGGCGCAGGTAAAGATCAAGCTCTGTTTATTCTTGCCGCCTTCTTCAACCCGTACATACGGGGCTACTGCTTTGACCGTGAAACACTTCCGCCGAGCGAGCTGTATGAGCTTGCAGAACGCGCGTTCACACGCTTTTACGGCTGCGAACCGGACGCTCGGTTTGCAGAAGCACTGGTTGAATACTCTCAGGCGAAGGCAGAGTTCACGGACGAAAAAATGCGCCTGAAACAAGCCGAACAGCGGGCACTCGAGAAGGACACGGTACGTACTAACGTTACTGCAAGTTCAAGCCGAGCACTCAGTGTACATGTGGTCATAACAGGACATTGATATCGTCTCAATATGGGCAGATATTGATCGCTCAAACGACGCATTGGCGGTATGCCCCGGACGGAACGGAGTCGCCAAACTCGCCATTCGCATTCTGTCCGTTGTCGCCAACTCCGCCGGTGTCGAGTGCGCCTTCAGCGACTTTGGCCGGATACACACGAAGGCACGCAATCGCCTCACGACCAAAACCGTCCACGACACGGGCACATTGCGGCTTGCGATTCGCCGTGAGCATGCTGTGGCCGGCCTCTCCACGCGTCGCCTCAAACGGAAGCTGGGTTACGACTACGAGCCTTTGAACGTCCCATTTGGGGACGTATCTGCTTCCATTCCTGATGAAGAAGAGAGCGACGGCGCTGTGGCTGACAACGTGGACGAACTCGTCCGGGCGGCCATTGACTCTTCGGAGCCCGATGACGGGATGGACGACAGCTCTGATGAGACAGATGGTGACGGCGTCCCGGAGCCCGAGATTGCTCCTGTGCCCATCCCCCACGACAACGACGACGCTGGTATACATGGCCCTCTATTCCTCACCCTCGATAACATCAACTCTCTACGTCCATCCGCTTCCGCCCGCACTCGCAAGGCGACCCCAAAGCCCGTGCAAATTCCGCTGAGCAAGCTGTTCTTGTATCCCGCTGCGGCGGCCCCGTCAAACTCTGCTTCTAGTACCCCCTGCCCCGCGATTCCTTCTCCTGCTCGTACCGGAGAACCTCCCGCATCCGCCCCAGGCTCATCCCCCACCATTCACGATGATGCTGACCTCCGTCGTCGCTTCGATCACATCTGGTCCGGTGGTATAAGGACATACAACCGCGAGACTGTGCTTTGTGAGGCTCTCAGCTCCACCGTCTGATGGCTGGCATGCCGGTATGTTGTTCTCTATCAGTACAGTACTTAATCCCGTATCATATAGGTCTTTTTCTTGTTATATTTGGTGTCATTTCACGTTCCGCGCCCGCATACAGTACATATTCCACCGAAACGGGCCTTCCGGCCGAGCCGCTGAATTTCGCTGACTAATACATTTCGGATTTTCGGAACCAACTAATGACGCGTCAATGATTGACTTGATAGAAATCACCATTGACTTGACGTATTGACTGACCGGTCAATGACCCCGTCAGTGACAACGCTGCTGAAGAAGCAGAGCGCGGGGCCGGATACGCGACGCGATCACGTGACTCTGTGCCCACGGTTCAACGGCGCGAGTGGGCGCCTATCTGCACGCTCTCTCCCTCCTCCGCCGCTGCCCCGACTCGCTCGCTCGCTCGTTCCGTCCGTCGTCGCCGGATGCGCTAATGTCGTTCTCGCGCGTGAAGATTGCTGCCCGTCTCCGGCCCCCCATCCCTGGTGAACAGCACGACAATGCCATCCGCGTCCTCCGTCAAGACCGTGAGGGACAGTCCAACTCGGCCATCGTCGTTGACAATCCCCGCGACCCCTCTCAGACGTTCAACTACCCGTGCGTAGCCCCAAACGCTTGGTGTACTCGTCACTTATATCTCTCCAGGTTCTCATCTTGCTATGGCGAGTTCTCGTCACAAGAGGAGATCTTCGAGCGCGACGTCAAGCCCCTCATCGACCTCGCCTTCTCGGGCATGGTGCGTTCTTCGTCTTGTTCACCCGCATCGCTCTAACGCCATGCTCCACCACCTAGACGGTGACCATCTTTGCCTATGGTGTCACTTCCTCCGGCAAGACCCATACCATGCAAGGCAGCGCCGAGCAACCAGGTATCATCCCCCGAGCTGTCCAGGTATGTCATTAATATTGCGCAGTATGATACGTACTTCAACATACCTCCACAGGAAATCTTCAACCGCACCGTCTCCCAACACGTCGGCGCCTCTATTGCAGCTTCGTACATGGAGATTTACAAGGACGAGGTCTACGACCTCCTTGGTGACAGAGAATCCGTAAGCCTCGCCGTACATTCCTCTAGAAGCTAGCATCGCTCACGGCCACTCTTAGGCCGCGAAGCTGCCTGTGCGCGAGAACGAACACGGGAAAGTCTTTGTCGCAAACCTCTCCACCATTCCGCTCGATACGCTGGACGACTTCGAAACCGCCTTCTCGTATGTTCATTGCCACTCATCTCTCGAGTCATGGCTTACTCTTGTTTGTTTCGTTCAGGCAAGCGAATAAGCAGCGCTCCGTTGGCTCCACTAACCTCAACTCTGTCTCCTCCCGCTCTCATGCCATCTTGACCCTCCATGTCACCGTCACCGATCCTTTGCAGAACCGCAGTATGCTCTCACTGCTACTTATCTGACCACACGCCATACTGAACCAATGCGTAGCTCTTTCTGGTAAACTCAACCTTGTTGATCTGGCTGGCTCGGAAAATAACAAGGTACTATATTCATGTCGCATCGCGTTTCAGTCACTGAACTTAGGTAGCTCACCGGCAACGACTCCTCGCGCATGGCCGAGTCCGCCGCGATCAACAAGTCGCTCAGCGTGCTCGGCCAGGTCGTCCACGCCCTCAACCAGGGCGCAGTACGTATCTCTCCCTCTCACGCGCACTCTCCCCTCATCTAATGCGAAAATTTTATCAGAGCCGTATCCCTTACCGCAACTCCAAACTCACGCGCATCCTGCAAGATGCCCTCGGCGGCAATTCCGTCGGCCTCCTCATCTGCAACCTCGCACCCGGCACCAAGTTCCGACAAGATACCCTTAATACGCTGAAGTACGTCCCCGGTCTCTCCTCTCCCCACCCGCCCGCGCTGACGCATACACTAGCTTTGCTGTCCGGACGAAGAACATACAAAACAAACCCCTCGTTAATCAACAAGGTATCCACTCCCCGCCTTCCATACGATTCAGCTCACCGCTTACACTTTTCCCACCAGCCAACGCAACCGCCGGCCCCTCCTCCGTCACCATCCCGCCCCCCGCCGCTCGCTCGATCCCCGCACCCGCACACACCAGCCGCATAGCCGGCCCCCGCCCGTCGCGCGTGCCCCGCATGTCCAACGCCGGCGCCGGCCCCCGCCCCTCACTCGCCTTCTCGAACATCCCGCCCCCAGCCGTCAAGCGCGAGTCGCTGCCCCCGCCCGCCCCAGTCATGCCCGCGCACCTCACCGAAGAGGAGATTAACGCACGCGTACGTTCATACCCACCTGTCACCCGTGTGCAGGATCTAACATTGGCGCAGATTGCGAAGGCTGTGGAACTCGAGGTCGCACGGCGGCTCGAGGAGCGCGAGGAGGCCGCACGGAAAGAGCGCAGCATGAGCGTGCTGCACGAGGAGCACGGCTCGGCGTCCGCTGGCTCACTCCACTCACTCCCGCCCGGCTTGCTCTCGCCTCTACTGAAGAAGCAACGACACAGCGCGGATGACGAGCTCAAACAGCGCCTTGAGGAGCTCGAGAGCAAGTTGTATGTCCCCTTCCTTCTCCTCATACGTTCCTCTGGGTTCGGGCGAATGCTGACACGCGACCGAACAGCGAGCGCGGCGACAAAGACAAGCGCATGTCGGACGTGCTGCTCTCCCCCCTCTCGCGCAAGAAGACCGGGCGCGCCTACGTCGCGCTCGCGCGCGCCCACACGCAGAAGAACAACCTGCAGGTCGCGCTCGAGCTGTACCGCAAGGCGGAGACGTACGTGCCGGACAACGTGAAGCTCAAAGAGAGGTGGATACTCTTCCTTGCGAACGTGTTCGAGTGTATGGTTACGCACGAGGCGCGCCGCTGACGAATGCCACTCCTTTTTCTTTTACGCGTGCCACCCCCCGTGTGTCTGTCCCGCACGCGCACGCTTCGTGCTCCCCGTCACTGCCCGGCGATGTGACGACGGGTGCGGACTTGCGTGAACGTACGGACGGGGGCGCGCACGCACAGGATCATCGAGATCGAGTGGGCGATCAAGAACGACCGCCCGTTCGCGCCGTCCCCCAAGAAGCCACGCCGCGGGCCCTCGCGGCGCGCGAAGGGCGGCAGCAGCAAGCACCGGCCCGCCCCCGACGCCGGCTCGGACGACGACGCGCCAGACTCGGGCAAGGAGAACGAGGGGTACGCGGACGCGGAGGACAAGGAGGAGGGCGGCTCCGCGAAGCGCAGGCGGCGGCACGTCAAGTCCGAGGAGAGGGAGCGGGAGCCGGGCACGCCGCCGAAGCGGCGGCGGCTCGTGAAGTTCGAGGATGCATATGCGTAGGCGCAGTCGCATTGCGCGATTTTTGCGGGGACAGAGAGGAGTGGGAGGGGTTCTTGCGAGCCACGGGGGCGAGGCCCGCGCCGGCGGTGGCGATGGCGCGCCGGGTGGGTGGGTGCGGGTGCCAGGGTGGGGGAGTATGTACGCTAGCTTACCTGATTGCCTTCTCTTCGCTTCGGTGTGTGCCCGTTGGCTTCTAGGCGTTCTGTTCGTGTACGTGACGGTCCGTGTTTGTGTTTATACGTGGTGTGGATGGTATACAAGCAACTGTGATTCGGAACCTGGGTGGGAAACGCGAGAAGGGGGAGAGCCTGAGAGGGAAGGAAGGAAAGACTAGCGATACAACACCGGCTCGGTTCGAAGCGTCCGTAAGAGTCCAGAAGGGGGAAGGGGAGGCCGGTAGGAGGATAGCGTACAGAGCGTCCCGTGCGAAGGAGAAAGGCGATATTGATACAAGGAAGAGAGGTAACTGGCTACAAAGTTGGAGACGTGGGGGCAATGTTGGTGAATGGGGCACGCCCAAAATACATGGGGAACGGGTATGAGGAGCATGTATGAAGAAGCAGACACGCATGGGGAAGACGAAGGTTCGTAGAACGCATTGCCTTCTCCGAGCGGGGATTAGCCGCTGTGACGCCCCGAACGGCTGCCCTTTGCGGGATCGGATGCGCCTTGCGAATAGCGCGCCGTCGAGGAAATGTTGGGTAACGGCGCGCCCAGCGGCGGAAAACTCTGGACACGCGGGAGGAGGGGCGGGCCCAGCTGTAGGCGCGAGGGTCCTGCGGTCGGATTATGCGTACTTGGGCCTACGATGAACTCGGGGAACGGAATGTTCATGAAGACGATGCCGACGAGCAGCGCCCGCGTGGTGCTGGTGGGATAGAGCAGGAGCCCTCCGGGCGATGATGGCTGGTTAATGCTCCACGGGGCGATCGCGACCTGCGCGTCGGAGGCAATAAGTTCAGCGCAGCGCACGACGGGCAGACGGTGCGGAGCGACTCACGATACCTTCCTCGAGCAGCTGGCGCGCGAGCGCCTCGAATAGCGTATGGTTCTCGCGCGTCTGTGCAGCGTCGCCCATGCGGTCGGGCATGATCATGCAGCGCGAGAGCGCCCCAGGCTGAAGCTGGGCAAGCCACGCGTGCACCTCACGCAAGAGCCCGCCGCGCCGGACGAGCTGCAGATGAAACTGCTTCGGCCAGTGTTCCTGCTGGCTACTTGTGCAGAGGCGGACGCGTCAGTTAGTTGAGGGCAGAGCGTAGGAGCGCGCGGGGGAGGACCTACTTATCGTTCTCGGTCTCCGCGGCAGTGACGCTGATCTCGCGCGGCTGGGGTGGTAAGTGCGACGAGGGCGAGGACGCGGGGAGAACGAACGTGCCGCGCCACGGCTGCGATTGGGGCACCTGTTCGTCCGGCGGCGGAACAAGAGTCTCGAGATGTGTGGGCAAACGGAACATTGGCGGTGCCGGCGGTGAGTGTTCTGGCCGTGCGGAAGAACCCCGCCGACTTTTATGGGGTGTGTCGCACGCGTACATAAGCTCCCGCACCCGCTACAAGGGCCGTGGCCGCGCGCGCAGAAGTCCGTTTGGGAAGCTTCTGGCTGGGGGCAAGGTCCTCCTGCACGTCGACGCGCGAGGCCACCGTCGTAGCGTGGCCGGCGCGGGGTGTGACGGGGCTTCCGTGGCCGTCTTGGTGGTCGCGTCTCGACGCGGGATTGTCATGGCGAGTTCTGTGGATCGCGCTGGGATGCGTCCTTAAACGCAGGCGTGGCCGCGTCCGCCGTGCGCCTGGCACACTCGCCTCTGCAAACCTGCCGATATGGCCGGGACGGCCACGATGGTGGCCGGAGGCGAGTGTGGACATGTCGGGGATCGTCGCAAGCCTGGTCCGAGCCATCTGTGAATGAGTACTTGTGAGGGCGATTGTCAAGACGACAACACACCTCGCAGCGCGCCGCGCGCCGACTCTGGAAAGCTTGTGCCACGAGGCTCTCGCGCGAGATCACACCGTCACACCCGCACGTTCAAAAACATCATGGTTCGTGGGGCGCGCCCGCGCCTACATACTCCTATGGTACACGCATATAGATCCTAGACATAAATCAGCACAGACGATTGGAAGCCCCATGTCCAAGCGCGAGAATTAGAAGAGCGATAAAACAATAGTCCGATAGCATATGGGACCAGGACTCGAGTGTCCGTTCCCAGTGGTGTTGTCAAGCGAGTCACACCTGAGTACCTGCCCGTAGACGGGGCGCCATGCTGCTTCGTCGACGGCTTCCGGGCGTAGGTGCTGTGTGAGCGGATATCATCTATATAAAACGTCAGTTTCCAGTACGTCAACACCAGCGTCATATGACGGACCTTGCTGTCAACCTCATTCAATGCGTCCATCTGCAACTGGCGCAGCTTCGCCAGGCCCGCCTTGAGGCTCTGAATGCTTGTCTCGTCCTCGGCCTTCGCTGTACGTAACTCCTCTATCTCCTGCTCCGCATCCCGGTTATCGTCCCGCGCAAGCTCAAGGTCCTCCTGCAACTCGGCGGCGTGTTCCTTCGCTTCCTGGAGCTCCCTAGTGAGCTCATCCTTCTCCGTCAAGGCCGACGTCAGCTCCTCTGAGACAGCAGAAAGGCGTCCATTCAGACGATCGGCTTGGGCCTCAAGATCGGCCCCCTTCGTGTGCGCGATCTCCAAGGCCTCTTCGAAGCCCGATCTCTCCGCAGCACGGGCGACAAGCTCGGAAGTGTGCTCTTCCTCCAACGCACTGAGCTGACGACGCGCCTCGTTCTCTGCACACCTGACCTCTGCCAATGTCTTCGTCGCAGACGACAGCCGTGCGGTCTTGTCGGCGAGGTCGGACAGCAGCTTGTTGCAGCGCGCCTCGGTGGAGACTGCATTCGACTCCGCGGCACGACGCGCTGCCTGCTCCGTCTCCAGGCTTTGGTGCAGCTCCGCAGCCGCGGCCGCCGCCTCCTGGAGTTGCGAGCGTAGCGTGTCCACGGTTATCTCGAGCCCAGATACGGATGCCTTCGAGGCGGCCAGGGCGTCAGCCGCGTCCACCTGAGCCGCAGCATGTGAGACCCGCAATTCGTCGATTACGTCTTGGGCCTGCTGCACCTCTGTGCGCGTGCTATCGAGCTGCGACTTGGCGTGGGAGAGCTCGCCGCGAAGCTGCGCGACGGTATCCTGCAAGTTGCCGGAGGTATGCTCGAGGGCAGTGTTCGCAATATGAAGAGCACGCGCTTGGGCTCGTGCGTCCTCGAGGCTACGTTCCAACTCCGCGATTCGTGAAGAAAGGGTCGCATGGGAAGCACCAGCGACGTCCAGTGCGACGTGTGCCTTGGCGAGCTCGCTCTGGGTTGAGGAAAGGGCCACCTGCGTTCGCTGGAGCTCCGCAGTGCGTTCTTCGAGCAATGTGGTAGAGGCCTCCAAAGCCTTTGTGAGAGAGTGGGACTCGGCTTGTGCGGAACCGAGACGATCGTGGACGCTTGAGAGCTCGTTGGTGGCTTTCCTCAGCTTTGCATCGCTCTCGTGATAAACTGTGCGCCATTTGGATGTGTCGATACGAGCAGTGTTAAGCTCTTCAGCGATGGCCCCCGAGTGGACACCCAGATGATGGACTTCGCCTTGAAGATTATCGCATTTCGTCTGAAGACCTGACGCGTTGGCCTGCAGAGTGGTGTTTCGCTCCCGCTCAACAGACAAGGCAGCTTCGGAGGCCTTGGCTGCTGACTCCAACTCCTTACGTCGCGTGCGTTCCCCCGCCAAGGTCTTCTCGAGACCCGCTCGTTGCGACTCCTCGGAAGCGAGAGCTTCATCTCGCGTGCGAACGTCGACCTGCAAAGCCTGTATCCGATCGTCTCGAGAGGCAACGGACGCGCGCAGCTCGTCGCGTTCCGACAAGACACGTTTGTGCTCGTCTCGAAGGGCGTCCAACGCGGCAGACTGAGACTCGAGCTCGCCCTTCAGGAAGTTCACCTGCACGGCAGATGTCAGGCCTCGGCCCGTTTTAGGTTGGAAGAAACTTACCTCTTCCGTGGGCTCATCCCCGCCCTCCTCGTATCCGTCAATCGCCTCTTCAGGCGCAAATTCCTCCTGATCAGCCAGCAACGGCGATGACTGGGGTGTTGCCAGGCCGAGGGCCTGCTGGGGCTCAGGAAAGCGCTCGAACTCCGGGAACGCCGACATGGACGCGTCCTCCATGCTATCGTCGAAGACGAGCTCATCGATGTCATCTTCGCTTCTCTGAGAACCGCCCTCGCTCGGCTCCGGGGTGGGTTGCTTCGATAGGTGAGAGATGAGCGAACCGGATAGGGTGCGGGTGACGCCGGGCATGGCAAGGCGAGAACGTGTGCCGGTCGCCGTACGCCCAGAAGAGGAGAGTAGCGACGGGTTGGTTCTATGAGCACGCTTTGAAGTGAGCTTTCGTGACATCGATGTTAAGAGGGGAAGCGAAATACTTACGGGGGCGGGGTGACCATGCCGGTCGGTGTGCCGACGGTAACGCGGCGATCGTCTGTCGAGGGCTGGTCTTTAAGGCGTGCAAGTTCCTCGCGCAGCACGGCAACTTCCTTCTCGCGATTGGACAGTTCCTCTTGCAGCACCGAGAGTTCTTCTGGGTTGATCGGTTCGAGCTCCTGCGCGTCGTGAAGCCTCTCCAAAGCATCCTGGAGCTCGCTCTCGAGCTGGGCGAACGTAAGACATCGATTGATTTGATGTTGAACATAAACCGCACCTCAGCTTTGGTTTTACGCGTCATTGACTTGCGAGCCTGTCTCTTCCTGGGCCGGACGTCCTCATCGTCCCAACTACTGTCCTCAAACGCGTGCTCGGGCACGGCCGAAGACCTTCGCCTAGCGCGTTTTACACCAGCTCCAGAGAATCGCCTGGTAACGTCCTTCCAGATCTTGTGCTCGAGCCCCGGCGAACAGACAACGCCGGGCCCCATCGACTCACGACGGACCTTGGTGATTCTACACAGTATGATGAGCGGGTGACCTCATACACAACCTTGTGTTTAAACATACGTCTTCTTGGCGTTCGGGGTAAAGGTGATGTTGCCATGAGCGTCCGCCGTGTCTAAGATACCGTCGTCGACCTTCCAGTGCGTCAGCATAAGCCGCGAGACTACCAAACGCGGGAAGAACGCACCAGCCTGTTGACAGTCCGAGATACCCACTGCGCCCACTGGGGGCCCATCTTATCCTTACGCGCGTCCGCCGTCTTGCGCACTGCGAGTGCCCTCGTGAGCCACGATCACTCGCCGAACGTGTCCGAGGAAGCCGTACCGTGTGCCCTAAGCGTTGCCATATGGACCGCATGCTTGCGGTGGTCCTTCTGAATCTCGGAGAGCGCCCCGAGCACGCCTGGTCGCATACGCTTCAGATCTAGTGCTTGGCTGTGGTGCGCGTGCGCATTGACTTACGCTCTGCGTATGTGTACTTCGCCCGCTTGTTCGAGTATCTTGCGACCATCGTTTGGTGGGAGATGGAGGGATGAGTTGGTGGTTTGAGATAGAGATGTGAGTTAGCCACGAGCGGAGCGAAAGGCCTTAGCCCAAGTGGGGGAGCAGACGGTGGCACCGCGCCGCATACGCGCTGCTCCCTCGCGTGGCTAGCCGCTCGCGTATACGTCACTGTCACCATCACATCGTCACTGCTCACGCCAAAGACAGAAAGTATTCCTTGTGTGGTCTCCTTTGGCTCACTCGCAGAGGACGAGCAAAGTGCAGCGCGCGTCGTATCTGTACATAAACTCAAAAAATCATTCTCCGCCAGATTGCTGTAGGAGGGAGAAGAGGGCTATCGCATTGCATAGTGTCATATTTCGGTACTCCTGCAACAAAAACGAGGTGTCAGCTTCATCGAGGTACGGATGAATATCTATCCATCAACCATAGGAAACATGAGGCATATAAGCACATGTGGGACAAGGTAGTCGGAGTAGCCACTCGAGAAATCCAATATCTTACATGGCGAGCTGGAGTGAATCTCTCCAAAGCCCTCATCGTTCATACTGACACCCCGCCACCCTCAAAGCTGCGAAGACTAGTCCGCGGCGCTCTGTATATATGCTGCTCGCGCTAAAACGCCTTGCGTAGAGTATCCGAATATCAATCTTCGACCACATTTACCCCCACAACCCGCAGGAGCTGCATCACGAAGCCTAACACCACCACTGACTGGCTCCTGCGCGCCGCGCACCTCGTGGACCTGGCGTCGGGCTACCAGGGTCTGACGCAGAAAGGAACAGATGTCGAAGCAAGAGCGGCGATATAGCCTATATGAGGGCATCGCGGGGAGCTGCCTTGCGAACGCGCCTCAAACGTCCACGCATTCATTGGCTCAGCCAGAACGCGTCTGCCAGCAACCTCCTTTGGAAAGTGCAGAGCCAAAGGTACAGCGCGTATGCTTAATAGATTCTCTACGACGGGAGTGTGCACTGGGTAAGGTTCGCGCGGAGAGCTAATGACGCTCAAGACGGCATTGAGCGACATCGAAACGAAAGATCTTAGATACGGCGTGCTCGAAACATTTGCAACACACGAAGAGTACACAGTCAGGCTGCGTGCCTTGGAATACGTATCCGTGAGTCACAACATAGTACTCACTATACATGTATATATGCTGCCCGGGACCTGCGAGCTGAGCTCTGAGGTCGTAAAGGAGCCATTGGCTACATGGCTCGCCCAGGGCGTTTCAACAATATTTGCCGCGTATATGCTTCCAACCGGCATGCTAGAGGCGCGGATAGAGAGTTGCCTGAGGGGGAGCTGCCTGAGGGAAATGGCGGTCAGGAGTGATCCTATGCCGCATTGGCGACCAATGTGAAGCCAGTCGTAGCGGCATACTGGCCACAGCTCGCTGATAGAGGTGTTGTATCCTTTCAGCAGTCGCCTGACATGTAAGGCAGTCGTCGGGAAAGCCAGATGAGAGCCAAACAGCGAGCATATATCCGGGATTAGTTTGTGCTAGCCGAGCCAGAAAAGACCAGAGATGTACCCCCCCAGGCCGTAAACTCTGCCAAAGTTTGCCATGGGAAGGACCCACAGCGCACAAGAAGCAAGAGAAGCAGCAGCGGGATGTACGGTGAGAGGATGAGAGAGGGAGGAGGCAAGGACGGATTCCAGCAGTGGCCCAGCAACCGCCTCCGCGGTACGATCCCAATCTGGCAACACGTTCATCATCAAACATTCCATCCTCCGAGCGACAAGAAAAACACAAAATCGGCCGGTACAATTGCACTAGAGTCACAGGTGGACAGAACAGCGTGGTGCGAGCAACGATTTGTACAACGACCCGCGAGCTATAATACACCGGACAGGCAAGGAGCAGACCGCGCAGCGACGCACGCACCCCATCCTCCCCCGCCCGCCCTTCGCACAGACAACAGAGGCAGCAGCAGCGCACCAAGCCATCCTCCTGCACGCCTAGAAGCCCCGTCCTCGCCCGCGCCCACGGCCCCGCCCTCGTGCACGGTCGCCGCCGCCCCGGCCACCGCGCCCACGCCCGCGCGCGTCGTCCTTCTTCCTGCTCTTCGGTTTCGGGGCGTCGTCTACGAGGAGGGTGTCAAGGGGGAGGGCGTCGGGGAGGACGAAGTAGCGGATGTTGTTGCCGCGGATGGAGAGCGAGTCGAGCGAGGTCGGCTCGCGGTTGCGCGCGGTCATTTTGACGGTCTTCAGGTGCGTGTTCATCTGCATGTCCACACCTGCGCAGCGCGTCGATCATTAGCAAGGTATAAGTAGACATAACAAGCGTCGGCAGGACACACCTGTGATCGTTCCATGGATCACTGAGCCATTCTTGAGCTCGACGGTGACCGTCTCGTTGTTCAGTTTCATCAAAAATCTGTGGTTGACTGCTCAGCATGGGCTCACTCGCCTTCCATATCCTCCCAATCCATCCTGGACATCGTGGCGCAGATCCTGAGCGTGCTGCACTAACCTTACGAGCTTCATTTTGGCGGACGGGATGGGGAGCGCGGACGGTGAACGTGAGGCAGAGGCGCTTGGCGTCTAACTCTTCCCAAGGACCGAGGCTGCTACTGGAATGAAACTCCGAAATACATTTTATGCACTCCGATGACCGCGCCTCTTCGGGGAATAAACCTAATCACGCCTTGAGACTTCCCCTGCCGCGAGAGCCCGATGGAGTTGGACTCGACCCTACTCGACGGCGACGATAGGATGCATACTGCCCGAATGATACACTCTGAGTCTGATGCCCCTTGTCTGAGACTCTCTTCCTGCCGGGCGAGCATGCGTACTGCGGATCAATCGAAATATTCAGCCCGCCCGTCACCGATATAACCCGTGTCTCCTCGGGCAACAAACGCCAAAAGATTGTTGACTTCTCCCCAACATTTCCCAGCGCAGCAGTATGTCCAGCCATGGTGAGCACTCGGGCTGTTTGCAAGTCACCGGTAGTTTGTGTGCCTCGTGTCTGACTGTCGATCCCACAGCAGACGCACAGGACGACGCGGATCTCATTTCGCACGCCGGGGAGATCTTTTCGCCCGTTATACTCCCTGTGAGCGGGCGTACGGTGCCGAACAGGCTCGTCAAGGTGCGCTACTCTCGTTTAGTCTCTATATTGTACCCAGTCTGTATACATTCCCCCCATCCTGGTTATTGTTTATTCCACGACTCCCACAAGCATACACGCATGCATTCTTGATAGCGCGTGCTAATTCTTCCCCTCAGGCCCCGCTTTACGAGCACTTCTGCTCTCTCTGGGATGGCAACCCAAATGACGCCCTCTGCGCCCTCTACGCCAAATGGGGCGCCGGCCACTGGGGCGTCATCATCACGGGCAACGTCCAAGTCGACCGCAAGCACCTCTCCTTCGGACGCGACATGACCATCCCAGAGGTCCTCTCCCCAGCGACGCTCGCCCCCTGGGTCCGCCTCGCCGACGCCATCCACACCGGCCGCGCCTCGCCGCTCGACACGCCCCACCCAGAAGCCGCCGCGCACGCCGACCTCGGCACCCCGCTCGCGCTCATCCAGCTCTCGCATGGCGGTCGGCAGTCGTTGAATGTCCTGGGCGGCCGCCCCGCGTTCGAGCCGCCGCTCGCGCCCAGCCCCATCCGTTCGGGCGCGTCGCACGCGGGTAAAGACGGGCAGCTCTCGCTGGCTATTCATAAACTGATGCACCAGGAGCCGCGCGAGATGACGCACGCGGATATCAAACAAGCCGTTGCCTCCTTCGTTCGCGGCGCCGAGCTTGCTGCGCTGAGCGGGTTCGACGGTGTCCAAGTTCATGCTGCGCACGGATGTATGTCAGCGTATTATTCCTGTTCGCCGTCCGTTCGCCGTGCTGACTATGACGTTCAGATCTCGTATGCCAGTTCATCTCACCCAAGGTATGTTCAGTCCATGCTCGTGTTTGCGTTGAGTGACATGCTTAGCTCTCGCGCAGAGCAATATTCGTACGGATGACTACTCGGCAACCACGGACCCGCTCCATTTTTTGCGCGACGTTGTCTACGGCATCCGCGAATCCGAAGTAATCCCGGCCAACTTCGTGATCGCAGTAAAGCTCAACTCCGCAGACTACACTGCAGACTCCACCGAACCACAGGAGGATCGCGCGCTCAACCACGTGCGCGAGATCGGGAATTGGGGCCTCGTAGACTTCATCGAAGTCTCCGGCGGCGACTACGAAGACCCACGTACGTCTCCCTCCCGTACTTCTGAAATCTCCCCTACTAACCTCCCATGCAGAGTTCATCGACAGCGTGCAGAAGTTCAAGAACCCACGTCAAGTCATGTTCGAGGCTTTCGCCTCGCGCAGCATGGACATCCTCGCACACTGCACACCCTCCGCCACAGCGCGCGGCGCCCCGCCGCTCGTCTGCCTCACCGGCGGACTGAACACCCTCCCCAAGATGTCCTCCGTGCTCGGCCACGCGCACGCGCACCTGCTCGGCATCGGCCGCCCCGCCGCCACGCACCCCCTGCTCCCCATCCAGCTGCACGCCGCCGTCTCCTCCCACTCTACCGACTTCTTCATGACCGAGCCGCTCCCCCTGCGCGCCGACGGCCTGGGAGAACCTCCGCGCTCGCTGCTCTCCTGGCGCGCGCTCGAGCGCGTGACGTTCTACGTGCTCTCGCTGCTGTGGTCTCTGCAGCCGGCGCGCGTGCCGCGGCTTGTGGGCGCGGGCGGGGACGTGAACTGGCACAATATCGTGATGCGCCGCATCGCGGCGGGGGAGAAGGAGCCCACGGACTACACGCTGGGCAAGATAGGTGCGACCGTGCGCTTCTACCTCACGCCATATCCGCCGAGTGAGGGCGGCGCGGGCGCGCGGTGGTGGGTGCTCGCGGGCGTGGTCGGGGTCGCTATTGGTGTCGGACTGGGACAGGTGCTTTGATGTCTGGGGCTACTAGAGTCTAGGGTATTGACAAGGTAATTAATATGTGAAGTGGTTGGGCTACCTGCACCCTAATGTAGCATTCAGACCACCGCACGGCCGGTAATGCAAATGCTACGTATTATACCCCCGGGCTGATGAACAATGGCAAGCTGCGGTTCTGGCGATGGCTAAAGCGTGGCAGTGGCGCTCAGGACGCTTTATAGTGAGCCGCGCTTTGGTGCCGACCGGTCGTCTCTCTGCTTGCTCCGCACCATCCAGTCCGATGAACACTCATTCCTTTTCCACTCCCTACAGGAGAATAATGCTGAACCGCGACGGTGCCGCCGCGCTGGACACGCTCGCAACGCTCGCTGTCTACGACTCCCAACAGGCCTTCGCGGTCGCTGCCGTCCTGGATAACCACGGCCGCAACCTCGAGCTGTATATCGCAGGCGACACGGAGGAGGTTCCGCCCATAGCCGTCGACCACCTAAAGGACATCTGCGCCCACCTCATCACTATCCACGCCGCCATCGAGGCCTCGCCCAACCGCGCGGCCATCCTCCACGAGATATCTTGGAACCCGCACAACCCGAACGGTTCTCCCGAGCCCGCCTTCACCGCTTTGCGCGAGCTCGAGCTAAGCTTGTACAGGCACTCCAATAAGCGCATTCGTGCGCGGATGACCAGACCGCCCGAGATCAACTGGCCCAACGAGCCCAGCCACCTTGTCGCCTGCATCAAGGGCACCCCCGCTGGCACCCGCGACGATCTATCTGACGGCGAGCGGTGAGCGTTACGGCATCTCCAGAAGTCTGCCCTGCTACAGCAGAGCCTCCCAAAACTAGACGAGGTGGTCATTCACCTGCAGAAACTAGTCGACGTGGCGCCAGATGTCGACCTCAACAACGTACTCCTACGCCGAACATTGGTCTCCCTGGACAGCATCCACCATCGGCTGTTTGGAACCACCATGGCGTACTTTGAAGACTTTATCATTAATCACTGGTATTTCTGTCGTTAATACTCTGATCATTCCTGTGTGACATCTCACGTACGTCTGGGTAGCACATATCACTCGCACAACCGGGACCGCTCCCCGTAACATGCCCGACATGTCCATATGGCTCAGGAAGGTGTCCTATGTCACCACCGCCTTCCAGGCGTTAAATCAGGGCACTCGCTACACCCGACGTCTCTGCATTGTTTGGCGACCGCATCCCTATTCATTCTGTCGCCAACACCCCGCCCAAGCGACCGTGTACCGTGGTACTCACAGCCGGCGGTATCGAGGCTACGCTTGCTGGCGCGGCGAACTTCGGACACACCACAAACGATGTCGTTCGTGACCACCCCAAGAATTTCGACTGTGTCGTCGCGAAACAGGTCGTAGCGGCTAGGCGCGGTGGGTCCATCGTCTCCATCCGTGACCGCGGGCCACATGTGCATTTAGCACTACTGACTTGCTTTGCATGCAGGTCCCGCAACTCACGTCCATTGCGAATGTGCCCTTCTCGCTCACATCTGGGAAAACGACCAGCAAATGCTACCGTACGTGGGGCTGTCGGAGGCCCCGTACAAACTCTGTGCAATCCTGTTCGCTGCATGCCGCGACCTCCGGGGACACGACTCCGGGACGACTACGCGCAAAACGTTTGGAGAGATGCGTTCTGCCGCATGGATGTACCCCGACTTTCCCAGGGTACCAGATCACGATGATGCTCCTGTCGTTCGGAAGTACTTCCGCAGGAGGCTATGTTCATACATCGAGACCATGGTGCCTTTCGAACGGTCCTGGATGCTGTTCAAATCGTTCAAGGCCGCCAAAGCACCTACCCCTGCTGTAGCACAATTTCAGTTGTAATTACACGTACTTATCATGCACACCTTCGCTTGTGCATAGAGCAAGGTGAAGATCTTGTCACCGAAGTTACAATAGCAGTGCACCCCCGCTGCGCCCTCTTCCGCCGGCTAGGCTTTGGTAGCTTTTGGTAGTTGGCCAGGCGATGCAAGGGCTGCAAGGGGAGAGTCGGCATGCCGGCCCGGTGTGCGTACGAACGCCAGCTTACGTACGAGCGCTTGCTTGGAGCTGAGGCTTGTTCCCAAGATGAACATATGGCATTGACTCCTTGCCTTCGCACCACGCTGACGACTGTACAATCGAAAACACAATATCTTCGTCGTTTCTCCTCCTCCCTCACTTGCGCAGCGAATTAACCGCCAGGCTATTTTCCAGCCTGTTCGATATCCTACAAGTATGTCCGTCAAGAACTGTTCAAGCCTCATACGATAACCACCTAATCTTCTTTTCCCTTTCCCAGTGAACATGGCTCCGCCTGGAGAGATAGTCCAACTTTCTACGCTTGCCGCAGCGCTCCGCGATACGAGGTCGGATGATTACCGCGACGCTCGATTTTCCAAGGTCGACTATATGTTCTGGAAACCCGAGGGAAGGTTGAACCGTGTCGGTGCCGCCGCCCTCGATGCATTCGCCGAGCTCGCCACCTGTCAACCTGATCAATCTGTTGCGGTGGCGGCTGTCCTCGACCACGGCGGCCACATCGAGATATACATCGCAGGAGACACAGAGGAGGTTCCTCCCTCAGTCGTCCGCCACCTAGGCAACATCTGCGCCCGCATCCTTAGCATCCGCACCGCCGTCGAGGCTTCGTCTAATCCTACGGCCATACTCGAGATGATACGTGAAAACCCCCATGTCTCAGAAGGCTCTTTGGAGCCCGCCCTTGATGCTCTCCGTATCCTCGAACTGGACTTGTACAGGTACTCCATCGGGCGCGTCCGCGCACACGCCACTGCAGACCCACAACTCCGCTGGATAGACGGTCTCAGCTTCCTAATCGCTCGTCTCAAATGCCCACCCGCCGCAGCCCTGGATGATCTATCCGATGGAGAGCGGGCTGCTTTGAAGCTCCTGCAACGATCTGCGCGCGTACAGCGGTACCTCTCAAAGCTCGACGAGGCGATTATCCGCTTGCAAGGATTACTTGCCGCGGAACCGGCTACCGACCTCGACGATGTGCGCCTACGCGAAATATCCCTCGCCCTGGCACTCGATCTACACCCGCTTGAGAAAGACATGCCGTACTTCGACCAGTTCATCTCCGGTACGCAGCTTGATTATGGTCTGAGCGTTCTAGCATTGGGCCTGACGTTTGGCCACGGCAGCGTACATCACCCGTAAAACCGGTACCGCTCCCCACACGCCGCTTAGCACGCACGCATGGCTGAAGAAAGTGTGTTGTGTGGCCATCGCGTTCCGGGGTTTGACCGGCATCCTCGTCACGCCCGCCCTCTCCGCCATGTTCGGCGCCCGCGTACGCATCCATCCTATCGTCAACACTCCGCCCAAACGGCCATATGACGTGGCGCCCACGGCCGACGACATCAAGGTCACGATCGCTACGCACGGAATGGTCAAATACACCGCGAGCACCTTTATTCCTGGCCGTCCAGAGTTATTCAACGATCTCGCCGCTGAACTCGCGGCAGCAGCAGCCAAGAGAGGTGCGTCCGTCGTCTTCGGTCCGCTTCACCGCCGCCGAGCGCCACATACAATATACACTGACTCCCCTTACGCAGGCCACGCGACTCACATCCATTGTGAATGCGCCCTGCTTTGTTACCTCTGGGCGCATGGCCAGACGATGCTGCCGTACGTCGGGCTTTCGATGGCACCGTGCATATTCTGTGCCATCTACTTCATGGCCTACCGCGACATCCGGGGAATCGAAACGTCTACGCGCGGGACAGAAGGACAGATAACCGCCGCCGCTTGGATGTGCCCCGATTTTCCCGACCTTCCTGAGGATGCTGCGGCCTTCCAGTCACAGCTCTATGAGAGGCTTCGCCAGTACATCCAGAAGAGGCTTCTCGACGAGCATTTCCGAAGACAGAAAATAAGGTTTGCTCAGTTCACATCGGCTGGTAGTGTCCGATGATCCCAGATGTAGGAATATGCTTATACATAAAGACATGTACAGCGGCGCAACCTATGCCTCTACCGCGCCCTTGACGAGCTCAAACAAACCCGACCAGGACCGCCGCTACGCGCTCGACAGATTTGTTACTTGACAGATGGCATTAGGCGGAGAGTTCAAGCTCTCTTGACTCTGTCCCTTGCCAGATGTCATATTCGTGCGTGAGATTCCCTCGCCGCTTTCGTCACATTAATACAATACTCATCTGTCTCACTGGCGGGCTGAACGCCTTCTCGGAGATGTCTTCTGTATTTGCACCGACCACTTCTGCACCATGCGTCCGCTACCCCTCGGGTTCATCCACCTATACGCTGGGGTATCTGGCATACACGCATCCGGCCGCCTCACAGGCATCATACGACCGACTTCGCCATGGCTGAGCACCCGGTGTGGGTGTGCGAGGGTCAGAGAGGCCCCGCGTCGCATGCCTCTTCCTCGCGCGCCCAAGCGCACGACAATCTACGTATTCTCGCTCCTCTATTTGCTGCATCCAGCGTGCCTGCCACACCCTTTCTGGCGTGGGTGGGAACGTCACGGTGAATTAGCGCGACAACGCGATGCGGCGGACTGCAGCCGGGGATACCGAACCCGCGGACTACACACATAACGTGATAGGCGCGACCGTATTTTTCTACTTTGCACCGTACTCGTTGAACAAGAGTTGCGCGGGTACGCGGCAGTGGGTGCTCTCGCGAGCATGTAGTGCAGTACTTATGTTGGCAGTGTGATACATGGATCAATCGAGCGATGTATAATATAGTACTTAACGTCCTGTCCTTTGCAGTGAAGCTGCACTTGAACGTAGCACCCGCCCGAGGTTATGGATCTAGCTCGGCCATGGGCAGATCAAGTACTACTTGAGTGCCGGGTAAGCGCAGTGATTAAGATTTACCGTCACCGATAACTTGAAGTACAATCTTGCAAGTGAAAATTGTCAGCTAACGTCCACTTCGTTGAAAACCCGACGTGAGACAAGTCCGCCACACTGAAAACGCAAATGAGAACTTACACTTAGTGTCATTGGGGGCCAATGTACTTTGAGTGCTCATCAATGTCTTCCTCCGTCGAAAGCTGGTTTCTTCGCGCAGCCTTCCGTGGATATAATCAGAGAGTCTCACGAGGATCATCTTCCCCAACCGTATGGTCGCTGCGTCAGGCATGTCAGGAATATTGGGGCAAGTCCATGTGCCCGCGGCGATGTGTCCTTCCGTTCCACGCGTGGTCGTATCATCCCGCTGGGTGTTACGGTAGGCGGCGAAGTAGATCGTGCAGAATATGCAGGGCGGGTTCGAGAGCCCGATGTATGGTAACATCGGCTGGTCGTGCTGCCGGAGGTGACAGAGCAGGGCGCACTCGCAATGAATGCGCATCGCGTTGTCTATGCAAGGCCAGTTAGCGTAGAACGTACACGAGTCACGCGGAGGCAAAACGGGGATCGACAGGGCGTACGTACCTCTGTTGGTTGCGGCTGCTGTGAGCTCACCGACAAAATCGTCGAATTTCTCTGGGTGAGAAGCAATAAAATAGCTCGAGGTGTAGCCGAGGCTAGTGAGTGTCGCCTTGATGTCTTCGGCCGTGGGCGTCGTCTGTCGTCTGGCAGGGGGAGGGTTGGCAACGGGATGTATCGAAACGCTGGCGCCGAAGAGCGCGGAAAGCGCGGGTGTGGTGAGCATCTCCGTCAATGCTCGATACGCGCGCGCGACGTAGGACACCTTCTTTAGCCATTTGACCGTGTTGGGCGGGGAGCGAGGAGGGGTGCCCACTTTACGCGCGACGTGTACTACCGCAATATATACATTAGAGACGATGCATACTCAGAGAAAGAAAAAGAGTGTACTTACCGGAGACGAAGTGGTCGAAGTTAGCAAAGTCGTTCTTGAGCAGTTCGACTGCAAGCGCCAATATGATGGACATTTGGCGCAGGCGTATGTAGTCGTCGTCGCTGACTAGTGGGTTGTCGATAAACGCCCGGAGGGACGTAATCGCCAGATCGAATTTGGGGAGGATTCGCTGCACATCCGGAGACTGCTGGAGGTACCTCAATACGACACGCTCGCCGGCCGACATATCATCGAGGTCTGCGGCGGGTGGATCTTTGAGGCAGGCGACGAGAAAGGTGAGCGTGTCAGCCCAGGGAATCTCTGGATCCGTAAGTTGCGCGCGGATGCGCTTGACGGAGTATCTATAGAGTCCCAGATCGAGCGACCGGAGAGCGTCGAGGGCAGGCTTCGGAGAACCTGGCGGGATATGGGGCGATTTAGATATTGTGTGAATCGCATCGGCGTGGTCAGGGGAGGCTTCGAGAGCGGCGCGGATGCTGAGGATGCGGGAGCAGATGTCGTTCAGATGATGTATGATCTTGGGGGGGACTTGCGCCACATCTGCTTCGATGTACAACTCGATGTGGCCACTGCCGTCAAGGACGGCTGCGAGCGCGACTGCCTGGTCAGGCTCGTAGACGATGAGTTCTGCGAGCGCATCAAGGACTGCGGCACCGACACGGTTCAGTTTTCCCTCGGGCTTCCTTAGCAGATAACCAGGATTAGTCGGTTGGCGGGCGTCGGAGTTGATATCGTGCAACGCTGTGGCGAAAGCAGAGAGTTCGGCAATCTCTGCAGAAGGATCCATAATCTCTGAAAAGAAGGTCAATATCTTTCATATGGAACCGGAGTCTAAACGGCGGTGACTTGACGAACATGTAAACGGTGTCGAGCTTCGAGTGGGGAGACGACCCAACGTCTAGAATACCCGCGCAAGCCTGCGTTCACTCGTCTAGCCTTGCGCAGCGGGTAGATCGCCAGAATAGGTGGATGAGCGGACGAGAGAGTGCTGGGTCGCTGGGGAATGCAACGACGCAAAGAGTGGTATGCTGCGTGCAGGTGTGAGTGTGGTGCGAACGCAACCAGAGCAGCGTGAGCGCTACTCCACCTCCGGAACTATTGACCACGCCGAGTACGTAAGCTAGCGCCCGCGGTTGTGGCTAGATTTAAAATTATTCGGACCACCGCCGGAGGATTATCCTGTTTACTACCAGTAGTAGTTCTCCCGGTTGGCATACCCGAGACTCACATATAGCGCTCACTATATGCAGACGATGGGAGATGTCGCCGGTGCGCATCTGCCTTACACTTACAGCACGCTAACCCAACTTGCGCGGCGCAGGCCCGGGCCGCCGGTGGGGTTCCGGCTCCATCGCGAGCATCGATCCATGGTCTACCAGTACGTTGCCATTCACATCATTGACACAGCTGGGCTGACGGAGAGATACATCATGCATGCGCTCTGCAGAAACTCCTTCGTCGCCGCTTGTGCGTCTGACGTTCACAGTTACAGCGGCATGGTCATATATCATACGCCCCTCCTGATTGCCTACCTCCCTGCGAACACAGCGGTACCTGGCAAGACTCGACCCGGGCATCAGTGACCTGTAAGATGAATCAATGCGGGACCAGATGCCAACTCCACCAGCATACGCCATCTTGGTGCGCGAAGCTCGACTGTTGGAGGTCGCCCTGCCGTACCTCTACCGTTTCCTGAGTCACTGGTATGGGATTCTCTCTGGACGCGCTTGCGTTGCATTTGACGTGCATCCATGGCAGCGCACGCAGACCGTAAAGCCGGGCCTGCCTCCCGCTGAGAAAGCGTATTATCTTGCCACCGGAGCGGAGGAGCGGAAGACTGCCGCCGCGTGTATACGCCACAAATTTACGACGGTCCCGAAGACGCTGCGGCCTTCCGAAACGACTCTGTGAGAGGCTTCGCCGATAAATCTGGCTGAGGCTGTTGGACGAACAGATGGCAGGGTGCTAGTATTCTCAGAGCATTTCTGCCGTGAACGCTGACCTCATTTATTATGTATCGTCTGCCTAGGGGCTGAGCACGGCGAAGTAGATGGCAGTGTTTTATTTCGAATGCCGACATTCCGCCAACTCAACCTGGTCTCATCCTCGACGCCCTGCAAGCAACGACTTCATCCCCCGGTCATGTCCATTCGCCAAAATTTCGCTAGCAGTCATCGGGCTCGAGGATCGAGTAGGCATAGATCCAAGAGCCCAAATACCGCAACCAGGCTCACAAGATCAGTGTTGAATTCGTTCGCACTCCTGCTACATGTGTTTTGCTGATACACATTTCGCTATCCGCAGAACACGCCTGTCTTGAAGTAGTCGAAATCTTCCGATCCAGGATTGTTTACGATTCGACGAGGCCTTGAATGCTTTTCACTCGGCGTAGAAATCGCTTTTGCGTCAGTATCGTGTCCTACACTTTGCCATATCCAACATTCGTTAATCGTGACTTAAATGTCCAGATCAATACTCGCGATTCTACGTTACGCGAAGACAAACAGGTTTCCGATCATCGACGAGGATGTATCGCACAAAGTGGATGCCGACATCCGAGGTCAGACTCGATTCCGACGCTACTGCCTATATCAACCCGTCTCCCGCCTCTTCCGCTCCTCACCTACCTTTCCTTCCTACCACCACACCACCCCCGCACTTCCCACCCGTTTCCCCACCGCATCCACTATGTTCTCCTTCATCTCTTCCAAGGCTTCCACCTGCGCCGAGTGCCGGTCGCTCGGTTCGGGAAAGTCCACTTCCAAGTTCGACAAGAGGACGATCGGCCGCCCGAGTGCATACGAGTGGCCGGCGTTCCAGCCCCGTCCCCAGCCCCGTCCCCAGCCTCGTTCCCAGCCCATTGTCTACGGCCCGCCCCTACCCCGGCGCAGATTCAGGTGCTGCTGTACCGGGGTCGCGAGTTCAAGGAGCTCGGCACCGAGCTCATCTCGCTGCGTGACGCGCAGTTGCGGGAGGAGCTTGTGCGCGGGACGCTCGTTTACCATGCTTGAGGCTCTCGTCCCCTTCTCGTTGTCCCGCTGCCTCCCCGATCCCCGTCTTTTGTTTCTTGCTGCTTTTCCTTTCTTCACAGACATCCACTCCGACGACATGAAGACGACGAAGACCGCGATGGACGACCGCCATTGGACCGAGGATCCGGCGTCGGCGAGGCTGACTGAGGGTTTGGATGACCCGTCGACGTCAGCCTCCCCGGCATTGCCACGGTAGTATCGTCTCTCGCTCGGTTCCTTGTTACTTCACTGCTCGTTTATCGCTACTTTCCCTTTCCCAACAGGCATCCACCCTTCCAACATGTGCACGACGACGACGACGACGACGACGGCGGTGGCCCGGACCGACCAGGCGACGATGGGGTTGGCTGAGGGATTGATCACCCATCGTTATGTCAGCCTCCACGGATATATGCCCCGCCTTCCTTTTTCCGTCTTCTTTTCGCTCATGTTCTCTTGACTTCCTCGTTCTCTCCGCTGCCTTTGTCTTGCCGCTTCGCTGTCTTTGGTCTTTGGTCTTCCTGGTCTCTCCGCTCGGTCTACCTCTTCCCGTCGCTTTCTTATCATTTCGCCGTTCTCGTCTCTCTGGTTTCGACTTGCTTGCTCCTTGGCTGCGTTTTCTGACTCTCTGCATTTGCGTTCACATTCTCCCTCCCTTTCGAGTCCTTTCCCCGCTCGCTCCCTCTCTATATTTCTCTCCTCTCTCTCTCTTTCTCCGCTTCTCATCTTTCTCCTCTATATCTTTCCCCCTCTCTTGTGCATCTTTCTTCGTTCCCCTTGTTCCTCTCCGCTCCCGCCTTCGCCGCTCGCTCCCCACTGGATTTGTCTCGAACGTTCACTTCCCGCGAGCCCCTTTTCACCTGCATTTGGCATTTGTGCCTTGGGTCCCGTCCGATTTCCTCTTTGTTTCGTGTATCAGCCTTTCGTTCGCTATGAGTAGCGGAGTCTGGGGTGCGGCGGCGGCGGCGGTAACGCCAACCAGAGGTCGGCTGGTATGAGAGAAATGGCGCCTTCTCTCACGCTGCTGCCTTTGGTTGACGTCCTGCGTCTGAGCGGGAGAGAGGATCGACGAGCCCTTTCTCTCTTGCACACCTCCGAAACGTACGTACGCGTCATCCACGCTTTACGTGCGGACGGTGTTGACAGCTGCTACAATGCTTTCCGGGTGCCGATCTGCAAGCCCACTGCGACAGCGCTCTCTTTCTCAATGTAATGCTTTACAACCCGTCGATGCCTCTCCAGGTAAGTACTCGCGATCATCTAAGCCTGGTATAATATGACGTCTACTTTTGTGTAGATGTAAATTTCCGGTTGGAGTTCTGCATGCATGCGTTAGTACGGGCGTACTTACACCGCGAGAAGGTCGGCGAGACGGGTCAAGGCGCGCCCTCCTTGCTTCTCTTCTCGTCGTGTACACTGAGCCCGTCGATGACCGGCGAGCAGTGACCTTGTGCCACGGTGAGTAAAACCCTTTGCGCCGCCCTGTTTCCTTGTCGTCGATGGTATTCGGAGCCTCATATCATGCGTTCGTCATTCACGAGCGTCTATGTCAATGGACGGCCCTGGCCGCTTCACTGAAAATCTGCCGAGTGACCACGAAAATAATACGCCTCTGTATCCGCTGCTATAATGAGCACCGTCGTACCAAATTTAGCGCAGACAGCCACACGAATGAATATCCAGCGTCAGAGTGTGCCTCGGGAGAGAACGGCTTGAGGCTTCGTAGCGCTCGTGCGTGCGACCACTCCTCGGCGCTCCTTGCTTGTGTTTCTCGAGCAAGCCTCCCCTCCCCGGCCCTCGTAGCCTTCCGGAACGTCCACTCTTTGCGCTCCCGTCCGTGTTAGGCAGGCGCAGTCGTTCTTTCATCGTTCCCCCCCGAGTGCGCGCGACCATGTGCCCCCGCATAACCAATTCGGCGCTGCCTTCGCAGTCGCACGTCGTCGTGCATTCTCGGAGGAGCGATCGATTCGCAGCCGCCCAAAGCCTCTGCGAGAAAGCATCCTAGCGTACCCGACGGCGGTGAGAGGGTACGGTGGATACGTATATATACCTTGGCAGATTCGAGCAGGTTCCACCAGCACCGGACACGGTACAACCTCACACTCGCACTCCACCTTCTGCTTCTCTTCTGCACTCCAAATCTCAGATACCATGTCTGTTCTATCCGCCTCCGCTTCTGCGCTCAAGCGCAACATCGCCGCCGCCGCCAAGGGGCAGCGCATGCTCAACGGCCGCACCCTCGCGCCGACGGTGAACCACAACAGCTCCGCCGGCTTGAAGGTGAGTTCATCCTTGCTTCGTTTGTATTTTATCTTGTCGCTCAACTACGCATCACAGGTTCTCGCTGTCCTCTACAAGGGTGGCGAAGCCGCGAAGCAGGAGCCGCGCCTCCTCGGCAGCGTCGAGAACCAGCTCGGCATCCGCGAGTGGCTCGAGTCCCAGGGCCACGAGTACATCGTATGTCCACGGCCCGTCGCGTTATTGGACGGCCTACTAACGCCTACCCAGGTCACGGACTCCAAAGAAGGCCCAGACAGTGTGTTCCAGAAGGAACTGAAGGACACCGACATCCTCATCACGACGCCGTTCCACCCCGGCTATCTCACGCGCGACCTCATCAAGACCGCGCCGAACCTGAAGCTGTGCGTCACCGCGGGCGTCGGCTCGGACCACATCGACCTGAACGCGGCCGTCGAGCGCAAGATCCAGGTGCTCGAGGTGACGGGCTCGAACGTCGTCTCCGTCGCGGAACACGTCATGATGAGCATCCTGCTGCTCGTCCGCAACTTCGTTCCCGCGCACGAGGTTTGTCTCCGAGGATATTTTTTTTGCCTATAGTCTGCGCAGAGACTCACAGAGACATGTTGCAGATGATAGAGCGCGGCGAGTGGCAGGTGTCTGACATCGCGCGCAACGCGTATGACCTCGAGGGCAAGGTCATCGGCACCCTCGGCGCGGGCCGCATCGGACGGCTTGTCCTGGAGCGCCTGAAGCCGTTCAACCCGAAGGAGCTGCTCTACTACGACTACGCACCTCTCTCCGCAGGTGAGACTGCTCATTACTCCTTGTACGGCGTTCCACTGACTCTGCTTTCAGAGAACGCGGAGAAGCTCGGCGCGCGCCGCGTCGAGGATCTCAAGGAGTTTGTCTCGCAGGTGGGTAGACCCTCTCTCTCTCTCTCACACCATACCCCCGAGTCTTCCACTGACGCCTCCCCAGTGCGACATCATCACGATCAACGCGCCCCTGCACGAGGGCACGCGCGGGCTCATAAACGCCGACCTCCTCTCGCACTTCAAGCCCGGCGCCTGGCTCGTGAACACCGCGCGCGGCGCGATCTGCGTCGCGGAGGACGTCGCGGCCGCGCTCAAGACCGGCCAGCTCAACGGGTACGCGGGGGACGTGTGGAACGTGCAGCCCGCGCCGAAGGAGCACCCGTGGCGGCACATGAAGAACCACCTCGGCGGCGGGAACGGGATGGTGCCGCACTACTCGGGGACGACGCTCGACGCGCAGGCGCGGTATGCGGAGGGGACGAAGGACATTTTGGAGCGGTACTTCAAGGGGAAGGCGCAGGAGCCGGCGAACGTGATTGTGGGGCTTGGTGAGTGGTTTGGCTGCGTTCGGGGTTGAAGGTGCTGATTGTTTTGCAGGCAAGTACGAGACCAAGTCGTATGGACAGCGGTAGGGGGCTACGGGAGCTTCCTGACAATGGTCTGCGCAGTATCTACCGTTAATGCATGAGGTTCAACGACATGTGCATTTGCCACAATAGCGTAATCATTCCGTATGTGCTCAGCTGACCCGCCGCGTACGTTTCATGAGTGTGCGCAGATACAACGGATAGAACTGTGTGCCTTTGGGATCAGTATACATTCATTCGAGGCTTTATCACACACTTGACTATGAATCTGCGCACATCGCGATGTATCTTCCGTGTACGTCGAGCATATCGGCGTGCGCCCGCAAGTCGGTACGGAAGGACCGACAAACATATCCGTACAACCCGAACAGCAGCAAATCGCGCATGCGACACGTTATGTTACAAGTATCCGTACAAACCACAAGAACAGCCACAAGCCACCGGTCACTCCACCCCACACCCCCACCCCACTCACACCTCACGCCCCCGGCGCCAACGTCCCATTCCTGTCAATACACCACTCCCTGCGCGCACACGGCGGGCCCACGTCCGGCGGCTCGTCGCCCGCGTCGGTCAGCAGCAGCGCGGCGACGCCGTGCGGCGGGACACCGCGCGCGGTGAAGTTGCGCACGGCGGTGCCGTTGGCCGTGTGCGTCCAGAGGTCCTGCGTGCGGGTCGTCAGCGTTTTGTGGGAAGGGAGGGGAGGGGAGCAGGGAAGGGAGGGGGGAAAGAGAGAAAGGAAGGTAGGAGAAGAAGGGGGCAGGGAAGGGACGTACGCGAACAGCATACTGGCGCCCGGCGCGGATCCACGGCGACTCCGTGAGGCTGAAGAACAGGTCCGCGGGCTCGTCCAGCGTGTTGATCTGCCGCGCGTACCGCCAGTCGTGCGTGCGTGCCAAACGGTGCGGTCAGCCGTCCGTGCCAAGCGGGAGCGGTCAGTCGTGCGTGCAAACGGGAGCGGTCAGTCGTGCGTGCCAAACGAGCGCGGTCAGCCCGTGATACACAAAGAAGGGGAGGGGGAAAGGGGGGACGCACGAGCATGAAGACGGTCCCGTTCTGCGACTCGCCGCTCCAGAACTGCGCGGGGTGCGTGCTGTTGCTCACCCAGTCCGGCTGTATGCGCGCGCGCCATCGTCAGTCGTCAGTCCTCTCTTGCAACTCTCGTGACTCCGAGTCTCTCGCGGAAAAGAGCGTAGAACGAAAGGGGCAGGAAGGACGGCAGGGGAACGGAGGCGAGCAGGAGAAGAGCGGAGGACCAACGGATGACGGCAGGAGAAAAGACGGCAAGGCAATAGGGAGGGAGAGAGTGAGGAGGGAGGAGGACGCACGTTGATCCCCCAGCGGAACGGCGCGACCCCAGTCCCGACGACGGGGTCCTGGCTGAGCGCGAGCAGCTCCGTGTTCTTGAGGATCGCGAGGTCCGCGTCGCTGATCGTCGAGAGCTGCGCGCGCGTCGCGGTGCGGTGCGTGCGTACGCGGGAGCGCGCCAGTGTGCGCATAAGAGGCGTCATCGTGCGGGAACAGTTCGGTTCGGGAAGAGGGAGAGGGGCGTCAAAAGTCAGCATACACCCAAAACAAGACGTTCAGGAAGAGTGCACACGTCCGTCCCAATAAGCAGCGGCGACTTCATGAGCGCCCACGCCGTGAAATGCGTCTTCGCCTCGTCGTGCGTCAGCCCGCCGTTCCCGCTGCGCCCCTTCTGCGTCAGTGTCTGTCTCTCTCTCTGCACGACCGTGTGCGGGGGGGCTTACATTTCGAGCTGCACGGGATCGAGGTGGGAGTGTGTGAGTGAGCAGAAGGGGAGAAAGGGAGAGGGAGGGGGAGAGGGGACGGGACGCACGATATCCATGTCATTATGCCCGTAAAAGTCGGACGCCCACGCGATGAACGAGTTCCTGCGCAGTCCGTCTCTCAGTCGACAGCCTCCCGCGCGGACGGGCGACGCACTGGTTGATGATGCTCGCGATCGAGCCCCAGTCCGGGCCTTCGCTCACGAGCCGCGTCAGCCTCCTGCCCCTCCACCCCACCCATAATCAAGCAAGAAAGGCGTACTGATATCGCCCGTCGTCTACGTCCCTCTAAATCAGCCCAGCGCGCGCAGGGTCTCGTCTCAACACAACTCACCCGCCAACTCTGCCCAAACCGCCGCGCCCACAGCCACGGCTGTTCCTACATACACCCACGCGTCAGCCCTCGCGCGGGGAAGAGGAAAAGGGGAGGGGGGACGCACCTCGCCCCACTCGCAGAGGGAGAAGATGAGCGGCGGCTTCCCGGAGCTCTTAGCGAGATCGGCGATCGCGTCCGCCATGCGCTTGTACTCTGTCGGGCGGGGGCGTGAGTATGGGGGCGATGGAATGAGGGAGAAGGGACGGGGGGAGGGAGGGGAGGGACGTACTGCCGACGATGCCTTCGCGGATGATCGCGTCGTACGGGACTGTGCGTGATTCAGTGTGATCACGAGCAGGGGCAAGGACGGGGACGGGGACGCACCGGCGCAGTTGTCGAACCTGGGTCGCGCGTGGTCAGAGGGGAACGCGAAGCGAGACGTCAATCCGCTTACTTCAGGTAGTCGAAGCCCCAGTCCTGGAAGAGCTTCGCGTCTCTGGGCACGGCAGGTCAGCTCGCTCGACAGAACCAGAAGACGCGCATATACGCAGACGGCACCCACCTCGCCTCGTTCTGGTACGACCCAGGGTACAGCTGGCACGTGAACCAGCCCGAGTCGCTGTACTACAATCCGACCCGCGCTCAGAATCACAGCGCGCCTCGTAGGAGTACATCACTACATACGATGCCAGCCTTCCTGCACCACGAGAAAATCGACGCGTCAGCGCTATGTAGGCGCACAGATCCGCGGCGGGCACGCACAGTCCCATAGCGTGGATCTTGTCGGTGAGGTCGTTCATGCCCGCCGCGAAGCGTTCCTTGTCTGTGTGGCCAATAACGTGTCAGTGAGGGGTCCCGACGTGTTACGGGCGAGCGAACCTGCGACGATGTCCCCGGAGGCGCTCCGGTTCTTCTCGGCGTAGCAGTCGTCGATGTTGACGTGCTTGTAGCCCACATCCTATCATGCCAGATGGAGTATTAGACGTGGCGGACGGTAAGACCAACGCAGAGACTGACGGCGAGGCCGAGGGAGACCATGAGCTGCGCGGCTTGCAGGACCACGGTCTCGTTGATGTCACACTGTCGAGAGGAAAGTGAGTTCGCGCAGTTTACGTGAATTGTGAGTCGCTGACATGGTAGGCGTTCCATGCTGAACGAGAAAGGAAATGCGGGTAAGCGGGATGTCTGGCGAACGCGGAGCAGAGTACATCTTACTGTTGTATCCGAGCACTGGCCCAAAACCGGGTTAGCACGCGAGTCAGACAACGCGCAGTGTTGAGATGTTTACCTGGCAACTTGGCAACGCCGCTGTCAAGAGCGTGCACGACTGGAGGCTCTCTAGAGAGAACTGTCCAGACGACCAAAAGAGAAGTAATGAGGAGCGCAAAAGACGCCATGAGCAGCTGCGAGGGGATCCTAGAGGCGAAGGCTTGCGGGCGGTCAGCACACGGGCACACGGGCTGTTATATACGGGGCGGGGAAGGTAGCGTACCGCGAAGGCGGCTTCTATGCACGGGGCTGAGCTGTACAGTCTGGAGGGGGTCGTCGGGCGGGAGTGGGCCGGGCAGGTTGAGGTCATAGGCCTTGTGATGGGCCGAACGGGCAGGAGGGTCGGTCGAAGTCAGGGCTGTGAGGTCAGCGACAATGAGCTATGAAGGATCGGTGGAGCGTGATATGCAGAGGCCATACGGGCGGACATCACGCGACGGGCAGCACCTCGGTCTGCCGTACAGGCGCAATAGAGATGGCCAGATCGCAGAGCGGTCGAGAGGGCGGGTGGTGGTCGTCGGTGAGGAAGGAGAAGAGGAAGAGGTCGGAGGGGCGGTCTGACGTCGTCCCGTGACCCCCGGCGTTAGTGGGCAGCATTCGACTTCCCATCGCCGTCGACCTAGCCCCGCTAGCCGGCGACTCCTCCCCCAGTCCGCCCTCGCTGCTCGTTGCAAGGAATCGAAGTGGCGGAAGGGAGGAGTTTGACTTTGTTGCCTCCCGAACAGGAAGGTCTCTCACCATATCAGGCGATGACCCGATCCCTCCGATCGGCCCCGGCAGGCGCATTTCATCCTCGTCCACCACTCTCTTTCTAACCACCGTGTACTATGCGTGCTCTGATCCACGTCTCTCATTTACGACTTCACACTCTGCGGTCTTAGTGGTAAGGGCAATATGGGCTGACTCCATCTCCTCTGCATTGGCGCCTCTTGACCGTACATTCGACGATTACGATAGTCTGCTTCCACACGAACCCCTCTTACCGTAGCTGCCCATTTCGCGCTTAAGTAAGCAAATTTGATCTCCGAAACGCGTGTATAGATCTGGGCGCGTCGCGTTCTCTCCTCTCTTTGCTCTCCTTCGGACGTGCTCAAGTCTTATATCTGCTTTCTTGATGCGACAGGTGCCATAAAACTATGCTAGTACCTGGTATAGGTGGTTTGACGGCGCCGAAATGTGCTCACTCCTTGGGGAGGTCCTTCGCATAACTGATTCCGTGCATCAGCCGCCGTAAGCCCAACCCATTCGCATCGCCGTGTACCGTTACTCTTACAGACTCATGATACAATTCCATGCTCCCAGGCCGATATATCAAGCACTGTATTCATCTTTCAGCCCGGACTGTCGAAGCGATGGGTGCAGGAGCAAACGGCATACGGACTGCCATAACCGCGGGCACGAGGGCGCGCAGGCTGAACTCGGGTGGACGGAGCGGCATTCCTTTCGAAAGTTTGACTGCATGTTAGTCGCCTCTCGCCGAGTACAAGGTCCTGAAGCGAGTAGGTACACAACACTTCCAAGGTATGGTTGCTGCCAGGCGCAGCTAGGGTCAAATATGCTGTATCTAGGGTCACAGGTGAATTTTAATAGAAGTAGCTGGAAAGGATGATCAACGGTACTGTTCTCTCTGATTATTACTACCAATAGACGAGCGAAACCTGTCGAAACACCCTCATACATGCGCAGAGCAATCGCAGACCTCAGGTCCAGTGGCTGAGAATGTCATAGATCTAATCTAATCGAGCGCCGGCATCTCGGCCATCACCAACCTGCAAAGCAAATTGCGAGCTACGGTCTGAGGGGCGCGTGTGGAAGCAGACCTTTACACACTCGTCCTCCCCGCCTCCAATAGAGTGTGAAAGGTCTGCCTCTGGGAGACTACGATTACGACGTCTATCACTATCTTTGCTGTCCATTCATCCGAGACTCGGAACAGCATCCTGTGGATACATCGGCGGCGCTCCTCAAAGATCTGTGGCTGGAAGGTCGCAGAATCTCCAGGAAGTTCAGGGAAGTAGACGCATATCCATGCCATGGCCGCATTCTGCCTCTCCGTCCTCCGCGTGGAGACCTCGATTCCCCGAATATCGCAGGAACCCACCGCACAAAACATGCACGGGCCTCCGAAAGCCCCATATATGTCTTTACAAGCGCGCCCAACTTGACCGAATTCACTCAACTTAACCCTCTCAGCTAACGTCCCCTTCACCGATGCCAGACACGTCCGCGCCACCTCGAACCCACACAAAACCCACACATGGTTTCATCGCAGTCCAACGCACTCCCATACAGTGCCTGTCCACCTGCTCCTACATCGGAACATCGCGTACTCGCGCAGCGGTCCGCGGATATGAACACACACAGCCTCTTGTTCTTGGGATGAACCTCCGCCACATCTGCTTCAAGCGATGTACAGGCGAGGCGCGCGACTGCCTGTTCTGGCTCGTGGACGGCGAGCGCGGTCCCAGCGCAGTGCACTGGCAGCTTCCCATCGGGCTGCGTTAGGAGGTATCACGGATAGGTGGGCCTTACATCGTGCAGTGCTGCAGCGAAAGCGAAGCGTTGAACGATCTCTACGGATGTATCCATGATCAATTACTAAAGGGAGAGCGATGAGTCGTCGTCTGTAACTCGAAGATGAGCCGCAGCGACACAAGTTGACGAACGCGTGAGGAGTCGAGCTTCGAGTTCGGAGTGCCAGTGTGAACACCATCCGCCTTCTTCACCAGTGCACAGGCTGACGTGCAGTCGACTGGCCTTGCGTGGCGGGTCGCGATCGTCGGACAGTAGGTAGCTGGGCAGGCGAGAGACGTCTACAGACGTTAGCGTGGTGCGACCGCAACCAGGGCAGGGCGCGCGCTAGCCTATCCCGGGAACGACCGCACATGCATCTGTCCCGCCAGGTATCAGCAGCTGCGGAACACTCCGACAAGAGATATATAGAGTGCTCCTCCAATCGTCTAACTTGTCGGACTCAAAGGTGTGCAAAAGAGAGGGCCCGTCGACCCTCTCTCCCGCTGCAACGGGGGACGCCAACTACAGGCAGTAGCATGAGAGAAGGCGCCATTGCTCTCATACCAGCCGGCTTCTACTTGTCGTTCCCGCCGCCGCCACCGCCGCCGCACCCCAAACCCCAGACCCCTCCACCCTCAGCGAGGAAAAAGCTGAGACGCGAGACAAAGAACATACGAAACAGCATGCGAAGCAAAAATGCAGGGGAAAGGTATCCTGGGAGAGTGAACGTTCGAAACGGATCCGGTAGCGAGACGAGCGGCGAAGGCGGGAGCGGAGAGGAGCGAGGGGAACGAAGAGAGATAAGGAGAGGGGCGCGAGAGAGAAAGACAAGGAGAGCGAAGAGAGATTGGACGAGCGGGGAGAGATGGGAAGAGAGATGTGGAGAAAGGAGAGCGGGAAACGATAGAAAGAGAGAGAGAAGAGAGCGGAGAAGGGGGAAAGATAGAGCGAAGAGAAAGATAGCGAGAAGACAAAGAGAGCGAGGGGAAGCGAACGAGGGAAGGATTCGAAAGGGAAGCAGACAAATGCGAACACGAACACGGAGAGTAGGAAACCGCAGAGAAAAGGAGCAAGCAAGGCGAGACCACAGAGACGAGGACAGCGAAACGAGAAGAGAGCAACGGGAAGAGACGGGCAGAGCGAAGGAACCATAGACCAAGGACAGCGAAGCGGCGAGACCGGGGAAACAGAGAAAACAAGGGAGCCAAGAAAACACAAACGAGACGAAGACGAAGAAAAGGAAGAAAGAGAGTGATCCCGTGGAGGCTGACATAACGAGGGGTGATCAATCCCTCAGCCAGCCCCATCCACGCCTAGTCGGTCCGGGTCGAGTCGGTCCTCGTCCTCGTCGTGCGCATGTTGAAGGGGTGGATGCCTGTGAGGGAAGGTAAAGCAGCGATGAACGAGCAGTGAAGCAACAAGGACCCGAGCGAGAGACGATACTACCGTGGCAATGCCGGGGAGGCTGACGTCGACGGGTCATCCAAACCCTCAGTCAGCCTCGCCAACGCCGGATCCGAGGTCCAGTGGGGGTCGTCCATCGAGGTCCTCGTCGTCTTCGTATCGCCGGAGTGAATGTCTGTGAATAAAAGAAAAGCAGCAAGGAACAAAAGACAGCGAACGGGGAGGCAGCGGGACAACGAGAAGGAGCAGCAAAAGCAGACGAGAGCCTCAAGCATGGTAAACGAGCGTCCCGCGCACAAGCTCCTCCCGCGCCTGCGCGTCACGCAGCGAGATGAGCTCAGTGCCGAGCTCCTTGAACTCGCGGCCCCTGTACAGCAGCACCTGGATCTGCGCCGCGGTAGGGGGCGGGCCGTACACAACGGGCTGGGAACGAGGCTGGGGACGGGGCTGGGGGCGAGGCTGGAACGCCGGCCACTCGTATGCACTCGGGCGGCCGATCGTCCTCTTGTCGAACTTAGAAGTGGACTTTCCCGAACCGAGCGACCGGCACTCGGCGCAGGTGGAAGCCTTGGAAGAGATGAAGGAGAACATGGTGAATGCGGTGGGGAAGCGGGTGGGGGTGTGGGGGTGGTGTGATGTGGTGGTAGGTGGGAGAGGTAGGTGAGGAACCGAAGGGGCCAAAGGCGGGCTAATATAGGCAGGAGCGTCGGGATCGGGACTGACCTCGTTGTCCGACGTCGGTGTCCACTTTGGGCAGGTCGGTAGTCGGTAGTCGGTAATCGGTCATCGGTTGTCGGTTGTCGGTTGTCTGTTGTCGGTAGTCAGTAGTTAGTAGTCAGTAGTCGGCATTCGTGGTCGGTAGTCGGTAGTCGGAAATCGGAAATCGGACGCCTTGTCAGATCCGCCTCTTCGCATGGCATTGGCTGGTCAGAGTGGTGTATCTCCGCTCTCCGGTTGACTGTACGGACGAGGATTCTATCATAGTAGCAGAGCAACACTGCAGGGTCTGATGTCGTATACATGTACAATACGAATGACTCACAAGATCCAAGAACGCGTCATAGCAAACGAAAGCGAGAGTCGGCATTCGGAGTGTCAAGATCGAAGAAACAAACAACTAAGACACACATCGCGGTTGGTTGCATGCGACATGGAGAGAACAGACGAGCAGAGTCGCACCTGTATCTATATGAGACACGGACTTTTGTATCCGATCGCGCATTCTGGTGGAGAAACACCAGCCTCCATACAAATCAACACGAGCTCCGCCCGAAGCAGCTCATAATCTCGTCGTTGATCTGCAAGGAAGACATTTAGAAGGGACCGTCAGTGTGAGGCTGTTAAAGGTACAAACTTGGTGATGGCCAGAGGAGCATCAAATACTCCGTCGCTGGAGCTAATGTACGAGCGATGTCGAGCGCTACTCCCAATGTGTGATCTGCTTCCCACAATTTGATAGCCCTTCATGGCGCATAGCGATGTATGAAACGGGATGTAATGACGTGTATAGTAAACTGACGCACCGTGATATTTGGGCCATAAACCAGAACATGAGAGCGTTTCGGCGCGTATCATCGTTCGCTTCCATTTGGGGTTTGAGTAGTATCTGGTTGAAATATCGCGCAAAAAGCAGCTGCTTGCCCACTGCATGTATGTGTTAGTGTTGACTCCAGGTACTGGAGTGAGAGAATTGAATGTACACCATGCTTCCGCCTTGTCGTGGTAAAACAGCTGTCCGCGCGTACTTGAATATTTTCTCAGCGTGCGAGCTTTGGACAGCGTGCAGAGTCACTTACGTCGTGGCTTCAGGAATGTATCGCTGGAATTCATGCGACACAACCATCCGAGTGCTACGTATGGCTTCGCTTATCGGAGGTGTCCACGATAAGAAGAACAGTGAGACTCACTTGAAGAGGCTATCGCGCGTTTGAACCATCAATCCTGTCGTAAACCCCGTGCACGTATGACGGTCCAACAGCGACTCGATTGTATCAATCTCAAGCCACGCGCTCATGGCAAACTGAGCGCGGTCCGCATCTGATAGGTTCGGATCGCATCTCATCCGCAGAGAACCGTGCCAAAGCAACAGCGTGCGCAGATATAGCGCCCACACCGAGTCCTTCGAAGAGGCGATGGACGCCCCTGGAGGGGCGACATTCTCCCCAGGAAACAACAACGCGAACTGAGTTGTGTTAGCACTTGTACATGGGATTGTATATAACAAAATACTTACGTTGGATGGGTCTTTGATCCACAGGTGCTCTGCATCCCAGTCTGTTCCTGCCGCGGACTTCGTGGAAACTGTCGCGGCGAGCATCACGCTTGACCAGGCCAGACGGCGGCACTCCTCCTTCAGCAGCTCCCCGGGGCTCACGTTCTTGGGCCACATCGGCATGTCCGACCACTGCGGCGCGAGGTCTTGCAAGGGCGGCCAATTGTACCCAAGCGAATACTTTTCGCAGCCGCACCGCCATGTCCCCGGCGAAACGTCTATTCCTGTAGATCCAAGCGCGTGTAGGGCATCTGCATGTGGGTCGACGTCGCCGTTCCATAGGTCAGTCGTTTGAGTTGTATCATTCACGACAATGGGAATGGCGCAAGGGACAAAGACAGACGCGCGAGGATCGTTTACGTCGAGCGTTGTGAGCGACAGACAGCGCACAAGCGGCGCGTCCAGAGTGGCCACACTGCTGTCCGTGCGGCTCCCTGAGAGCTTCGGATGTGCCTGGATCTCAAAGAATGCAAGGACCTGTAGAACGTTAGTCAGATGAACGCAGATAGCGTTGTGTGGAATGATAGCTACCCAAGCAGCTTGAACAAGCCCGACATCAATCCAGCCCGAGTTGACGCTCGCGTCGAAGCTCGCCGCGACCTCCTGGGCATGGGCGGCTCGAGGGCTGCAGTCACAGGTTTTCAGGGCCCCTTTGCGTACTTTTGAAGGTACTCTGTAAGTGTATGTGTGGTGTGGATGAAAGGCTCTGCCTAGGAATGTCCGGGGGAGATCCTGGGAGATCTAGAAGAAGGTACACTGAAGGTACATCCCAGAATGCTACATAAGGTAATCGCATTCACTAAGCGCCCGTCACAAACTAACTTACTGTAGTGTTCCCGATATGTACCCATGATAGATCTTGATTTCGGACTTTGAAACTGATGCAAATCCCATACGCTGCGGCTACAGCCCCACTTACGACCCTCTAGCACGTCTGTCATAGCATCACTGGAAGGAAATTCAAGGACCCTGGTAGCGGTATGTCTAAGCTCCCCAGACCAACGCTCACTTCCGGCTCACAGTAGCACAAGCGGGTTTATGGGACTTCCAGTCAGCTCTCTGGCAGGCCTTCGAACAATACATCACTGCTTTACACCTGTTGCACTGCTTGACGTCCGATCCCGTCTTGTCGCACCGCTTGCACTGGCGCGCGAGCTTCGCAGGCGGCGGGCCGACCAAGGGATTCACGCCAGATAATGGGGTTGGGACGAAACCGCCATCCGTGGATAACCAGGCGCGCGCGGTCAGTCGCGGGAGGACGTGCTCCATGTACGATGTCGCGAAGAGCGGCGAGAGCGCGATGCGAGTCACGAACGGCGCGAAGGGCCGCCAGACGTCCACCTCCTGCATCCCCGCAACGTCCTTTCCGCGCCCGCAGCTGCACAGCGGGTCGCCGCCGTTCACCTCTGTGGAGAGCGGGATCCGGCCCTTCGCGACGTACTCGCAGCTGGCACCGTGGGTCCAGGTGGCCCGGCAGCGCTCGACCATCGCGGGGAGGAGCTGCTTCCATGTGGCCGACTCGCCCTCGTAGGTGCGCGTGTTCGTGATGTCCGAGTTGACGAGGCCAGCGAACCACGGCCGGAGCGTCACCATGAACTCAGGGAATAGCGGGAGCACGTAGGCGTCGCACACGACGGTGTGGCAAGATAGGTCGTATCGCAGGCCGCGGACGAAGAAGATTGTGTCAAAATCGTTCGTCGCGTTGTCGCGCAGCGCGAACACGCGTTTTGGGAGACCATTGGGGAGGCCCGCGACCTTGTTCAGGATGTAGTGGATTGTGTCCTTTAAATAAGTGAGCGTGTCTGGGACCATGTTGCGTTCGCGCCGCTTCATCTTTCCCTCGCGTTCCGAAAAGAGAGTGCTGGCGTGTGTGTTAAACCATCTCTCTAGCATGGGATTCTCCGTGTTGAGCATAGGTAGTTGGTCGAGATTGACACGATGCATGTTCCAGGTCGCAAGAGCGCCTTCTCCTGTGCGGACGATAGGGAATGGGTCTAGCTTCATCCCCTCTAGGTTTTCGATGGCCGGGATGGCAACAGGCACGTCAACCTACGGGCATAACCTCAGTGAGCAAAATGATAACGCAGGAGGGAAGCTCTGTCTGACTTACCTCTATATAAGACGACTGACGTGCCAAGCGCGCCTTATACTGGCTCCCTACGACAGGCACCGGAAAGACAAGGAGTTGAGCTTGTGACCCGAGCGCGATGTGCATCGTGCACGGCGACGTTTGGGTAATGGCAGGCTTGGCACCCCCCGAGAATGTAGCCTTCGCCCTGGTATTCTCCACGAGAAGACGTGCCGTTAGCTTTGCAACGACCTCCGCTTTCCCTAGTTCCACATGAACCGGGATTTGTCTTCCAATTGCGAGAGGGGCCATGGACACCATCGGTGCAGGCGATCCGGGAGGCGGGGGGAAAGGGGCAGCGCCCGTCAAGGGAATTTGAACGACATGGACGTGTTGCATGTCCTCTAGACATGCGGAGAACACGGAGACATCGGTCTTTGGAGTAGATGCGCGGTGATCTATGGACGCATGGATGGTTCGCACGGAGAGACGTATGAAGACGTCCTCGGGCGCGACGTCGTTGAGTAGAGTGGCAATAGGAACGATGAAAGAGAGGACCAACGGCGAGGCGGTGGACGAGAGACTGGCATCCCCGCCTTCGGCCAGGACTTGCACCGCTGGGTTGGAGGGGGTCCCTACGTCGACGACTCGCCCGAACACAGCGTGAACCGACTGGAAGATGAATTGCGCGCCGGGGTGCTGGACGACGCAATGAAGAGGGACAGTCACGAGGTTACTGGCAAATTGGCGAAGCATTGCGATCCTATGGGCGGGGACGCTGAGATAAACGCGCGCGTGCGGGGTAATTTCTGACCACTTAGATAGTCGACCAGAACGCGCGGGAGACCAGCCTTCGAGAAAGTTTAAGACGTGGTATTGACAGAGAAGTGCGTTGATTTCCTGAAGGCTCTGGCCATCGAGCGTGTTTTGAGCACTGGCGATCAGGCGCTTCTGCCTGAGAAACTGATCGAGAACTTCGTGCCACTGGGTGTCGTGGGTAGTTCACAACGAAGGTGACTTGCAAGCTTTGATGTTAACAACGCGTGAGACCTGTGCGACACTGATGGTCTATAAATGCGGCTCCACAGAGAGTTAGTACTGCCGTCGATCAAGCATCTTAAGCTCGCCAAAGTGAATAAAGCCTGGTGTTTGATAGCGCTGAAATTAAATTATTCGCTCGAGTCTTCAGCTTGCGGTTCATTTCTGCTGCAGTCGATGAACGGTCAGAATTGGCAAGCACGCCATACGGTTGGCATAGCTTACGTGCCCACAAAACTCCTCCACCGGAGGTTTTAAAGTTCGTCTACAGGGCCGCAGTATGTCTTGAGTACGTTACTCCGTCGAGCACTGGTATCCATGGACTCCGACCGGGGTAAGAACCTCACTTTGAACGCTCATGAGTCATGATCATTTGAGGTTCTTCCATTACCCATACACTGCATTCTCCGCGCGGCCAGAGTAGACGTACTTACCTCCATATGGGTGGTGGCAGAGTGACAGCGCGAACGCTTCACCGACCACGCTTTCGCGTACGAGGGGTAAACTTTCATGACACCGCATTGAGACGACGTCCACTTCTGCCAGCAATAAGGCTTTCAGCCAGCGATAGACGACATCTGAGGAGGCTGCAGACTGGCAACCACGGTGAGCATGAGAAGGAGAAGGGTGAGGATGAATGACAGTCGTCCCGCGAGCTTACGATTGAGGATGACATAGTGAGCAAATCCCGAATTACGCGGAGTCAGACGAGCGTTTGTCCCCGAAGCTGTGTGGACCACGCGCCGGTCTTTCTCCAACGCAAATCATCGTTCGAGATCATGCCGAGTCGTCTGTTCCACGTCCTCCGCGGGACGCTCTTTATATATCCCAAGACATACGCTGCCCTTGCGCTGCACCTCTTGACAGCACCCTCATCCGTACTCAGCTCCCACGCACGACCATGTCTTCGCCGAATCAGCCAAGTGTCCTCGATGAAACACTGCCGCCAACCCAGAGGCAATCCTCTCCAGACTCTTCAAGTCTTCTAGGCTCGGCCTCGGGATCTAATGAGCGGTCCTCCGGGGTTGGTTCCGCAGCATCTCGCTCCCGATCCCCGTCCTCGCGCGATGGCGAACGCTCTGACGATCTTAGGTCAAGCCCAAGAGCAACGCCTACCGCAATAGCTCCTGAGCAACCACTCACCGCTCGCGGGAAGCCTCGCGAGCGTGTCTACCTCGCTTGTGAACAATGGTGAGCCTCTCTCTAACCTTTACATTACCGAAATTTGGGCAGCTTTATACTGTCTTGGGTGTCCAGTGGACACCCATTCAGCCATGGACTTCGTGTCGTACCGCGAAGCATTACGTACGAGTATATACCAGATCTGTGACTCTCACTGAAACCAACAACTCCCACTGAGAGTAGCTAGTCACAGTGAGAGTCGCTGTGCCGAGGAGCCATATGATCGGGTCGCGCGAGTTTGCCGCGAGTACGAAGACCCCTGAGGTGCTCTACCCCGCAGAACGGCAGCTCTGCACATATATACCCACGCAACCCACGCATGTCGCGCACGACGCATTGCGCACGTTGACCACAACGCGACTTGGCATGCTTGTTGGACGTCGGGGAACCACGTTCAGGTGGTATCTTCAGCGTTTTCTATCAAGCCCACACTGGCTTGAGGGCCAGCCTGTGTCCACTGGGCACCTATCCAGCGGTGGACTTTGCGTGGTACCGCGAGGCGTTACGTACGTTTTGCTGTTCGCTATGTCCGCCTCGTGGACAGTTGCCGACCGTCCATGAGCGCGGGTTGATGGGTTGATTGTCTTGAGCGCCTTCTCCTCCGGCGACAGTTGCGTTATGAGACAAGCACCGCTGCAAGGGAGCTTATACCTCTATTCCGTCGGGTTCTTCGGAATCGGCGGCATGGAATTATAAAGGCCTCCGTCCGTTAGATTTTCTACGGATAGTTCTGAGGATATGCAGTCGCCCCATGCTCTGACACTTGCGGGCGTGGTCGCCCCACCGTAGTCGCCGCGGGGCCGGGCACCAGGTTCGACTGAGTCGAGCGCAGCTTGAGTTCGTACCTCAGCGCTTGCCGCTCTGATTTCGAAGTGTCTTTTGATTTTGAAATTGTCTCAAATCGGGCTTCTTGACTCCGATCGGATTGGCGAGAGCTTCGAAGGGATTCCGACCGGACAGCGGAGACGACACGCGAGCGGACAAGCGGTCTCGCGACAGCCCCACGCCTGCGCGATGTAGTCCAGGTTTCATCGTTGCTCTGTTGCACTGCCTTCCTCGGTCACTACTGACATGGAGGTTTCCTCAGCCGAGCCCGTAAAATGCGCTGCGACGGTACAAAGCCAGCCTGCGATAATTGCACTCGCCGCAAGCGACCAACTGGAGGTCCATGCACTTACGACGAAGCACCGCGGCGGCGCGGTAAGGACCGAATGCCCGGTTCGCGCAAGCTCGCGCCGCTCATTCCCAAGAAAACGCGTACCACACGGTCGCGACTGGAAGAGGAAGCGAAGCGGAAGAAGGCCATGAAGATGGCGGGCTTCGCGTCCTCTGCAGGGCCGTCCACAGGGCCTCGCACGCTTTCGCACGCAACCACGGACGCTATGTTCTCAAACGGAGCACTCTATGGTTTCGACTCTCAGTCAGGTTTGATCGGGGAGGGACCCGCGGACTTGCTTGAGTCCCTGTTGCCGCAGCCAGAGGACATCTTGCCTGCCTCACAGTCTTTCGGGCACGGTCCCCCGCAGATTTGGCAAGATCCTAACCGAATGAGGACGCGACTGCCACCCATCTCCCCAACGCCCAGCATCCAGTTCATTCGGGAGACCTGGTGGGACTCGCTCCTCACCCTCTATGCTTCATCCCCGGATAGACCGACTTCCATGCGCGCTATGACGTCCGACATCCGCAACAACATTTCGGAGCGTATCAAGACCGATCTGCGTCTGCTCTTCCGCGTCTCCTTGCTCTGGTTCGGCTTCATCACTATCCCAGACTACATGGCCAGGTTGTTCAACCCCGTCACCCGGCCAAACGTCCAGCCCAGCCTTGTCCTCGCTACGCTCGCGCTGTCAACATTGCACCAGAGCTCCGATCTTGAGCTGGGCCCCAGGGGCATGAAAAGGGCGCTTCTGCTCGCTGAACAGGCGTACACGGCGTTCCACGCTAGCCTGAACTCCGGCTGGATTGACGTCGAGCTCGCGCAGGCTGCATACGTGAGCAGTCGCCACTTGTCAGACCGTTCGTTCTTCGCTGACGCCCTTCGTGCAGGTCCTTACCGCCTTCGAGCTCCAGGCGCATCCCGAAGCCAAGCGCCCTCAACGCACACAGGAGGCGATGTACATGCTCGACTCGCTCATCCGATATCTCGCGCTGACCACGCTCGACGTCGACAACCCGCGCACGACAATATTCCTCCCGCAAGCGGTGCCCAGCGTACGCAGCAACGCCCCACACATCGACACCCCGCCCCCCGTCTCCACCCCGAAACGGGTCGCAATGGCCATCCTGCCATACGCCGACGAGGACGACTCCGTGCCGAGCTCGAGCGTCGTCCCCGAGGAGGACCCGCCCGCGTCCGCGGCGCACGACGTGTGCGGGTGCGGGGCGTACTCGCTTGGGAACCAGATCCCGCGCGTGCGCATCGAGCTTGCGCCGCAGTTCGCGCAGATGCCGATGTGTCCGCGCGACGAGCGCCAGCCGGGGGAGGGCGAAGTGCGCAAGGAGCAGTGCCGGCGGCTCGTGTGGGCGAGCGTGATGCTCGTGACGACGCTGGGCATGACGAAGGTGACGGCGATGGCGGGCGAGGGGTGGGACCTGCAGCCGCTGTGGATCCAGGACCCGTCGAATGTACGTCCCCTCTGTGTTCTGTGCGCGCGCGGAGGACTAATGGTTAGGTGATAGTACGCGCTGCTGTTCCCGGGGGAGATACTGGCGGACCAGGGCGTGGAGAATGTAGCGACGTCGAAGGACTCGGTGTGGGCGCTGTACATGCGTGCCCTCCTTCTGTGGAATAGCTGCGTGCGCACGCAGCGCGACGCGAGAGCGGGCGTGATCATGCCCGAGGCGGAGCGTGCGCGGTATGCCATGGGTGCGTGGGCGGAGATTACTGCGATCGAAGCCGCGCTGCAGCGTCACTCGTGCATGACGGACACGGGATTCTCCATCAGGACGTGCGAAGTGCTCTTCAAGTAGGTGGACCTGCTCGTTTATACGGACTTGATGTGCTGACGTTGCGGGATAGCACGAGTATGTGCATATACAGCGAGCTGCGACGCTACGTGCCTATGTCTGTAGGGTGAGTGCCCTTCAATGTTCGTGAGTCGACGTGCGATATCCGCTAACACGGGTGGCCCATAGTGTACTTGGCTGGCTCGACTACCGCGAAAAAGCGGAGAAATGGAGTTGGCCTCCCTCTTCTCTCTAGCTTACATGGCGATTTCTGATATTCCGCCCCAGTGAAAAACCAGTTACACATCGCGAACTACTTCACGGAGTGTCTGCGCACCCCACGCGCTACGGTGACCAACCACGCACGGCGTAACTTCCTCGTGGCATGGTTCCTCGCCCAGATCGTCCAGTACGTATCTATCCCACCGCTCACAGACGTTCCCCGCATGCTCATGCCTCGCGCTGCCCCAGGGGTCTCACGTTATGGGAAACAGACCATACTATGACGGTCGCGCTGGATGTCGCGCGCACTTTCGCGCCCTGTGCGGAGTACTATCTGCGTCTATGGCCGGCCCCGTGTAAGTCTCGCATTTTCTACATTGTGTCATGTACGGCCGCTGACCTCGCGATGCAGGCCAGTTGAGGGAGTACGAGAGGTTGTACACGCCACTGGTGGCGGCGTGCACGGAGGCGGGAGTCGAGCCCCCGGCGCGCATGATCCCTCTGGCCAGTTTGGCCCGGGGAGAAGCTCTGTAGGACTGTGCACTCGTGCCTGTAACGATAAAGCCGACATGGCGGAGATATGTCCGCGTCCTGGATCTGATATTGTGACTTTGAGTATAAGTATACCCCATCTCTTCCGACTGCTACATGTACAGGTATATTTATTGCGTATTAGATATGACTCCCACCAATTTTAAAGGATCCTCTTGGCCAGCGTCTTAGGCTCCAGGAGTCCCTCGCAAGTACTGACGGCGCAAGCGTGTGTGAGAGTTGAATGCAGGTTTGGGGCAAGCCTTAGCTCCACCCACTCACTCACTCACTCAGAGCGCTTGCCCTTCTTCGAACGCTCGGCGGACAAGCATGCCATGCTGCTTTAAAAAACTTCTGGCCCGGATGTACGAATTGACAATCGAGGCGTATGGTACCGTAAACGAAAGCACTGGATCCATCTTAAGCTGCTCTAAATAGGCGCCCAAATGATACAGGTACCAAACCAACATGTGCGAGAGAGAGCCAATTGGGCCCCCTCCCCCTCCCCGATGAGCAATGGAGACCCACGAGAGTACACGGCATAAGAGAGGGCGCCAGCTCTCTCATGCCGAGCTGATCTCGAGCCGTCGCCATCGCCACCGGAGCCAAACCAAAAGTCTCCGAAAATCACCGCAGAAAACTGGCAAGGAACAGCAAATAGGAAAAGGTAACGCAGCCGTAGAGAGCGGAAGGACCAGTGAAGGAAGGGGCTGAGGGAAAAGAGACGAAGGGAAGAACGAAAAGGAGACCGAGTCGCAGAGAAGAGATGGAAGGAAGCTGAGAAAGAGAACGGAGCAAGACGAGAGCGGGGCCAGGAGCAGGACAACGGGAAGAGAAGGCCGAGAACGGAGACGGGGGAGGAATGAGAATGCGAGAGCACGAGAATGGCGGCAACGAAGGGAGTAGCGGAAACGACATGAACCCGAGTGAGTGTCGAGAAGAAATAGAAACGAAACGAGGGAGGGAGGAGCGCAGAGAAGGAACAGAGTCGAGAGCAGAAAACCGAGAAGAGACGGTCAAGAACAGAGACGGGAATAGAATGCAAGAGTGAAAACACGAGAGCGCAAGATTGAAACGAGTGGAGAAACAAAAGCCGTTGGGACATGGATACAACCCGAGAGAAAAGAGAAGATACTTGAGAGGCTGACATGACGAGGGGTAATCAAGCCCCCATCTGCGCCTAGTTGGTCCGGGTCGGCTCGGTCCTCGTCCTCGTCGGCTTGATGAAGGGATAGATGCCTGTAGGGAGAGGTGCGATAAACGAGCAGTGAAGCAACGAGGTCCCAAGTGAGAGCCGATACTACCGTGGCAATGCCGGGGAGGCTGACGTCAATGGGTCATCCAAGCCCTCAGTCAGCCGCGCCGACGCCTAGTCCTAGGTCCAAAGGCGGTCGTCCATCGGGGTCCTCGTCGTCTTCATCTTGCTGGAGTGGATGCCTGTGAAGAAAAGAAAAGCAGCGGAGAACGACAGACGGGGAAGGGGAGGCAAAGGGACAAGCAGAAGCAGAAGCAGAAGCAGACGAGAGATTCAAGCATGGTAAGCGAGCGTCCCGCGCACGAGCTCCTCCCGCAACTGCGCGTCACGCAGCGAGATGAGCTCAGTGCCGAGCTCCTTGAACTCGCGACCCCGGCACAGCTGCACCTGGATCTGCGCCGGGCTGAGCGGCGCGACGCAGACCTTGGGCTGGGGGCGGGGCTGGAACGCCGGCCACTCGTATGCACTCGGGCGGCCGATCGTCCTCTTGTCGAACTTAGAAGTGGACTTTCCCGAACCGAGCGACCGGCACTCGGCGCAGGTGGAAGAGGCAGAAGACTTGGTGAAGAAGGAGAACATGGTGGATGCGATGGGGAAGTGAGTGGGAAGTGTGGGGGTGGTGTGGTGGTAGCAGGGAAAGGTAGGTGAGGAGCAGAGGAGGCGGGGGGCGGGTTGATATAGGCAGGAGCGTCGGGATCGGGACTGACCTCGTCGTCCGACGTCGGCGTCCATTTCGAGCAGATCGGTGGTCGGTAGTCGGTAGTCGGTAGCGGTAGTCGGTAGTCGGTGTCGGTAGTCGGTAGTCGGTAGTCGGTAGTCGGTAGTCGGACACCTTGTCATATCCGCCTCTCCGCATGGCATTGGCTGGTGAGAGTGGCGTTATATCCGTCCTCCGGCCGACTGTACAGATGAACAATCTATTATAGTAGCACAGCAAGACCGCAGGGTCTGATGTCGTATACACGTACAATACAAATGACTTACAAAATCCAGGAAAGACTGCGTACATAGCAAGCGAAAGCAAGAGTCCACATCCGGGGTATAAAGGTGAAAAGAAAACTAGCGCATGCGTCGCGGTCAGCTGCGTGAGACAGGGAGAGAGCAGACTAGCAGGGCGCGCACCTTAATCTATGTAAGACCCGGAGTTGGGTATCCGATCGCGCGTTCTGGTGGGGACACACCGGCCTCCATGCATATCAGGACGAGCTCGGCTCGGAGCAGCTCGTACTCGCGCCGTTGCGCTACACGATTAAAGTTAAGGCGGATTGTCAATGCCATATATCGAACGACACTGACCTGGTGACGGCCAAATGAGCATCAGGGACTCCGCCGCCGGAGCCAATGTACGGGCAACGTCGAGCGCCACTGCTAAGGTGTGGTCTGCTTCCCATAGTTTGATGGCTCTTCAGGATGCATAACGGGGTGAGGACCAGTGGGCGGTGATATGTATAATGGACCGACGTACCGGGATATCTGGGCCATAAACCAGAACATGAGGAAGTTGCGGCGCGTATGGTCATTCGCTTCCGCTTTAGGATTGCGTAGCGCTTGGGCGAAATATCGCGCGAAGAACAGTTGCTGGCCCACTGAATGTACGCGTTAGCGTTTGCTCGAGAGACGAAGGCGGGGAGGAAATGTGCGTACACCAGGCTTCCGCCTTGTCGTGATAGAACAGCTGTCCATGCGTACTTGAATAGTGGTTAGTGGGCCAGCTACGGACAGTGAGAAGAAGCACCTACGTCGTGGCTTCGGGGATGTATCGCTGGAACTCGTGCGACACCACCATCCGAGTACTACATATAAGATCGGTCGTTAAAAGCATCCGCAACGATAGGAGAGCAGTCGGACTCACTTGAAGAGGGTATCACGCATCTGCACCACGAACCCTGTCGTAGCCACGCACGTATGACGGTCCAACATTGCCTCAATGGCGTCGATCTCAAGCCACGCGCTCATGGCATACTGAGCGCGGTCCGAGTCCGAGAAGTTCAAGTCACATCTCATCCGCAGAGAGCTGTGCCAAAGTAGCAGCGTGCGCATGTACAGCGCCCACACAGAATCTTTCGAAGAGGCGACGGACGCCCCCGGCGGAGCGACATTCTCCCCCGGAAACAACAACGCGAACTGAGTTATGTCAGCACTCGTACATGGGGATATATGTGACGGGACACCTACGTTAGACGGATCCTTGATCCATAGGTGCTGCGTCTCCCAGTCTGTCCCTGCCGTGGACTTCGTAGTGTGTGTCGCAGTGAGCATGACACTCGACCATGCCAACCGACGACACTCCTCCTTCAGCAGCTCTCCAGGGCTTACATTCTTGGGCCACATCGGCATTTCCGACCATTGCGGCGCGAGGTCCCGCACAATTGGCCAATGATACCCAAGCGAATATTTTTCACATCCGCACCGCCACATCCCTGGCAGGACCTCAGTTGGCGACGATCCAAGCGCGTGCAGCGCGTCGACATGTGGGTCAACACCACTGGTCCATAGGTCGAGCATGGGGACAGGCGGAGTTATGGGAGGCGTATCGGCCACGACGATAGGGACCGCGCGCGGCGCGAAGACGGTGGCCCGGGGATCGTCTACGTCGAGCGTCGTAAGCGACAAACAGCGCACGAGCGCGTCGAGCGTGGCCATGCTGCTGAGTGTGCGGTTCCCTGAGAGCTTCGGATGCGCCTGAATCTCGAAAAATGCAAGTACCTGCAGAGCGCTAATCAGAGGGATGTATAACGTTGTGCACAGTGATAGCTACCCAGGCAGCCTGAACAAGGCCGACGTCGATCCAGCCCGAGTTGACGCTTGCGTCGAAGCTCGCACGCGCCTGGTCAATTAGACGGAGCGCTTTCTCCCGTCCCTTCGCGCCGAGCTCCATTTCCGAACTCTGCAAGAAGGTGGCGAGGCCGAGCGCTGCCAGGATGAGGCTCGGCTGGATCGTCTGCCGTGTGACCGGATTGAACAGCGATGAGAAAAACCGCGGAATGTTGATAAAGCTGAGCCAATGGAGCGACGCCTGGAAGAGGAAGCGGAGGTCGGCGGCGATACGCTCCGCCGTCTTGTTGCGCACGTCAACCGTCAGCGTCGGCATGAGATCCGGCCTGTCTGGTGGCACGGCGTACACCGCTAGCAGGGCGTCCCACCACGTCTCTCGCGTGAACTGTATACCGGGCTCCGTCGCGATATAGACAACGTCGTCGTCTGGTACGTAGTCGTCGTCGTCCACGGACACATGACGGTGCGGAACGAGCCCATACTGCGGAGGCTGCAAAAGCACGATGTCCGGGGGGTGTTCGCTAAGTGACGGCACAGCGTGCGACGCCAAAGGAACCCGCGCTATTCGGGAGGGTCTTCTTTCCTGATGCTGAACCTGGAGTGGGATGCTGGGCTGAGTGACCGGTGCTGGTATCAGCGGAGGTGCGCTGCGCACAGATCCCGAAGAGCGCTGCGGGAGGCCGGAGTCTACTAGAACCGCGGGGGGACCTTCGACGAGAAATGATGGAACGCTCTGTAGCGGAGTTGGGTCCCGTGCTATCCCCGGACCACTCTGGCGTGAGGGTCCGGGTTCCTGAGAGGGACTTGGTTGGGGAGGCTTATTCCGCTTCGCCTCCTCTTCCAGTCTCGAACGCGTCGTCCGTGTCTTCTTCGTGATATAGGGCGCCAGTTTGCGGGAGCCGGCGGTCCTGTCCTTGCCCCGTCGCCTCGGTGTGGGGTCGTACGAACATGGCTCCGGGTTGGCGTCCGTACGGCGACTACAGTTGAAGCACTCGGGCTTTCCCCCGTCGCAGCGTACCTTGCGATTTCGACTACGATGAAAGCGTTATTGACAGAGCCGCGGTCAGAGATACAGCTACGGACCATTGCGAGCACGCGACGTAGACGCGTTCCCGGGGCTTTCCATGGGTCGTAAGGGGCTGGTCTGCGGCGAGCTGGACACGCGACTTCTTGGAGCTGCTTGGCTCCTGCGAGCCTCGAGAAGACGATGACTCTGCATCTGCGTTGAACGAAGAGGTGCGGGAGATGACGGCCGGATATTGAGGAGAGCTCGCAGAGGCAGAGGACTGGGCTGTTGTGGGTCTAGTGATGCTGCGCTGCCGTCTGCTAGTAGAGAGAGAACGAGATTGACCTGACGCGTCTGCCCCCTCGACATGAGGGTGGATGTCCGCAGAGGTATCTTCGGCCGAGGACGCGTGTGGGGCATCGCCGACCGGTGACAAGCTAGGAATGCCGGACTTCATGGCAGATGTGCTTCAAGATCGCACTCCATGCACGCCCTCCAGCTAGTAATGATAACGCGAAAGCAGTGGGTAGTCGTGTGGCGAGATGGTGAGAGTTCCGGACAAGGCGCAAAGGCTTGGGATGCCGGAAACTGAAATCATGGACGGCGCAGATAGACGCCCAATACTGGGCCCGCATTCGATTAAGAGACGGGCAAGATCTGAATCGGGAACCCCGCACACGTGTTTTTGCCTGCATGTGGCCCTGATTTGGAACTCTCTCATCAATTATTTCCTCCACCTCCTCTTCCACTACCACCACCTCTTTGTCCTCTGTCACTCACGTCCACCAAGCTTGCAGCTTTCTTCGCATGCGTGGTGCGCTCAGCTATCACATATGGGCCTGAGCTTCTCTAATACGTGTGCAGGCCTTGTCGCATACGAAGACGACTCCCTCAGCGACCATGAGGATCGTAATGCAGCACCGTCCAACGACGGCGCGTCCAAGTCCGATGTGAGAGCCTTAACCGCCTCCCAAGGCCTCCCCCATTTCCCTCCTTTCTCGCTGTCTCTTCTCTTTCGGCCAGGGCTCCCAGCTAAACACGCTCTCTGCCGCTGCTTCAGACCGTGAGTGTCTGATCTATCGACTCCTCTACCTCTTTTCGTGACATCACTCTACATAGAACCGCAACGTAGCGTCACCGCTTCATCATTCTCGTCCTCATCCTCCTCCAAGCCAGCCATCATCATTCGCCGCCATGCACCTGCAAAACCGCATCTACGAACACGCGTTGCAGACGACATCGTAGATGAAGCGGGACCCTCCACTCCTCCGCCCGCCCGGGAACCATCCCAGGAGTATAGAACAACATCCCCTCAACCTTCATGCGACCACGGATCTTCAGCTGAGCTTACTCGGCTAAGACAACTTCTTCGACCGCCGCCTATGCCGGGCGTGGACGCTTGGGGGATCCCGTCGGAGCCGGATACACCGTGTGATGAGACAATAAAGGTACGCATTAGCCGTTCGGCCGGCGTGTGTCGCGCACCTGGTCTCTTATGCTCACCGCGAGGCATAGGCGAAGATTACTTCTTTTCTGGCGCTGAAGCGCGACTCGCACAACCCACGGCACTTCAATGATTCGCTCATGTCCAACCGTGCATTTCGCAACCCGCACCTGTACGCAAAGCTTGTCGAGTTTGTTGACGTGGACGAACGCACCACCAATTTCCCGAAACGGGTTTGGGATCCCATGGATGTGAAAGAGGAGTGGTTCGCAGACCAAATAGGTATGTCCTTTTCCAGTGTGCGGAGCTAAATGTGACGTCTCTTTGTTTGCGACTGCCTTGGTAGCCGATGCGCAGAAAGTCCGTTCTGAAGCGACTGCAGCCACCCAATCTTCCACCGGCAAGCGCTCGCATATCGAGTTCGCTGCGGCACACATGACTGCGTCCTCTTCCGCACAACAACTTCGCCAGTCGACTTCTGAAGGCAAACCTGCTCGGTACCAGCCTTACAACGTCCCCCCTCGCGGCGGAGCCGCACAAAAAGGCCCAGGCGAGCGTGTGCTGGGAGGTGGCAGAGGCAAAAGCCGTTGGGGATAATAGAACCATGCGCCCTTGCAGTCTATCGGTGTCGTTTTGTTAATATTATTCGTTCTGGTTGCTGATGACGCTAGGGTCGCCACTCCGACCGCAATGCACGAAAGACCACGACGCAGGACACGTGAGCGACATGATGACGAGTCCAACCGGCTACTATGTTCTGGAAGTATTCACACGCGAGTATCTCACAAGTTTTTGGCAGGTGGCCGGAGAGGATTACGGTATCGCGTAACGGCGGCCCCGGCACGCGGTACCGCTCGATGGGTGCTCACAACAGTTGCGGTTGATCCTCACTAGACTCCACTCTCACTCAACCAGTTCCCATCTACGGGACCGTTTCCTTCTCCGAAGATTTATTAACCCTCTGTCTGCTGCTGTCTTCGTTCTGTCCCCCGCTAACCTTGAAACTCCACCTCTCTGACCTCCTGGTCAATTCTTGCCTGTTTCTCTCGGGGCTGTAGACAGGTCTTTGGCCAGACTCATCCTCCTAGGCGGCAGTCACGCGCCCTCTAGAGATATCATGTCTAACGATCGACCGAACAATTCCCAGCATCTAAAGCGTCCTAGAGCGACATCCTCCGAGCCCACATCTCCTACCGACTTGCCCCAGACTCCTTCGTCCTACGCCTATCAGGAACCGTCCTCCAGCTCGCACACTACCGTTCGAGAAGGTCGTGCGCCTTCGACCATCGCCGACCTATCTGACTCTCCAGAATCCGGCTTCAAACGGCCGCGAGTCCACCTCGCGCCAGACCAGCCGCTCACCACCAGCGGCAAGCCGCGCGAACGCGTTTACGTCGCGTGTGTGCAATGGTGAGCGTCCGCATATCTATTGCAACCCTAGCCAGTGCCGTGCAGCCCAGAGTCCCGGAAAAACCCCTAGCTGGAATATCAGAAGTGCCGTCAATGTTATCGCGCACCAATATAGATGGCGCAGCTGGCCTTCCATCCCTCCCACGCGCCGACCCCAGTACGTCCCGCGGGGTATGCGGTCCCGCCGGGCATGCCCACGTTACGCTATCGTCATTGTCATATCCGGTCATATGTTCCTGATTTACTCACATCTCTTTGTGTAGCCGTACTCGCAAGGTCCGCTGTGACGGTGGCAAGCCCGAATGCCATAACTGCAGCCGCCGCACAGACCGTACCGGGGGCACATGCTCGTACGACGCCGCCCCGACCCGGCGTGGCAAGGATAGGACGCCCGGTGCGCGCAAGCTCGCACCCCTCACGCCCAAGAAGACACGCACCACCCGGTCACGTCTAGAGGAAGATGCGAAGAGGAAGAAGGTCTCGCGGGAACCTGGGCCTTCGCGGCATCGAGGACCAATGGATAACGACAAGGCGATGCCCTCCGCAGGGGCGCGTCGTCCTGCGGGCTTAGAACGAGAACTCCCGCACAGGACCCTGCGGGACATTCCCACCGGAGATGCGCGCTTCGAGTTCGCTGTAGACTCAGTACTCCGGAAACCTGCGGGTGGCGTGCTCAGACCCGAGTACCAAACCTACAGCACATATTCGGGCCGGCGGTTTGCGCTGGCGGAGGATGATCCGCACCGGGAAGATAGTCCTTCGTCCGCTATTTCGACCGAGCCCAGCATAGTGTTCACGCGCGAAACCTGGTGGGATGCCCTCCTCGCGCTCTATGCCGCGCCCCTCGACAAGCCTGGTGCAATACCTGCACTGACGCCCGATCTGCGGGACAGCACGGCCGAACGCGTTGCTATGGACCTGCGCTTGCTCTTCCAGACCTCCATCCACTGGTACAGCTTCATCCACATCCCGCGCTTCTTCGCGTCGCTGTTCAACCCGACCGCGCGGCGGACGATCCAGCCCAGTTTGATCCTCGCCACCCTTGCTCTAGCGACGTTCTCGAAGAGCTCGGAAACGGAGCTGGGAGCGCGAGGCAGGGACAAAGCCCTACGCTTAATCGATCAGGCGCATGCGACTTTCAGCGCGAGCGTGAATTCGGGGTGGATCGACGTTGGTCTCGTGCAAGCCGCCTGGGTACGCAGTGGATACGAGATAGCGCGCCATAGTCGGGGTCACTGACCTGCTCTACCTCTAGATGCTTGCCGTGTTCGAGATGCAGGCGCACGCGAAGCTCTGTGCACCGCGCACGCGGGAGGCCATGGCGAGGTTGGACTCGCTCATCCACTGCCTCTCCCTTACGATGCTCGACATCGACGACCCGCGCACGACGGTCTTCATGCCGCGCGCCGTGCCCATCGTTCCAAGCAATGTGCCCCTCACCATCCCAGCCTACTCTGCGTATGACCCCAGCACACCAGTCGCAGGAGCGTCTTCCAGTTCTGAAGGAACAGATGAGGCCCCCAAAGGAAGGTGGCTCTGCGAGTGCCACACGAGCTCTCTCGGGCACCAGTGGCCACTCGTGAAAAACCTCGCACCCCAGTGGGCGCCGATGCCGATGTGGCCGCGGGAGATTAGCGAGGGCGAGATGCAAAAGGAGGAGTGCCGCCGGCTGGTGTGGGCGAGCGTGATGATTGCTGCGACGCACAGCACAAAAAGCACGGCGGGCACGGACTGGGAACCTCAACACCTCTGGATCAAGGATCCGTCGAACGTGAGCGCATCTTCTCTTACCCCGCAAGTGTGAGCGATGCTGACCGGGACCAGTATGCGTTGCTATTCCCCGGCGAGAGCGTGGCGCCCCCAGGCACGCTGTCGGTCGCGTCGTCCAAGGACTCGGTATGGGCGCTGTACATCCGCACCCTCTTACTCTGGCACAGCTCTCTTCGTATGAGGAGCGATGCGCGAATGTCGAACGCGGACCGTGCACAGTACTCGATCAGCGTATGGCTCGAAATCGATAACATCGAGGACACTCTGGATCGTCATTCGTGCTCGATAGAGACAGGGTTTCTGGCGCAAGTGCGGGAGATTCTCTTCAAGTGAGTAGCCTTAATAGTTCAATCGAGGGTATCGCTCACGTACTGCTCACGAATAGCACGCGGATGTGTGTTTCGCATGAGTTCCAGCGGTACATCCCGGAAGCTGCGACGTGAGCGGCACCTCACTCATCCATCTCCGTAACGTTTACTTATGTTTCCTATCGCAGCACACCTGGTCAGCTGTTTTATCACGACAAGGCGGAGAGATGGTGTACGTAAAACATTCCGATCATTGAATGTCCTGCCCGTCTCGTTCTGAGCACAAGCACACCTAGTGCTCCGTCAGCTGCAGGTAGCAAACTACCTGACACAATGCCTGCGCAACCCCAGAATGGACATCGAAGGGCACTCGCGTCGGAACTTCCTCATGTTCTGGTTTATCTCCCAGATGATTCGGTATGTGGCACAATCCGTGTGCATTGGCATGGAAGTCTCACTCCGTAACTTTCTATCGCAGGGCACTCTCCTTGTACGAAGCCGACCGTACGCTGACGATCGCGCTTGACGTGGCCCGAGCATTCTGCCCTGCGACCGAGTATATGATGCGGCTTTGGCCAGGACCCGGTTTGTACCAGTTTTACCATGTACGTTCGGCGAAGCTGACTTCTAACCTCGCACAGCGCAACGGAGGGAGTATGAGCAGGTTCGAGCGCGAATCGTCCAAACGTGTATCACCGCGGGTGTATCTCCTCCCGAACGCGTGGCTCCTGTCGGGGCACCAAGCATGAGTGCTGTGTGAATACGTGCTGTACTATGGTGCGTTTAATAACACACACACGCCAACTGTCTACTGATTCATCGAAGTAGCTGTTGCTTGTATTAGAAGTTTGCTGTCGTACTGTACTGAGCTGCTGTCGAATGCATGGTGTGTTCTATGCTCTACAGGTGCTGACAAGAATATGGCGCCATTGGTCTTGAATATGACCGCACTACAGTACCGGCGGCGACAGCTGCACCAGAAACCTCAGGGTCTGGAATGCCCCTAAGGATTAGGACATCCGCGTCGGTACTCGAGAGTCGGCCGAGTACCGACGCGCATGTCCTAATCAGGTAACCGACGACGAAGCCCGCCTGGATCGCGACGCTTTACCCTTATAAACCTCTCCCCCTCCTCATCCGATCCTTACCTCTCTCTGCCTCCCACCATCACCATCCCCATAACGTCTCCCCCTTTTCGCACCCGCACACTCCTCACTATGTTCTCCACCTTCACCCACGCTTCCACCTACGGCAAGTCGGCCGGGCGCCGGTCGCTCTGGTCTGGCAAGTCCAAGTCCAAGTCCATCGAGAAGAGGCGGATTGGCAGCCCCCGTTTGAACCAGTGGTCCCCGCTCGTGCCGCGCCCCAAGAAGGAGGTCGGGCTCCAGCTCATTCCGCTCCGTGACGCGGGTCTGCGGGAGGAGCTCGTGCGCGGTACGCTGGTCTACCACGTCTGAGGCTGTCGTCCCCTTTTCCCCTCCCTAGCCCGTCTTTCGCTCCCTGCTCCTCCTCCTTTTTTCACAGGCATAGACCCCATCAAGATGACCACGACGAGGACCTCGACGGACGACCACCTTTGGATCCAGGATCAGGCGTCGGCGAGGCTGACTGAGGGTTTGGATGACCCGACGACGTCAGCCTCCCCGGCATTGCCACGGAAGTATCGTCTCTCGCTTGGGTCGTCGTTGCTTCACTGTTCGTTCATCGCTTTCTCCCCTTTCCAAGCAGGTATCCACCCCTTCAGCATGCGACCGACAAGGACAACGAACGACCCGACCCGGACCGACCAGGCGTGGATGGGACAGGCTGAGGGATTGATCACCCCTCGTCAAGTCAGCCTCCCGAAGAATCTCCTCCGTTTCTGTCATGTGCTCTAGCTGTGTCCCAGGCTTTCTTTCCCTTGCTCGCCCTCGTCTCCTCTTTGCGCCGTCGTGTTATCGCATCCTTTTTTCCATTCCGGTCTTCGTTTTTGGCTCTCTTCCTGGTTTCCCGCTCCCGACCCAGTTCTCGCCTTGCTCCTTGTCCAGTCTTCGTTTCGTTTCGTTTCGTTTCTTTCCTGGCACTCGAGTCTCTTTCCATTCTCCTTTCTATGCCTTTCTTTTCGGTCTCCTTCTCTGATTCTCGTGCTCTGTGCGTTGATTTGCTATTCCTGCCTGGGTTTTCTTCGCTGGAGATATTGTGATGAGGGGTTCGGTGGCGGTGGCGACGGCGGCTAGCGTTCTCGGCATGAGAGAGTTGGCGCCCTCTCTTGTGTCGTTTCCTCTCGCTGTCGTCGCCATAAACCGAAGTGGGGACGTTGTTTCATGGGCTTTCTTTCTCGCATGACTCGTAAGTACTCCATCGCGTTTGGGCGCCTATTCGGAGCAGTGCCCGATCTTTTTGTACACAGTGTTCCTGGGCGCAGTCGATGTGCATGTCTGTACTACGTACATGCATTGTGAGCTAGAAGCGTTAAACTTACTGAGCGAGAACTATATGCGACTACCATAGAGATAATATAGGGATACCAAACACGCGACATGCAATATCTTCGAGAGCGTTTAAATTGAAGGACGAGGGCGACGCGTCGTCACACGGATGCTCAGAGTTAATCCAGAGACGCATATGATCGAATAACTGGTCAGCTTACGAGTTCCGAGTCGGTCGCAGTCAGAAAGTAAAGCAGAACGCTGGGTATGCTGTAAAAGACGTTGAATTCGCGGCGTACCCAGAATCGCTTGAGTTAGTCGAATGCTACGGATATTTATGCCCGCTGCACAGATACAGATTCACGAGACTGCTAGACCGTCCGTAGTGCTGCGGGAGTCCGTGGAAGGCAAGCAGAAGAACACGCGCTCATCCCCGCCGTGGGTGGAATCGGAACATACGTCCGCCGGCCCGTCTTCCCGGTAGCATACGTCCGGGCGCTTGTTGATTGTGGCCGCGTCGTTTGTTCCCGATATGGTCGACCCTCCTTGCCTTCGCACCACACTTACACCTGTACGAAACAAACACGATACCTTCGTCGTGATAATCAACAGCAAGAAGTTGCCCTATCACGCAGGACCTACCTTCCCCGCGAGTCCCTGCAAGGCCAGATCACTCACTCCGGTTATAAGCCCCCGAACCTTACGCTTGCGCAGTGAAAGACGCCAGGCAAAGTGCTAACCCGTTCGTTCCCCTGCGGGTATGTTCATCAAAGTTTATTTGAGTATCAAATGTTCACTGACCACTCTCTGTTTCCCCTCCTCAGTGATCATGGCACCACCCGTAGACATTGTTCAACGGTTCACTCTTGCCACGGCATTCCGCGATCTCAAAACCAGTACACGGCGCTTTTCCGACAAAACTCTTAGCGAATTACTACATAAGCCCGACGGAAGGCTGTTGAACCGCATCGGCGCTGCCGCACTTGACGCCCTCGCCACACTCGCCGTGTGTGCGCCCAACGAAGCGGTCGCACTCGCGGCCGTCCTGAACCGTCATAGCCACATCGAGCTGTGTATCGCGGCAGACACGGAGGAAGTGCCTTGTACTGTCGTCGACCACCTCAACGACATCTGTGCCCGCTTTCTTAACATCCGTGCGACCATTGAAGCATCTCCTAATAAAGCCGCCATACTCGACACAGTCCGCAAGGACCCGCACATCTCGAACGGCTCTCCGGAACCCGCCCTCGCCGCCCTCCGCCTCCTCGAGCTGGACGTCTACACGTACTCCAGCCCCCGCATCCGTGCACGAATTGCCGACGCGCCATTCGACTGGCTTGACTCGCTCAGCCACCTTGTCGCCTGCCTCAAGGGCGCTCCCGCCGACGCCCGCAACGATCTATCCGACGGCGAGAGGGCTGCACTAGGGTCTCTCCAACAGTCCGTACGAGTACAGCGGTACCTCCGAAGATTCGAGCGGGAGATCAGCTACCTGCAGGAGTTCGTGCGTGCGGGACCGGATGTCGACGTGGACGCTGTGCGCCTCCGCCAGCATTCGGTAACTCTGGCTATTGATTCCCACCTGCTCGAAGCAGACATGCCACAATTTGATCACTTTATCTCCTGTTTGTGTATCTCCCTTTTTCTCTGCGCCGCATCTGACGTGCATTCATGACAGCGCATATCACCCGCGCAACCGGAACACCTCCCTGCCAGCCCCCCCACACCCACGAATGGATCAAGAAGGTGACCTACGTCAACGCCGCATTCGACGCTTTGACCAGGATTCTCGTCACACCCGTCGTTTCCGCGATGTTCGGCGCGCACGTGCCCATCCATCCCATCATCAACGTCCCGCCCGAACACTTACACGCTGCAGTGCTCACGGCCGACAACATCAAGGCCACGCTCGCCACTCCCCTACTGTACGGATGGAACGCTAGCAGTTTCAGTCACCACAACCCCACCGCATTCGACGACCTCGTCGCTGAACTTTTGGCAGCGGAAGCTGGGAGCGGTGCGTCTATTGTCTCTAGTCTGTGACGCCACGCGCCACATCTACGTTAGACACTGACCGGTTGCTCGCAGGCCACGCGACTCGTATGCATTGCGAATGTGCCCTTCTCTCTCATCTGTGCAAGCACGACCAGCCAATGCTCCCGTATATTGGGCTTTCGCGGGCGCCATGTGTATTATGCGCCTGTTATGTCGCTGCCTACCGCGACTACCGGGGATTTGAGACGACCATGCGCAGAGCGGAAGGACGGCCGGCCAGCACCAGGTGGATATGTCCCGACTTCCCCGACCGTCCCGAGGACACTGTGGCTTTCCAGTATCACTTCAACAGCAGGCTCTCCACATACATTGTGAGGAGGATGCTTGACGAGAATGTCCGGGTATCATTATCAAAGCGCAACCAGAGCACATCTGCGTCTAATGTTCAATGATCTCAGGTGTAAGTATACATAGATACTTCAAGTGGGGCATAAGCCTAATGAATTTTTGGACAGGCAAAAATGATTATCAGGTGGTACCCAATGTCAACGCGCTGTAGCTGCGAGAGTCCTGTTGAGTTAATCCGTTACCTACATTGATGATGAATTCATAATCTATGGGCTGTGAACATTGTGTCTCCGGGAAACGGACACGCTCAATTGAAAGGCCTCACTGGCTGCTCTTTGTGCTCTTTGAGTTTATACAGGCCACCCCATATGCATGTGTAGTGGGCAGGCTCGGGAGGTGCGTCGGAATCAGGAGCATATCGGAATAACAATTCGAGCTCCGGCTATTGAGGCCGACCTCTGTCGCCGCCCTTTCCCTGGCCCAAAGCGAGCCTATCTTTCTCTACAACCCTCAGTGAGACTCAGAGGAGCACATACCCCGATGAACACCATCCAATATGATCCCGACTATCTCTGCGCCATTGCTCTGCAGTTCAGCGATGACAACCACTACGATGATCGTCATGCTGCTTCCCAGATCGCAGGGCCAGGCCAGCAGCATCCGCAAATCAATCCGATCCTCGATGCACTTGCTCGACTCATCGTCAACAAGCCACAGGGCCAAGTAGTCGCAATTGCTTCCATGCTCGACCAACACAATCACGTCGAGTTGTACGTTGCAGTAAATCCCGCCGATTCAAGTCTCAACAAGACGATCACCGCCCATCTCGAAGATATCTGCACCCGCATCCTCGACGTCCGTACCGCCCTCACTAACTCTCCCAACTGTCCCGATCTTCTCCTCAAGCTATACAAGGCTCCGCATTGCTCACTCTCCGATTCCCGGGAAGCGCCGGCCTTTGCCTCTCTTCGCGCCCTCGAGTTGGACCTTTACAAGTATTCCAACAAGCGCATTTTGGCGAACTTCAAGAAGAATAAACGGAACGATAGTTTCATCTACATCTTGGACTGTATCGAAGATCCCGCTACTGCAAGACATGCCTTGTCAGAGCGCGATCGAACAGCGTTGGAGCGTCTTCGAGGCTCTGAGGTTACGCAGCTATACCTCCCCAAACTCCGATGGGCGATCGATAACCTCACCAATCTGTCGGATGCCAATCTTGACGACGAGGCTACGTTGGTAACCTTGCGCCAAGTTTCCATTTTGCTGGACCGCGCCGCCCACTGGCTCAAGGACGACATGGAGCACTTCGACAGCTTCATTGCTTGTATGTCTTTCTTTGCTCTGAACACCTCCGCTTTGCATCTGACACGCAATCGTTATAGCATATCTCATACAGGCTGCGACACGAACCAATCCCAATGCTCTTTTCAAGGCCCCCAACACGCGGAAATGGCTGAAGAAAGTGTCCTTCGTGACCTCCGAGTTTCGGATCTTAGCCCAGCTGTACAACAAGGCAGACCTTTCCGCTATGTTCGGCCCCCGTGTTTCTGTGCACTTTGTTCCTGACAATCTCCAAGTCCGGGCTGCCAAGCGAAGCGATCTCACGGCGGCCTTTACAATCGCCAATATCACAGAGACTTTCGACATGGTGAAGGACGATGCAGACGACTTTGTGGCTTCCCGCCCAAAGAAGTTTATGCAGTTGGTCGAACAGGTCAAGGAAAAGGCAATGAGCAGCTTAAGTACGTCAGATATGTGTTGTGTTCATCTGCAAGCTCCCCCACTGACTAACATCATACAGCCTCCATAAAGCGCGTTCACTGCGAGTGTGTTCTACTCTGTCATCTCGGACAGAAGGGCCCGGCAGTGCAACGGTACATTGGGGTCTCGAAGCTGTCATGCACATTTTGCAACTTCTTCTTTGCTGCGTATGGGGAGCACGGTGGGAGGAGTGAGGAAATCAGGTTCCGAACTCGAGGAACGCTGAAAAGCAACTCACCTTCACCGTGATTGCTAGAGGCCGATGTGCTCTGAGAGTTCATCGACACCTTCCTCTGTGTCGCTGCGGCGCGAAGCCTGTCCTTGATATTGATGAACTCTGAACCTGGAAGGCTGTAAGCTGTAAGCCGCACAAAGAGAGGTCTTCAGTCTGTGAGAGAACGACTATGATTGCATAGTACTGTACCTGTAAGCCGCACAAAGAGAGGATACAAGTACTAGTAAGTAAACATGTAAGGAAGCATAGGTAGTATGGGACTTACTCTTCAGTCTGTGAGAGAACGACTGAAGAGCAGAGGCCTGCAGAGTCCTCCTTATATACTACTGGGGAGGACAATGAGTAAGCGTATAGGAAGAGAGCATGTGACGTCCAGAGGACGCTGACTGAGCGATGAGTAACGCTGAATAAGGGAGCATAATCGACATAAGGTCAGATAGTCCATGGCTGAGTAATGCGAGTAATCCGGACGCTGTCTAGAATAGTCCGGAACATCGTAGAACGTACCAGAATCATATGGAGGGATGGCAGAATGCCAAGTAAGTACAGAACAAAAGAATGTACGTATATGGTAAGTAGGAAAGTCCATGCTGGCATATGGTAGACGCACAGCCACTATCACTGCCACTCCCGGTCCGGCACAGCCGTAGACACAGAAGTTCAACAGATATACCCTCGCAGCATATCGCAGAAGATCACCCGGATCGCTACCTCGGTGTCATGATCAAAGGATTCGCTGGGCCATGTCCATGCGGCAGTTGGCTGTCCATCGTTGTCTGATAAGTTCTGTAAGCGCCATTCTAACTATTGGAACAGATGCTTCGCCAGTTTTCCATGAGCGGTATAACGAGGAACCCGACGTTTCAGGCTGCGACTGAAGCGGGATCGATCCGATAGAATCTTTGTGCAGTGCATGTGGCCTTGAACCAGGCGAGTCGCCGAGGTAAGTCGAGTGGAGTCTGTGAATCAGTCGATGAGCTGATGGGTTCTGAGTGATCAACTAGTTGCGGCGCCGGAAGTTGAAGAGCACACTGGAAGGGCGAAGGCGATTGCGCCCACAGCGGCGTAGATGACTTACATATGTTCGAATCTTCGGATACATCTGCAGTAGTCTATAGAAGAGTATCCGAGACTGCAGCATGTATGCTATAGTCGCAACTTATTGAATTGCGAGGTTATGCGACCGACAGTACTCGTAATTCTACACTACGTGAAGATGATTCTACACTACGTGAAGATGAGCAGATTAATCCCGAGCACCGACGAGTATGTATTGCCTAAAGGGATGCCGACGTCGAGGTTAGGCTCGATCCTGACGCTCCTGTCTCCCGCCTCTTCAACTACTACTCACCTACCTTTCTCTCCTACCACCACACCATCCCCACATGCTTACCGCCCGCTTCCCCATCGCATTCACCATATATTCTTCTTCATCTCCAAGGCTTCCACATGCGCCGAGTGCCGGTCGCTCGGTTCGGGAAAAGCCACTTACAAGTTCGATAAGAAGACGATCGGCCGCCGCCCGAGTGCATACGACGCTGCCCTGGTTGTGTTCTCACCACACGCACGCAGCACACAGTGACTCACTCTGTGCGCCGCTGCATCAGCTAGCGATACGGCACCCCCTTGCCTGTTCTGTCACCTACTGTCGATCTCAACACGCTACGCTGCGCCAGACAACTGAACTTAGGCTTGCGCACTAGTAAAACACTGGCAGACGCTAGGTTGGGTCCCCACTCAAAGCTCGCCTCCTTACACGCTCGTCGACTCTGGTCTCCCTTGGCCTCGCCGTTAGTGCTCGCCCTATGTAGGCTATAAACACGTCAACATCGACGATTGCTACGCTGAGAAGAACCGGAGCGCCTCCGGGGACATTGTCGCAGGTGCGCGCACCCATTGCCTGAGCGAAACACAACGGGACCCCGTATTGAAGCGTTATTTGCCATGCAGACAAAGAGCGCTTCCCGGCGGGCATGAACGACCTTACTGACAAGATCCACGGCATGGGACTGTGAGTGTCCTCCGCGGATCCGTGCCGCCACACAGCACTGACACGCCTGCTTTCTCATACTGCAGCAAGGCTGGCAACGTATGTAATGATGTACTTCCCGCGCGCTGTTTCATCCTGAGCAGCTGTCGGCCTGCAGTACAGCGACTCGGGCTGGTTCACGTGCCAGCTGTACCGGGTCGTACCAGAACGAGGCTAGGTGCGCGCTGTCCGCTGTATGCGCGTCTTCTGGTTCTGTTGAGCGAGCTGACCTGGCGTGCTACGTACCCTGCTAGAGACGCGAAGCTTTTCCAAGACTGGGGCTTCGATTACCTGAAGTCAGCCGATATCCGTCTCCCTTGCGGCGCGTTCCCCTCTGACCGCCCATGACACAGGTTCGACAACTGCGCCGGTGCGTGCCCGTCCCCGTCCGCCCCCCAGTCTCCGCCCGGCTCGTGATCATCACGCTGAACCGCGCGCAATCCCGTACGACGAGATCATCCGCGAAGGCATAGTCGGCAGTACGTTCCTCCCCTCCCTCACTCAATCCCCCCGTGTGATTCCATACTCACCCTTACGCTGGACAGAGTACAAGCGCATGGCGGACGCGATCGCGGCGCTCGCGCAGAGCTCCGGGAAGCCGCCGCTCAGCCTCTCCCTCTGCGAATGGGGCGAGGTGCGTCCCCCTCCCCTCCCCTTCCCGCGCGCGAGGTGGTGCTGACGTGCGGGTGTGGCGCGGGGTGTATGTAGGAGCAGCCATGGCTGTGGGCGCGGCGGTTCGGGCAGAGTTGGCGGGTGAGTCCTGCTCTCGTCGAGACCTGTGCGCGCATGGGGCTGACCTATATGTGTAGACGACGGGGGATATCAGTACGCCTCTCTCGCTTGATTATGGATGGGGTGTAAGGGCAGGAGGCTGACGTGCGCGCTGAAGGCCCGGACTGGGGCTCGATCGCGAGCATCATCAACCAGTGCGTCGTTGTTTCGCCGTTCGTTTCGGCGGGAGGGCGTCAACTGAGACGGACTGCGCAGGAACTCGTTCATCGCATGGGCGTCCGACCTTTACGGGCATAATGATAAGGATATTGTGCGTCCCGTCCCCCGTCCCCCCTTCCCGCCTCTTCCCACTCCGCTCACTCACACTCCGCCCTTCGCCGCAGCTCGAAATGTAAGCTCCCGCCCGCGTACCGCAGCCAGGATAGAGACGCTGACGCAGAGGCGGACGGCAGCGGGAACGGCGGGCTGACACACGACGAGGCGAAGATGCACTTCACGGCGTGGGCGCTCATGAAGTCGCCGCTGCTTATTGGGACGGATGTGCGTCTCCCCGGCCTTTTTTCTGTTGTGTTGCGTGTATACTGACTGTTGACGCTGTTTTTTTTGCTTGCATGGACGCTCGCTTGTGCGTAACCGGACGCTTCTTGTGCTCGCCCGACCACCCGCTGTGCTCACTCGGACGCACTCCTGCGCTCATCCGTGCCCACCCGGACGCACCGAGACGCGCCGCAGCTCTCGACGATCAGCGATGCGGACCTCGCGATCCTCAAGAACACGGAGCTCCTCGCGCTCAGCCAGGACGCGGTCGTCGGCACCGGCGTCGCACCGTTCCGGTGGGAGATTAACGTGCGTCCTCCCCCCTCCTCACTCTCTCCCTCCCTATTGCCTTGCCGTCTTTCCTCTTGCCCTCCCTCCGGCCCTCTTTTTCGCCGAAGACTCGGAGTCATATGAGTGATGAGAGGACGAGAGAAGACTGACGACGACGCGCGCGTACAGCCGGACTAGGTGAGCAATAGCACGCACCCCGCGCAGTTCTGGAGCGGCGAGTCCCAGAACGGGACCGTCTTCATGCTCGTGCGTCCCCCCTCCCCTCCTTTTTGTATGCGATGGCTGACGGCTCCCGTTTGTCACGCACGACCGACCGCACCGTTTGGCACGCACGACTGACCGGGGATACACATACACATCGGGCTCCAGTGTCCAATATTGTACACTACATCCCGCCTCCTCGGCCAGCCCGCTCCAGCCCAAGCAAAAAACCCAATCCCTCAAAGCAAATCCTACTTTGCCCCTTTTGCCGCCCATTCGGAGTTGCTGATAATGTATCGGTATCTATAGAACATGCTCGTCTTCGCCTCCGGGGGTTCATACAATATCTTTCCACAGATTCACGAGGGCTCGTATCGAACTCCCATCGTGAGACGTCTCATGCGACGAGTTTCAATCCGCACTCCCCGGCACTCTTAAGGCCTCTGGTGGAGCCACCGAATACGACAAGGTGGTGGGTTGACTCAAGCGGCACATCTGCGCACGGGCCTGAGGATGCTACATCTGCATCCTCTTCTATCTCGGTCAGAGTGCTCCCACTTACTTGTGCCTTGGATGCCGCACGCTAACACACAAGCGCACTCCATACCAGACCTCCGAATCCGCGCGCCCGCGGCCGCCGGAACAGGACGTCTCGAGCTCGAGCGAAGGGACACTCGCCAGCAGCACCAGTCGGCCGCGTTCACGCTCGCCGTCCCGCACCGTGCTCGACAACCTCGCGCGCGCCGAGCAGCGGCTGCAGGCCGTGTACGCGCGTATGGGCCAGACGTTTGGGGAGATCGCGTATCCAACGTGGGCGGCCGCTACGCCCCAGCCCCAGCTACCCGTGGCTGCAGCGAAGGACTGCGTACCGCTGGCGCTGCAGCCAGCACCACTGGCAGCGTGCGGCGAGGGCTTGCCAGCGGGGCCGCCAGCGCATGCGTGTCCTACGACTCCTGCCGCCGCCGCCGTGACACCGAGTATCGGATCCGGAGGGGTTGCGTCTTCGTAGCTCTCCTTCCTCCGTTTAACTGCGCAATTTCTTGCTACGCTCGCAAGGCTGATTTTTACACTACTTGCGACTTCTTGTACATGTCGATTAAATGGCCATATCCGCAGCCATATCTATCATAGCGCAGGGCAATGAGCCGGCGGCACATCATACTGATTCATGCACTGCACACCTTCTCGCTTCCTTCCTAACTGCCTGTACCTACCCGTCAAGCTCACTAGGCCTTTATGCACACAGCACTCGAAACAGAGCGAGAGCGGAAGCGCATTAGACATTTTACAGACATGACACACAAGACCACTACACACAGGGCACGGCGGCGCGAGATATGGGACACACAGGCAGGATACGGCACACAGTAAGGCGGCGGTATGTAGGTAGGTAGCAGACAGTAACGGAGGTGCGGGGAAGCAGATGCACAGGATATCGGGGTGGCGTTGGGGGAGGGGGAGGTCGCGCCGCACATCGTCCGGCGAGGGGGCGCACGGAGGAAAGGCGGGGCGGGGAGGAAGAAGGGTGCGTGAGGAGGAGGGAGCATGCGTAGGCAGGTGCGGGGCGGGGCAAGCGAGGGTGTGGGGGTGAAGACGGGGATGTATGTAACAGACAGGCGGGCAGACGTGAACAACAGCGAAAGCGTGGGCACTGAGCGACAAGCGGGCGGCGGGCGAATATATATACAAGCGGGGAGAAGATACGATACGGAGCAGGAGGAACGCAACGCCCGGCTCAGAGCGTGGTGTACGACCCTGCCGCGAACCCACGATGTCAGCAAACTGTCAGTGGCACAGCGGAGAGGGAGGTGGACGCACATATTCGGGCTTGCCAGTCGCCGCTGCCCGTCGCCAGGACGTTTCCTGCCGGGCTAAGATCGATCGAGATCACTACGAGATAGATGGAGATCAGATCAACGTCCAGTCCAGGTCCCCATTCCCCGAGCCCAGCCAGCCCGCCCAAAGCGGCACTCAATCGCGCCCACATGAGTGGCCAGCCGCCCGCGCGCTTGGTTGCCGACACCGCCGAGGGCCACAACACGACACATCGCACCATGACAAACCCGTGCGGGCAGAGATAGATAGAAGGAGAAAGGAGACGTACCCGAATTCTTGTGTCCCTGCAGCATGCACTGCGCCATCGCCGTGTTCGCGTCCCAGAACTGCACACCACGGTCCTTCGACCCGGACACGACCCACTTTCCGTCGTGCGAGACCGCGACGGAGAGCACGTAGTCCTTGTGACCCGTGAAGTTCATCGTGCATTGGCTCCCCTTCTCGCCCGCGCCCTCCTTGCCGCCAGCACCACTCGCACCGCTCTTCCCCGCGGGCGTCAGCGCGCCCCCAGGGCCCGAAACCGCACCGGGTTCGCGACGCAAGATTGGGCGCACGTCCCAGTACTTGAGCGTCTTGTCGAGCGAGCCCGACACAAGCCCAGCACCGTCGGGCGTGAATGCGACCGAGTACACGCTGTCGCGGTGCCCACGCAGGCGCTCCACGAGCTGCCCGGTCGCGACATCCCAGATGCGCACGACGGTGTCGAGCGAGCCGGCCGCGACGAGCCGGCCGTCGGGCGAGATGCATACGGATGTCACACCCGCATCAACATTCTCCGGCTCCGGGATGTTCACTGTGAAGAAAAGGTCGTCAGTCAATTCATGTCATGAACGAGTTAAGAAAGGAGCGAGAGGTACGCACAGATTTTGTCGATCCGACCCTCGTTCATGTCCCAGATGCGCGCGGTGCGGTCGCCTGAACCGGACACGATGAGCCGCCCATCGCGCGAGAAGTCAAGCGAGTAGATCTCTTGCTGGTGACCCTCGAAGATCGTGCGGATGCGCTTCTTCTGGATATCCCAAATCTATGCGTCGGGTGTTAGCGAGGTGTGCCTCAATGACGCGTAAAGGAGCACGTACGCGAATCTGCTTATCCTCGGCGCCCGTAGCGAGGTATTTGCCATCGGGGCTGAAACATACACTGCGAATGTATAGATCACCCGTCTTGCTCGCTTGTTCATCTATCAATACGCTATGTAAGGTGACGTCGGTTAGTTTTAGCGCGCGTCATGCACCAAGAGTAAACTGACCATGTCTTCAACCCAGTCTTCGTGTCGTAGATTTGTGCCGTTCGGTTGCAGCCAGTCGCCAGGTACTTGCCGTCCGCAGAGAAGCGCACACAGCACACAACACTATCCGTCGGACACATTTCAGCGTTATGTTCGAATCACCCAAACAAATCGCTACCCACCTCTCATGCATGAGCGTATGCACCAGCTGCACATCGAGCGCGCGCTTCTTCTGTCCGTCGCGCCCCTCTCCGCCCGCTTGCGTGAAGATCGCAAACCAGTCCGGACCTTCCTTCTTGAGCTCCGGCGGCACGCTGTGCGGGTCCATGCTTAGGTCAACTGGCATGGGCGGAATAGGGTTCCCGCCCGCGGAGCCTGGGGGCGCTTGCTGCTGTTGCAGCGTCGCGACCGGTCCGGCGCCGCCTTGCTCGGCCGCGGCGGACGAGGACGCGGTGGGCGTGGGTGGGTACGGCTGCGGGCCTGAGGTGCATCGGACCGTCGGAACGGATTTTGCGCATGCGTCAGAGGAGAAAACAATAGTGACGGCGAATTCGTGAGTAACTCATGGCGGCAGAAGAGCACATAGCCGAATAAAGAGAAAATGCAAGGCGACTCACCCGTGGCCCCGTTCGCACCCTCTTGCCCCGGTCCCTGTCCTGGCCCGCCTGGTCCTGGTCCGCCTGGCCCATTCGTGTACGGTGGCCCCGCGCTCGGTGTCGGGGGCAGTTTTGGTGTCGCCTGTGCGACTGACGAGCCCGGTGGACCGGAGGGTGTTGGCGGTGCACCGTTCGAGGATGGTGGCTGGGGCAGAGGCGCGGCCGGGCCAAGCGAGATCGATTGGTGGTGGTGATGAGTTGGCGGGAGGTGCGAAGGTGGAGGCTGCGCGCCCATTGAAGGCGAAAATTGGTCTATTCGTGGCAAGATTTGATGTAGGCGGGCAGGCGGGCGGCGTGGCGAATTTGCAGGACGCGGACATGGGCGTGAGAACGAAGGCGGAACAAATAGAGGCGCAAGCGCGTCGGAGAAAGTGAAGTGCAGAGGAAGAGCGGGGGTCCGTTGAGAATGTGCAAATACAAAGGCACGGAAGGAGAGTTACACACCTTGGCGATCCGACTTCATCCTCTCCGTCTTGATCCTCTTCACATCGCGGCCGTCACGATCCCGCTCCCTGTCCCTGTCGCGTTCCCTCTCACGATCCAAGACGCTACGCTCCCGGTCTCGGTCCCTCTCCCTTTCTCTCTCTCGCTCGCGGTAGAAGGGATCAGCGTATCCGCCGCCTCCTCCCGGGCCGGCGCCAACTCCAAGGCCAACAGGGCCTGCGTGAGGTGTCAGAACTAGGGGACCAAGAGGCTCGCCGCCAGGCCCCGGAGGGGGGCCGCCGGGAACGTTGATTGGAGGCCTACCGAGGCCGAGTGCTTCGCGTCCGTGCGCGTCACCGCGACTCGAGCCGGCGGGCGCCATCACGACGTCTCTGTCGCGGTCGCGGTCCCGTTCCCGTGCCTCACGCTCACGGGCCTCACGCTCGCGGAGTTCGCGCTCGCGTGCAAGGGTCAATTCACGTTCGCGTTCGCGAGCAACGATGTCGCGGTCGCGATCACGCCCCAGCGAAGCGAGGCCGAGGGGCTCCTGCCCGCGGCGTTTGTACGAGTCAAGTTCTGCCTTGAGGCCGCGCACATCCTCTTCGTATTGCTGTCGAATCTTGCCATGTTGCGTTTCAAGGTCGTACAGCGACTGGCGGATGATGTTGAGCTCGTTGACCTGGCTTGTGACTGGCGGGCGGCAAAGTTGTGTGAGTTTGTTTGTTTGGCGCTATGACAGTGAAACAAGACAGAAATTGCGATATTGGTCGCCACCAGAAAGCTGCTGGGTGGTTCGGCCTTCCTTGGCGCGACGGGAAACGCCAACAGCGCTGAGCAATAAAACTGGCCGTTTCGCGCTCTCTACGCCTCTGGCTACCTCCCAAGGAACAGACGGCGACATCGTATTTACATCCCCGTTTTCGTCCGAGATTTATGCTCGTCTTTTCCGCCACTAGCATTAGGCCAAGAAATTGCAGAGAAGAGAGACGAGACTTTCCAGCGGCCCTCCCAGGATATCTAGATACCCTGATACTGCCGTGAAACAAGAAGGGAACTCACCCTTTGACTCAAGCTCGTCTCGCTGCGCCCGAAGCGTGTGCACTTCCCCCTGAATGCTGTCAAACTCCGTGCGGATGGTTTCGAACGCGTGGTCGATGCGAGCGACCATGGCGCCCTGGTGCGGTTGGCCCGGAGTCGCCGCGCCTGTGGGCTGTAAGTGTTTGTGCTGCAGATATGCAATTCGTGAGCACGAATCAGGGGACACGCAGGCGGAGGGGGGACGTACGTTGTATATTGTGGAGGACATGCGGCGGGGGAGGGGATGATGGGAGAGATGAAGGAGGGAAGCGCGGGCGCGGCGGTCGCCTTAAGACGTCCCTTGACACCTCTGATCTCCACCACGTGGCCAAGCCCCGATTCCTCCATCTCAGATCCGCTCCCACACCCACTCTTCGGGCCCGCCGGCTTGTCCAAACAGGGTCTGTCCCATAATTGGCTGCGATGACGCCCGCACAGACTCAGATCCGGATCTTATCGCCTGACGTCTTTTCGCCCTCCATCACCCAGCGGCCCATTTGCCTTTAGACGCGCATCCTCCGACTCTTCCCGCAGCCTCCACCTTCGCCGTGGGCGTGGGTCCCCTCGTGCCGCGCCTGCCTTCGAACACGCCCTCGACGTCGCGATGCTGCATCGTGCGCACCCGCGAGACCCCCTCGTGCTGGAGTGCCCTCGAAGAACGCAGCGAGCGAGCTTCCGCTCTCGACCCGCCGGTGTTCTTGCATTCTCAGGCCAAGGCCGGGCAGCCTTCTTTTTCTCTCCGCCGCTATTTCTGTCCCGCCAGCTTCTCGTTTCTCCCTGAACCCACCGATCGAACGGTAATTCACCAGACGCCATCTGTACGCCACGGCGGCCACGCCTATTATACTGCTCTCCCGCCGCCCTCCGCCCGCCCGGTGTTCTCACGTACCATATACGGCCTGCTCGGGCGTTGTCCGAAGAACCCGGCGCGCGCCCGCTCCGGAAGGCACCGCCGCATCCCACGCGCATCACATTTGGACTCCGCGAAGCTTCGCATCCGACCACTCCTCCACGCCGCGCACGTGCCGAACCCTCCTGCGCGCCCGGAGCGAGCTCGTCGCTCTCCGCGACGAGCGCGCCTCGCTCGACGACGACGGCTGCGCGTTGTGCCGCGGGCGCTCGACGGGCACCGCTCAGTTCCCCGCTTTTCTCGCCATCTGCCGCGGTGGTGTCATCTGTCAACCACGCAACGGCATACGACGGGACACGCGGCTTTCCGGACGCCAGAGCTCGCTCGCACGACCCCTCGTCTGCGTGCATGCTTCCGACTCGGAAACTGCACAGAACATCTATCATGAGGCCTGCTATCAATGTGTCCGTGGCCCGCCTCGAGGCTGTTAACGCCGTAGATGCCAACTACGCTCCGTACCCCATCGCTGACCACTTTGCATCACTTCGCAGATACAGGTACAGCACGGACGAGTACAGAACCACCCCGAAGCTGATAGACCTCGCGATCGTCCCGAGCACCCGAACGCCAACCCTCGTGACGACGGCGCCCCCACATCGACGAATCAACCTCCTTCTTGCCCTTCGCGTCTCGCGCAGCGTGCCCCCCAGCATCGTCATCACGCCCCCAGAGAACCCTGGCAGGGTGTGCCCTGGAATCGGACACGGTACGGATTCGACCGCGCGATCAGATCCAGGTTCGAGGGCCCCCGGCGTTCACGCGCACCGCAGCACAGCATGGCGTGCTCCGGAGCCAGCTGCCCTTCTGCCCCGTGGGTGCGGGCGCGAGCTGCCCCTTCCACGGGGACGCTGCACAGCTTCTCCCCGTGCGGGCCTGGGCCGCGTCCACGCGTGCAGCGGCGGATGGGAGAATGGGAAGAGGGGAGGGGCACGCTGTAAAGCCGCCGCGCCTCGGAATTGGCGTGGTTCTGCTCGAGGCCGGTCTAGCGGAGGGTGCGCACTGGACACAGACACTGGGCAGCACCGGCATCATAGGACTCGATGGAGATCGGAGCGCCGTACACAGTGGCATATCTGTGGGGAGTCCTTGGGGACGCTCACGCGGCACGCGCCGGATGTGTGTGTATCCCATGTACGGCTCCCACCGCCGCCGACCATCGTGAGGGCCCCTCCGCACTCGCTCGGACGACGCGCCCGGATGCGAGGCCCGAGTCCGAGTCGCACGGGATCTGTCTTTGCCACGGACGCACGTTCGTCTGCGCGCGCAAGTATAGTTGCTGGGGATCCCCGAGCGTCGAAGGACGGCGTAATTTAGATCACTAGTACCCACACACTGATGTGCATCCGAATCCGAGCCTGGATGATTCCCCTTTCCTCCTCGCGTGCCGCCGGCAGGGCCCGCAGTTCGCGGCTGGCGAAGACGCAGTGGGAAATGCCGCGGGACCCTGGGGTTCGCATGCGCGCGCACACGACCGGCGGTGTGAGAGTATTGTTATACTTGCACGCAATGTATGGAAGTACGCATAGAGCACGTCTTCGCTCTAATAAATCTATTTGAAGTATTATTATGCCAGCACGAGTGACGCTCGGAGATGCCGGCGGCTCCTCCTGTGGGATGCGAGAACGCTATCATGCGTTGTGTAGGACGCGCAGCGTGAGGCGCAGAACCAGGACGAGCGCCAGATTGTACGCACTTGTGGTGAGGTGGAGGGAGACAAGAGGAAGAAGCTTGAGCTTTTCTTGCTTCACTCTGCGCAGCTGCTGTCCGCTTGAGGTCCTGCACTTCCTGCCTTGTAAACCAGACGCGATCGGGACAACTGTCTGAAATGGGTGTGTGATGCAAATCAAAACAAGATAATCAAGGTATACTAGTGGTAGTACGCACCGTTTCGAACGGCACACAGCACATAGCGCTAGCGATGCACGCAGCTCGCATCACGTGTGTCAGGTTGTAATATCGCAGGCGCAGACAGGTGCGCGTGGCATATCCCCACTCTGAGTTCTGAGATATAAAGAGGAACCGATCCCGACACCTAGAAGCGTATGCGAAGAACTTTGGCGCTATCCGAGTGACGACAGATAGAACGCACTTCCCTATAAGGTACGACAGAAGCGATCCGACGTCGTCCCCCTGTGCTTTTCGGGCATACCATTCTATGCGTATACAATCTCCAGCTCAGATGCTCGGATGTACACACTGAACCAGGTGCCGAACATCGTGCACGAAACCAAGGAGTCCTTCGTCTGCCTCTGAATAGGCGCCCAAATGAGACGGGTGCCCCATTCACTCGTGCCAGGACGAAAGCTCATTAGCTGCATCCCCCGCCCCGATGAACGATGACAACTCACAAGAAAGAGCGGTACAAGAGAGGGCGCCATCTCTCTAATGCCGGTCTGACCTGAAGCTGCCACCACCACCGACCCCGATCCCAATATCTCCCATGGAACGTGGCCAGAAAGAGCAGAACGAGACAGGCCATGCAGAGAGCGGCAGAAGCGATGTGAGAGAATGAGACGCAGGGAGAAAAGGACGAAGTGTAGAACAGATGGGAACGGGAAGGTGAGAGCAGAGGAAGAGATGGAAGGAATCGAGAGAGAGCAGGGAGTTGGGCAAACTAGGGTCGGGAGCGCGGCAATAGGAACAGACGGTCAAAAACGGAGACTTCCAAGGGGTCGAAGCGAGGGGAATGCGGGAACACGAGAACGACGGGCGCGGAGAAGAAAAGAGGCCGGGGAAAGAAACGAAAGCCACCGAGACGCGAGCACGATTCGAGAGAAAGGAGAGGATACTTCGGGAGGCTGACTTGACGAGGGGTGATCAATCCCTCGGCCCTCCCCATCCGCGCCAGGTCTGTCCGGGTCCAGTCGGTCGTCGTCCTCGTCGGCTCTGTGTGGGGTAGATGCCTGTGCAAAAAGGGAAAACAGCGATGAACGAGCAGTGAAGCAACGATATGATGGCCCAAGCGGGAGACGATACTTCCGTGGCAATGCCGGGGAGGCTGACGTCGACGGGTCATCCAAGCCCTCAGTCAGCCTCGCCGACGCCGGATCCTGGGTCCCAAGGCGGTCGTCCGTTGAGGTCCTCGTCGTCTTCATGTTGCCGGAGTGGATGCCTGTGAAGAAAACAAAAGCAGCGGAGAACGAAAGACGGGAATCGGGGAAGCAGAGGGACAACGAGAAGGGGACGAGAGCCTCAAGCATGGTAAACGAGCGTCCCGCGCACGAGCTCCTCCCGCAACTGCGCGTCACGCAGGGGGATGAGCTCAGTGCCGAGCTCCTTGAACTCGCGACCCCGGTACAGCAGCACCTGAATCTGCGCTGGCGTAGGGGGCGGGCCGTACACAATGGGCTGGGGCTGGGGACGGGGCTGGGGACGGGGCTGGAACGCCGGCCACTCGTATGCACTCGGGCGGCCGATCGTCCTCTTGTCAAACTTGGAAGTGGACTTTCCCGAACCGAGCGACCGGCACTCGGCGCAGGTGGAAGCCTTGGATGAGGTGAACATGAACATGGTGAATGCGGTGGAGAAGCGGGTGGGAAGTGTGGGGATGGTGTGGTGGTAGGAGGGAGAGACAGGTGAGGAGCGGAAGAGGCGAAAGGCGGGCTGATATAGGCAGGGGCGTCGGGATCGGGACTGGCGTCGGCGTCCACTTCGGGCAGGTCCGAGGTCGGTGGTCGGTAGTCGGTATTCGGTATTCGGTAGTCGGTGGTCGGTGGTCGGTAGTCGGCAGTCGATAGTCGGTAGTCGGGAGTACCGCGGTAGTCGGTAGTTGGTAGTCGGTGGTCGGTAATCGGACACCCTGTCATATTCGCCTCTATGGCATTGGCTAGTGAGAGTGGTGTTATATCCGCCCTCCGGTTGACTGTACAGATGATGAATCTATGATAGTAGCACGGCAAAACCGCAGGGGCTGACGTCGTATACACGTACAATACAAGCTACTTACAAGACCCAAGAAAGCGTCAGAGCAACTTGAAGCGAAAGCAAAGTCAGCATACGGGGTGTCATGGCCTAAGAAACAAACAACTGAGGCACATATCGCGGTTAGTTGCATCCTCGCCCGCGTAGGTGCGATTGCACGTAAGCTCCGAGTTGACGAAGTATACGGTGAACCATGGGAGAAGAGCATCCATGAGCTGCGTGCAAAGTGTGAGCACGTAGGCATCGCAAACGATGGCGTGGCACGCCAAGTCGTATCGCAGGCCGCGGACGAAGAGGGTCGTGTCGAAATCGTTCGTTGCGTCGTCAACCAGCGCAAACAAGCGGACCGCGCGGCCTTCGGGGAGGCTGGCTAAGCTGTTCAGGATGAAGTGGATCGTGTCCTTCAGGAATGTGAACGTATCCGGGGTCGCGGTGGCTTCGCTCCGCTTCATTTCCCCCTCGCGTTCCGAGCGCGACGGTTCATTTGTGTAGTCAGTTCGTTTATCAGCGGCGTAGAGGCAGGGCGGGCTCACCTCGTGCGCGCAGAGCTGCTGCATGATGTACGTGTCCTCCGCATGACGAGGTCCTTTTGCGGGAGCGTGGAAGTTCGTGCACGCCCTCGACGGAGCGAGCGTGTTGTTCAAACCGTGCTCCTCGATCGTATTCAAATACTGGTACTTGCCGTCCAGCAGGTGGCCGAAGAGGTCGAGCACAAAGTTGGGGGCGAACGATAGCATGCGGCATAGGATTTGATGCAAAAGGCCGAGAGCGTGATAAACTTAGGTGGGGTATGCAGACCAGTGTCATGCATGGATCCCCGTATCTACGGTGCAGGGCTAGTCAAAGCACGAGCCACGCATCCGCGAGCAGCTCGGGGACTGTAGGCCTCATTAATGGATCAATCGTGAAACACTTGCGCAAGAAACGGCAAAGGTCGCTGAGGTCCTGCGTGCCTAGGCCTTGGCACGCGGTTGCGACTCTTCTCTCGAGGGAACCTTGCACGATGGCGCCGTGCTCGTTGGAGCGAGGGATTCCTACGACACCATCTCAGGAGGAGTCGACCATCTTTACGCTTCTGATAGCTCACCTTGGCTATCAACAAGCTCCTCGCCATGCCTGCAACGTCGCACAAAATCCATAGGGAACGGGCCAAGACGATCGTAGATAACAGCTAGATGGTCGTCCCCGGTGTAAGGGGGAAACGGCGCTCTCCTTGTAAGCATTTGAAATATCTAGAGGGAATGAAGACAATGAGGGAACTTGACTGCATGACGCACACATCTCGGAACGCACCAGACAGCCAACCGCCCAAACTTCGACGGGATACGACCACGCATGTCCAAGTAACATCTCGGGCGCGCGCTGGTCGGTCGGTGTGCAGATGAACGTATCCGGGCTGATATCGTCTGCACGTATGGCTAGAACCCGGGACGTGAGCTGCGATTGATGGCATAAAGCAGACACGAACATACCGTTCCCATAATCAATGAGACGAATATGCAGGTTCTCATACGTTGGATCCAGACCAAAGTTAGGGAGGGGCTGCGACCGTACGGCCGGTATAGGATGTGGCGATATCTGCGGGTTGATCGGAGGCGAGTCCGCATAGATCTGCGGGGGGTCGTTCGCAAGGAAGCTGTCTATTTGTTCGGTACTGGCTCCCAAGTCGACGAGAATGTTCGCCAGCTTGACATCTACGAGGTGTGTTAGTGAATGTGATGTGCAACACTCGGAACGCACTCACCTGTGTGCACCCTTTGAAGCCTAGATTGCAAGAAACTGAGGCCCAGAAGGACCTGCCTCGTGACCCTCTTCACCGTCCGGAGTGCGAAGCGGCAGGTCGGAGAGGTCTCGAGAATATCGCGCAAAGAGGTGCCGTAAGGAGGGAGAACCACGCGAAAATGCTCACCGTGGGCGCTTTCCTCAATGAAAGCCTCTCTGATCGTCGCGCAGTGCCGAAAGCCGGGATGTGTCGTGTCCGATGTCTGAAATGTCGCCATGCTCGTTGCGACTGCAGACTCGTAGCAGAGCTCATCGCATTCAGCGTATGTGGCGGCGACCGACAAGACCTTGATCACAACATAGCAATGCCCGTCAGGCCTGGAGAGCACGCTCCAATAGTCAGCTCCCGCACGTCATGAAGGAGGGGGTACGCACATTATCTCTTTAGCGAGCCACATGCTTGAGTGGGTGCCATATCCGAGTTTGCGCACGACCATATATTTACCTTCGTCCAGCGTCTGGCCGAGCCGCATTGGAAAGTACCCATACGGCTGCCCGTCTTCCGGGCTCAGCATGTAAGGCTCTTCAAAGAATGCGATGCGGCGGGAATCGAAGGCAGGGTCGGTAGTTTGAGGCGGCGGGCTGGCGTTTGAGCCTGACGAGAGCCAGCGACCGGGTGATGCGCGTAAGTGCGAAGAGCTGTGGAGCAATCGGACGGGACTGGGTCTGGCAGGGGTGGTATATCGCATGGTAGCAGCACCAAGTCGGGAAGCTCCAAAGAAGCAGCCATAACGTGGTGCTAAAGTCGGCCGCGCACCACTGAGAGACTGGTAGGAGTATGGTTGGAACCGTGCAGTAGCAGCGGTTCGATTGTAAAGCGGCAAACAAGAGTGCATGCGCATCGAGGGAGAGGAACCCCCTTGAACGACCGTCACTGCGGTCGCTGAACGTTGGAACTCTTGATGGGTACCCAACCAGGCACGACAGAGGCTTGCCCGAAATGTTCGTCTCGGCAGTTGCCGGCACCGTTTCAGGCGCCGGTACTCAACTCTCTCAGCTCTTGCGCACGCATCTCGAGAGATCTCACTAATATGAAGACATTGTCTTTGAGAACTTCCTAGATTAAATCATCCTTCTACGGCCGGGGATCACACGGGTTGGTGTTCGATATTTTGCTGCTGTGAGCACTGAATGACTGACCTCGAAGCACTTGCACGACAGTGGGACAGTGGATTGTTGAATTCATCACTTCCTCCTCTGTTCCATCTGGCATGTGCTCCGTGTGCACTCGCAGCGCATAATGGATATCGCCATCAAGTGACCTTTGCAGTGCAGAGCTTGCGAAGTGATAAGTAGCGCCGGAAGCCCCCAGCCCTTGGAGTACGTCCCATAAGGCAAGTCGCACCCGCTTCCGCTATTTCCCCACACGCTACATACACTTCTATCTGATGTACAGGACCGTTCTCACAAGAATCCGCGCATCACCAACATCTTCGGCGACGTGATTCTCACGAGCGGCATCACAGACGCAATGTGCTGATCTCTCCTGCTATGCGATGCCGATATAACCTCGACGCGCCCCGCCGCGGTCATGTTCAGAATCCTCTCAAACGGCCGCTGACATGGCCATCGAGGGCGACATCAGCCAGATTAACGCCAACCTCATCGGGTTGTGGCTGCAGCTGCTCGCCACCGGTACGCATCGCTCATACTCTATACGACCCTTGCTTATTCTACGCCATGTTTTAGGGGCGTACTTCGTCTACCTCCCGCATTGTGTGGCCATCCTAGTCAAGAGGCTTCGCAATGGACTGTCGCCCTGGCTTCTCGCGGCCTGCTTTCTCATATTTGCTGCTACCGTGCTCGTGAGTACTACGTACTAGGGATCCAAGTCTATTCCGTTCTCAACCCGGTACAGGATTTCGTAGTCGCCATTATCCGCACATACCAGGGGTATGCCGTTACCGGTACTGAACGGCCGAACCCTGCTGCGGTGTACGCGGACCCCTCCTCAACTCTGTCATTACTGAAGAACGCGATGAACATTGTCGTAGCTATCATCTCCGACGCCATCATCGTGAGTCTCTCAAGTCGCCTCATCTACCAATTCCACCGAACTTCATTTTGTGCAGGTATACCGGACATTCGTCGTATGGAACATGAACTACTACGTCGTGCTCGCACCGTTCGGGCTGTTGTTGGGAGATACCGGTGCGTGCCTTATTGTTCGCGAAGTGCAAGCATGCAGACTGAAGGGCTGCTTGTCGGAACAGCCGTTGGCATCTGGGCCGTTTGGACCCTGGCACAAACCGGACCCGGGACAATTCCCATTCTCGCCGCTGTCAGCGTCCGAATTCGTTACTTCTTCATCATCACGTTCGTTCTCAACATCCTATGCGCCAGTGAGTGCCGAGTTTGTTACATGTCGCATGCCACCTACGGCTGACATTTCCTACACCAGGCTTGATCTGCTATAAGATTCACAGTATACAGTCAAAGGTCAGAAAAGAGTTCAACGGGGAGCGCTCTGCGATGAGTAGACTACTCGAGATCATCATCGAGTCTGGTACGTTTCGACGGTCTAGTTACAGAACTGTATAGACACCTGATATGTTTCATAGCCGGTTTCTATTGCGCGCACCTGCTCATCCTCATCATCACCAACGGACTCGGTACCAACTACTTCTTTGTATTTCTCGACCCGGTATGTTGCATCGTCGCTCTCGAGAATACCGGCCAAGCTGACAAACCTCTTCCAGCTCCCCCCTGTCGGAGTACGTTTGACTGCGCACCTGCGATGGATCCCACATACTGACCGTCTCTCCACAGGCATACGTATTCTCCATGCTCATCGTCAGCACTCGGCAGAACACCGAGAACAACGCGTCCTCATACCCATCCCCTTCGACCATCCGCTTCCGCGGAAGCAGGAGCACGCGGCTGCCTCGATCCATCGGCGTCGAGATCGACCTCGAGCACGTTGATACCGACGGTCGTTCGCCTGGCCAACGTAACTTCGCTGATAGTACACGGGACGTTTATACTACCCAGGATAAGGACTCGATAGTATGACCGCCGGCGGTGCCAGGGGCCCGGCGCGTGCGCCGCAATTCAAATGTATGTATAAGTTGCTCGTACGGTTGTACTATTTGGGTGTTGTATTATTTGGGTGTAGGAGTAGTCGCATATCCGTGTATTCCATCGGGTTTGTGTCTGATCAACACAGTACCATGCAATAGCTGTTATGAGTCACTCATCCACTCCCGCTGCGCGTAGCTCGCAAGTACGCCTGGCGCAAATCATGCTGCGTTGTCAATCACAAGAAGAAGAGGAAGCTATTCGGCCTTATGCACCTATCATTGCGCGGAGCATCATCCATCATCTGTCGACGACGCGACCGCGTTGTTGCGAGTGGGCGAAGAACCGTCCGCACTACCCGTGAGAATGACATACAGATCCCGGACCCCTCGAAAGCATCCGGAGGTGATCAAGCTATCCCGCTTCCGGCACTCTCGGGGGTTCAAGGGGTTCAAGTCACATATACTGCGGCGTGCAGAGTATGCAGGCCATCATGGTGCCTGGACAAAAAGTACACGGTCAGTTAAGATACCGCGCGCAGCATCGTCATCAGGTGGGGCCGGAACTATTTGCCTCTCCAACCCGGCGGCGATTGTCCCTGCGCCGGTAGCAGAAATGAGGACGCTTGGAAAGCACACGAGAGCGTTCTGCTATGATCATGCCGTGCCCGCGGCGGAGCAGTGAATTAGACATCATACGTCTAAACCACCGCCGTGTGGTGGTATCTTATTGACATCTGGCATACGAAGCCTAGTCGCGGCAGTATAGATGTGATTAAACGTGTCATATACAAGTTTACAACACCGCACACAATTACAAGAGCTCGCCTCCAGATACCGACCAAGTCGACGCAGTACCCTTAATAGGCGCCCGTCGGCGACGGGTTTCCTTATAGTAAGCGGGAACAGCGGTTCCGAGTAAGACGAGGCCGCCTGATAGGTTAACCAGGCGGACCTTGTGTCACTAGGAAGCCCAGAAAGAAGCGAGACGGAGGATATACTCACCTGCAGCGAGACGAAGAGAAACAAGAGGAAGAGGCCTGACCTCCTTTTGCTTCTCTCCACACCGCCGCTTCGTATCAACAACAAAGTACCGGCGCGCACACAAAGAACACATCAACTTGGAGAAGCAGAGGACAACTGCGAAAGATAACATACGAGTCAGCGACGGGTAAGAGGACAAAGAAAAGTCGTGCCGAATGCGCACCATGTTAAGAAAACGATGTCCAAGTCGACCACCCCTCCCTCTTGAGAGAAAAGGGTCCTTAAACCAATGACCTATGTGCGAACATGTGCGAAAAGTCAGAACTGTCCTGAATGCGAGGAACACAGAAGGCGGTACTCACTTCTCGGACTTGTGCGAGGGAAGGGGCCCGTCGACTCCCTCCCCCGCTCCGACGGAGGTGACGACCGGAGGCAACAGCACAGGAGAGAGGGCGCCATCTCCCAATACTGGAGTGATCCCCAGCCGCCGCCACCGCACCCCAAACGCCAACACAGAAAGCCGAATCGCAGAAAGGAACGAAACAGAGATGAAGCGAGAAGCGAGCAAGTCCGAAGCGAGCCGAGTCAGAGAGAAAGGAGAAAGAGAACAGAACGAGAGAAGCATGGAAAGAAAGAGAGCAGAGAACCAGAGAAGCATGGAAAGAAAGAGAGCAGAGAACCAGAGAAGCATGGAAAGAAAGAGAGCAGAGAACCAGAGACCGAGCTTGAATGAGAAAGAGGGAAAGAAAGCGGGACGAAGAGGGAGAGCGAAGGCGAGGAACCGAAACGAAGGAGGGAAGAAAGCCGAAACAAGCCAGGAGAAGAGGAAGGAAGGAGACCAGGACGAAGACCGAGAAAGCAGAAGAAAAACCGAGAAGTGAACAGGACGAAACACGAGACAAGCAGAGCACCGAGGCGACGAAAACACAGAACAAGCAGAACATCGGCCAGGAGAAGACACGACACGGAGAGACAAAGAGAAAGGTTACACTTACGCCGGCATCACGGGGTCATCCAAGCCCTAGCCAGCATGCTCCTCGGTCCTCGGTCCTCGGTCCTGAGTGTCGGTCGGGTCGGTCGTCGTCCTCGTCGTCTTCGGGTTGCGGAAAGAGAGACCTGTGGGGAAAGGGATAGCAGCAACGAACAAAGACGGTGGATCTTCCGAAACCAAACGGGCGTCGAGCATTGGAGAAGACAACGAGTTCAATAGGGTCATGACTCCCCGATCCCTCAGATGCCCCGCCGCAGCCGTCAGCCTCACCGTGCCCCTGGTCTCGGCCAAGGGTGTCGTCCATCGTCCCGGTCCTCGGAGGTCTTCAGCGCGCGTCGGAATTGAGGTTGAGGTCCAGTAATCCAGCGAGAGCGAAACAGAGAGCCGGAGAAGATAAACGAAGATAAACGAGCTCAAACACGGGAACGGATCGAACGCTGAACAATCTCCACATGCCCCTGCGCGTCCTCGAGAGAAAGAAGCTTGCACCCCAGGGACTGGTAACCAAAGGCCGGGGCGTAGTCGATCTCCACACGGGGCAGGGCAGGCTGGGACACGGGCGTAGCAGGGACGAACTCGGGCCAGTCATAGGGGCGAGGGAAAGAAATCGAGGACTTGTCGAGCTTCGTCACAGTGGGCGACCGGCGCGCAGAGGACTTGGCGGAGAACAGAGTGAAGGAAGAGAACATGGTGAACGGGGTGGAAAGTGCGGGGTGGGGAGTGCGGTGGGTGTGGTGTGGGGGAAAGGTAGGTAAGGAAAGCGAGGAGGGGGAAGGTGGGTTGATATAGGCGAGAACGTCGCGATCGAGCCTGAGCTCGCCGTCGGGATCCGCTTTGGGTAGTACTTGCTCGTCGGTGGTCGGAGGGCCCAGGACATTGTCGAGTCAGCCTCATCGTGCAGCAACGCTGCAGCATTTATCAGTTTTGTATATTGAGAAGCCTCGGGTACTAGCACCAAACGATGTCATAAAGTGATCGTTATGCATGCCGCGTCCGAGTCGAATCAGAGCGAGCGACAGCGTTTTGAAAACATCTGAAAAGGTCTGTCAACAGATATAGACTCGATATATATTTTCGCTAGAGGACTCACTTATCTTATGCAGATGCAGCATGCTAGCTCTTGTACGCTCCAACCATACGGAAGCCCAAGCAGCGGCGGCGGTCATCGGAAGAAGTGCACCGACGATATTTCACACTTTTTGCTGATGTGCATGAACAGAAACATACCGCTCTTTCATCCATATTATGCGTTTTATCGAGCGGCGTGTCCCTTGCGTACGAGATCCATAAATCAGACTTGCGGTTCGAGATAGAGACTCAGAGCGGAGGAGTTCCTTTGCCATGAATCGTCGGGTAGAACGTATCGCTCATCGGTACGTCTGCCTAGGGGAGACTAGGTAGAACGTGGAGTTGGCGCCCAAACGCGGCCACGTGCTATGCACCCCACCCCCTTGCTCAGCCTCGCTCAGCTGAGTCGGCGACTCGCGCGTTCAATTGAGGAGCCGTGCGGCTACCACCACCTCACACTCATTCCACTCCGCCAGATCAACATTGGATATCGCCCAAAAGGATTAGAGCTTGGTGAAGAGGGCACTGCTAGCGATGTCCTCGTAGCAGGTTTCGCTTCTTAACACCGAACGCGCTCCTGAAATTCGACTCCCCGAGTCAAAGTGAGTGGAGGCTTGGGACGTACTACTGTTCTCGTTACATATCGACCTAGACTGCTTGAAACTCTAGGGATCCGCCGCCACGAGAGGTGCGTGTAGCTACCGCTCCTCGTTGGTCAGCGTACGGTTTGCATATTGCATTCAACGTGGCGCGTGTCTGAATGAATGGCCTATGATGTATCGTGTATCAGATGCCCCCCTGCACAGCGCAATCAGGATGTGTACCGAGTCATGATTATGCTTTGCTTTGCATCCGCACCAAGAACTCGGGGTGCGTAACGTTGGACCCTTGCACGGACGGTATGTAAACACCGCCGAACTTCCAGACGATTGCGCGTTCCGAGGGCGCGAAATCAAAAGCCAGGGACATGTGCGCGAGCGCTACTCCTGTCGCGATACTCGTAAGCTTGCGCATAATGATTTGGATGCACATGCAACTCACGCATCTCGGCCAGGGCGAGGTTATAACCACTACGGCACGAGACACAACGTCAGAAAGCAGTCTCTTCTAGCAACGCCGCAGAATGCCTCGACTCACATGCACGAACGCGGACCGGCAGAGAAAGTCGACCTGTTGCGTGCGCGACGTAAGCCGGTGTCACGACTTCATAACATACCGCAGGACGTACAGGTTCGCAAACACACTGGGCACGTGCGCGTCCGCTACTGTGCCAGGGAGCGGAGACAACCAACGCTCGGGCTTCCATTCTGCAGCGTCCGGTCCCCATATGGCAGGATCGCGGTTCGCACCAAAGATGTTGGACCAAACAACCGTGCCTGCCGGTACGTGCAGTTCGTGGATAGACCGGCCGTCTACACCCTCGATGGGGGCGCTCAGTGGGAGTATAGCATCCTTGGTTGACCTGCGATGATGGTAGCATCAGTTCGGCATCGCGTCGATGCGGATTGAGCGACACGTACACCTTATGCGTCATGTAGAATGCGGGGTACCTGTGACGAGACGATTCAGCCGCAGACACCAGAGAATACTAGGGGTTCGTACAGTCGCAGGGTCTCGCGTATGACGGCATCTAGGTAATGCAAGCCCGCCAGTGCGTCGTAGTCGAGGTCGGAAACTCCACGTCCAGTGGGGGTGGATGCATCAAGTATCTCCCTTCGAAGCTTCTCTTGCACTCTGGGGCGTTCGGAGAGCAAATGCACAGCGCGGACGATACTTGCGGATGTTGTATCAGTGGCCGCCAACAGGAGGGCGCTGGATCAGGACTGGTCAAGCGTCGCGCGTATGGCGTACGGGACGTCTGCTTACGACATCTGGCCAATAAGGCCATCTTCAGATAACGACTCAGTCCCTGAAGCATGCGACTGCATGTTTTGACGCACTGAAAGAGGCTGATGAACACATGGGCGATGTGGGGCTACCCGGGGGACTTACGTAGTACGCTCATTAGGTCCTTTCCTTCCGCCACCTCGCGGACGATCGCATCGTCCCCGAGACGAAGTAGAGCTATCTTGCGTTGCAGAACATGAGACGCCATCCCGCGTATCTCGTCAGATACCGTGCGCATCCGACGTAGGGCCTTCCAGGGAAGCACCGCCACGGTGAACCTCAGCAGCCAGGAGGGAAAGGTTCTCTTCAGCCACGGAAGAAGGGGACGCCAGACTACTAGTTGTGCGAACGCCGCGCTACGCACGAAGACACGTCAATGAGGTTGTTTAATGTGCATAACGTGCCGGAACACTCACCCAAACATCTTGAGAGCACGACTGTAGTCCGTTCCATGTCCAGCCAAGGGGCCAAAGGAGTACCCAAGTGCCGCGCGACCGACGGCTTCGAGTGAAAATCGACTGATGGTCTCCGATAGCTCCACCTCAACGAAGTTATTTCCGACGGTGCTGAGCAGGTTGTTGACGAGCTGAGCAGGCGTAGATGACGTGAAATGAGTGTCATACATTCGAACATGCACAGAAATCGCCACTGACCTCTTGCGCCACCTGATGAAACAGCGGGACTGTCTCCCGCAAGACCCGCGGCGAAAACACTGGGTTCAAAAGCTTTCGATGTTTGGAATGTTCACTGTCTGCCGACGGCTCAACTCTCCAGTCTCTACCGGCCTTCCGGGAAGCTTACCTCTTGTGGCGACCACGCTTGGACCAAAGACGGTGTTGAATGCCCTACGAAGTTGATAGCTCAGTGATAATCACGCACAACGTTGTCGCTGCGTACTCAGTGGCGCCCTCGCTAACGTCGAACTCGTCGCGATAACGCCCGAACATGGTAGTGAGCGCAAGCGGGTCGGACACAGCCAAGTGTATATCCTGGTACAAAGATGAGCACACATCTTATCCTCTGCTTGAAGCTCGCACTTACCCCGAACAGTGCGGGTAACTTGATTACTCGCCCATACGCTGTAAGTACGTGCTCGCGGTAGGCAATGGAAAACGGGCCATTCAGTTTGAAGACAACACCTGCGAATAGAGGAGCGCGTAAGAAAGGTGTTCAATCGACGGATCGGTATCAGAGACGCACCGGTCAACCAGGATTCAGACGGAGGGCCCGGGATGTTTTGCAGCGGCTGCTGCCTGCTCCTCTTCTTGAAGATTCGGTAGGCAGCGTGGCACAGCAAGGAGCCAGCAAGTACAATGGCAGTAAGCAGCAACATGAGAAGTACAGATGTGGGGATGGGATGACAGCTATGCAGAGGAAATGGGGAGTTTTGGACGAGATTCACCCCCAGCCATGAGGCAAAGCTAGCTCGGACCCCCAGCGCAACAGCGCCCGCCCACTGGTACCTAGACTAGGCCGGCAAGGATACGGATCCTCTCACGACAAGCTTCCTATGAGTAGTTCGGAACTTCCGCAGATGTGAAGCTGGTATACACACGGGAAATGTACCACAAGAAGGTTACATGGGCGGTGTTCTGCGCTGAGCGCTGGGCGCTGAAGCTTGAAGTGCTACCGATCTGCTGAGTTACATGTGCCATGGAATGAAACTGTGCAAATATCGAGGTCAACGCGAGATCGTCTGTTGAATTGCGGGAGTACTTACGATAATATCATCGGGAGGGGAAATATGCGACAAGGTGATTTACGAGGGCAAAAAGATCGAAGGCGCACCTAGATCTAGGGACCATCGACATGAACACGAACCCTCAACCAGAGTTTGATCATGAGCGCGAATGCGGCACTCGACTAATCCGGCCCATATAGGATCGCGAGGAGCTGGTGGTGATCAAGGAATGTTTGGTGTATACTGCGTAATCGCACAAAAATAACTGGATACATGCAGGCTAGGACGGAAAGGAACGGGCAGGATAGATCGATGCATCATGCATAAAACAAAGAATTGGGGATTATCAAGGAGTGGTACGAGCCAAGCAGAACGATAACAGCATGGAGGAAGATGGGGAGAGCTCAAGGGGAGTGTATGAGAACCATGCAACGCCAACGTTGATTACGGTTACGACCATGCTAAGTGCGCGAGAAGAAGAAAAAGGGAAACGTCCATCCAACAGACCCTATGTATCCAGACCAACCGATGATGCGCCCGGAACCGTCTTCGTCGACCGCCGCGACCCAAATCTAGAGAAAAATCCGCCATCGTGCGACGCCGTGCTGCCCGCTCGTGAGCGGAACGACCACGCCGGGGAGACCGGTCGCTGCAGGTCCATCGGGTTCGGATCGAGCAGCTGCTCGCCCGCTTTCGAGGCCTCTCGTTTCAAAGGAGGGTGGTCGTGGTGATGGTGGTGATGATGGCGCCCAGAGCGGCCCACCGTATGACGACCGTCGCAGCAGGCTCGCACGTTCTCGAGTCCTTCGAATTCGCCGTCAGACAGCGTCTCGTCGTGCAGCTCGAAGTCCAGGTCCTCTTCGTCTGGGCCGGCCGGAATGTGCTCGTACTCTTTCGTTGGACTACTCGGGGTCTCTTGGTGAGCCCAACGAAGGTACTCGGCGGCGGGCGTGCCGGAACGCTTGCCCATCGAACCTCCTAGCGAAATCTGGGAACGACTTCGCTGGCCTCGCGGAGTGACATTCCATGATTCGCCGCTGAGTCCTGTCCGGCCAGTACGCGCGCTGCGCTGGCTCTCTGGACTGGACACCATGCCGGGGCGGTACTGCGGTTCGTCGCCTGGAAGATCGCCATTGACGGACATGGGGCTCATCGGTGGTGCGGGACCTGGGGCACCTGGCACCCCGTGCATCTGGCCTGGCCGCGTGAGGAGGTACGTCAAGGCCTAAGCCCAACATCAGCATTCGTTGCAGTGAGGCTGGGTAATCTCCAAACTCACGTTGTACCAGATATCGTGTCTCTCCCGCGTGGGCGCGGTGAACTTCATCTCCCGTTGAGGCGTAGACACGATCACACTGTACTGGTGGATACCCGGTGGCATTGGGTTAGGATCCATTACAGTGCGCACGGACTCGATATAAGCTGGTTGTGTGAGGTCAGAGAAGGATACAACCACGCGACATGAAAAAGATCGCTTACCACTCTTGGCACTGGACTCCGTGACGTTTGACGAGCCAGGATCCGCAGAGCTCCAGTACAGCGTACGCGTGTACGGGTGTACCCAGAAGAAGCGCTTGTGTCGTCGCTCCCCATGGCCCTTCCCGATCGCCCGACGAGTATACTTGTACAAGAACTCGCCGATCATCGTCTGCGTAATGGCGTGGATGATGGTAGGGTCCGTTGAGCCCACACCACCGGGCGCAGCTTGGGGCGCACGCTCTGGCACGTTCAGCACCTCGGCGTTGCTGTGCCGCCGCATGTGGTCGAAGATGTGATTCTCGGATGAGATCGACGAACGCTGAGAACCGATGCTCTGGCCACCAGAGTGGAGCGACGCGGAGGACAACTCGCGGCGCTCGCGGTCCCTGAGGTTGAACGAGAGCGCAGACGGACTTGAGAGGGGTGCGCGGGCGGCGGCGTTGGCAGCCGACCGGAAGCTGCTTGTCGATGGCAGCTGGCGGAGGCCCTGCTGCGATGGTGGCATCGAGCCGTGCGACCGGCCGATGGTGCCTCGTCCAGGGACGCCGAGACTGGGCGTCGTCGCGCGCTGGATGAGCTCGGGAGGGGGTGGTGAGGAGGGTCTAGGGGGTGGCATGTCGTGGGATATCCTCTTCTCGGGTATGAACGGCGGGGGTAACATGCTGTTAGGCGGGGGCGGTTGACGGGGTGGTGGAGGGAGGACCATCATGGGTGGACGCGATTTGTCGATATTCGGCAACACTGAAGGCGTGCGCGAACGACTGACCACGTCGTCCATGGCGGACGAGAGGGTGGACTCGATGGACTGTCGCCGATCCGAGTGGGAGGTGCGGGGACGGGCGATGAAGGTGGCATTCGCGTCCCGGATAGTGGTATTGGGTGAGGGAGCGGCGACCACGGCGGGGATGGGTGTCGTTGTCGTTGTCGGGCCCGCCGACGAGGGGGGTGAAATGAACTGGAACTGCTGAGAGCTAGGCCCAACACGGAACACGGTGGGGATTGACGGCGCGTTTGCCGAAGCACCGGATGCAGATGAAGAGGCGACGGATGGACCCAAGGGCACGACGGGAGCAAACGAGGGAGTGGAGGGTACTTGGACGGCGGTGGGTACCGGTACGGCCGCAGTAGAGGGAACAAAAACCGGAGCGGGAATGGAAACTGGGGCAGGAGGCGCAGGAGGCACCCACTCGTCCGTCTGCACAGACATCTCCTTGAGCTCTGGCTTCGGCTCCGGTATGGGCTCCGGCGCAGGAGTAGGCTCAATAAACACCGGCTCAGGCACTGGCGCTACCTCCGGCTCAGGTTCGGGCTCTGGTTCTGGCTCAGGCTCGGGCTCAGCCTGCACCTCGACGTCGACAAGTACCACCCGAGGCGGCTCAGGAATCGCATCCGTCTCCACAGCCATTGACTCGTATGTTAACTGTGGCTTGACAGGAGACGACGGGGAGTGCGCCATCGCATACGTGGGCGACGTGAGGGGGATCGACGCCGTCGATGACATCGCGGAGAAGTTGCCGTTCCTGCTATCCATACGCGACGCCTTGATACTCTCCTCGCTGCCCGAGTCGGAGAAGTCTGCGTCCGAAACGGTCATCATGGAGTGGTAGTCGCTGAGTGAGTCCGTCGGCGTCATGAGCGCGCTCCGTGCGTCCGTGAACTCCTCGGTGTGCGCCGTCTCGCCCATGATCGAGCCCGTCTCGGTAACCGCGTCATCCTCGTCGTAATACCCGCTCGAATCACTCAGAGCCAGCGAGGGCGGCCGTGGCGCCTGGATGGTGGTGTCTCCGCTTGAATCGCCGACAGACGTGTCGAGATACTGGCGTGAGACGTCGCCCGCCTGCGCTCCCGCGTGAGCAACGGCAAGCGCAGTCTGCGTCTCGGCAGACGCAGTCACGAGCTGAGGTAGAGCTTGCGTTTGGGTGTTCATGTCGGACGTCGCGGCAACCACTGACACGAGCTCTGGCGCCGTCTGCATCTCCGCATGAGAAACCGTCGGGGCGACAGTCTGCACTTCTGCGACGGAAAAGACCGGCAGAACAGGCGGTGGTGGGAGTGCGGGCTCCGCGACCGCGTCTGTGTTCACGCCTGCGGACAGCAGCGTAACGGACGGCTCGACGATATCGTACTGTACCTCGGCATCCGTTCGAACAGGAACTGGCTCCTCGTCGGTCTGCATGGACACCTCGATGCGCGGGATTGGCGCCTCTGGCTCTGGCTCGGCTTGCACGCCCATCTCGATCGTCGCAGGAGTGACCCGTATTGGCGGTGGCGGGGGTGGAGGAGGGGACGCCTCAAAGTCGGTCTGTACACCAAACTCGGCCGTCTCGATTGCCTCGAACTCCTGCTTGAGGTCGTCGGCTCCTGGCGAACCGATCATACCGAAGCCGAGCTCTGCAGCAAGGGCTTCCGGCTGCCCAACGAGGGATGGTGGTCGCGCCTCCTGATACGCAGCACCGCCGCGAGAGCGACGAGGGAGTGTACCCCCGCGAGCCACGCGCGCAAGAACGCTTTCCTGTAGAGGGCTTACATTCTGCTGGAGAGAGCTTGCAGAAGCAGATCGACGAAGAATATTCGCAAACGCGGGATCCATACCATCCACGCTCGTGCGGTTGGACACTATGTTGGGCGACGGCGAGGCCTGCAGATCAGGCTCCTCTTCATCCATGTCCTCCATGAAGTTCTTGGCATCTTCAGGACGGAATGCAGCGGGTAAGCGAGGAACCGGTGGTGCGGGGGAAGACTCGTTGTCAACGTCGTCGCCGAACTCGGAAGCAGGACTGTGCGCGGCCATGCCCAGGCGTTGGGTGAGCGTAAGCCCACCTCGTCCTCTTCCACGACCGCGGCCACGAATCGTGCGATAAGGTGTGAGGCGCGCTTTCGGCTTCGAGAGCTCAGGCTCCTCCTCAACTTCAATCTCTTCCTCTTCAATCGCGAAGCCAGGGGACGCTTCAAGCTTGCGGCGGTAGTCCATGCGAAGCTCCTTCTCGCGCTGCAGCGTGCTCTTGAGCGTGTTGATCTGTCGCTGAGCATGAGCAAGGCGCTGCTGAAGAGCCTCGATCTCATTGCTGGGGTGGTTGGGCGCGAGGAAGGGACGTGAGGGAGACGGATCAGGGGACTCGTCCGCGAAGTCGAAACCGTCGGGCGGGAACAGGCCTGAATTGTCCAGCTTCTTGCGGTTGTGCGTCGATGCTCCCGCCACGCTGAAGACGTCGTCATCGTCGTGTTCCGCAGGAGTGGCCATCTCAGAGGCGGTAGCACCGTTCGGCGTGAGCGGAGAGCCAAAGCGCGGAAGACGGCGGCTCTGCTTGGCTGCGTCTGCCTTGATCGAGTCGAGGGCCTGCTGAAGATCGGACTTGTCGCGCTGGAGGCCCGCCGCGTGCTTACGCGCCTGCGCGACGTCAGTCTCGTGCTTGGCCTTGAGCTCCTCGTACGCAGTCTGCTGACGCTCCGCCTCATTCTTGTGCTGATCGGCCGTTTCGCGGGTATGGGTAAGCTGCCTGGTGAGCCTCTTGTTCTCACTCTCCAGACGCTGCGCCGTGGCTTGCGCGTCTGCTGCTTGCGTGCGTAGCTCTTGGAGGGTAACTTCGAGATTCCAGTTTTCCTCCTTGAACTTGTCTGCGGACTGCTCTTGCTGTCGGAGTGCGCCACGGAGGGTCTCGACGGTTTTCTCGAGGTCATCCTTCTCCTCCTTCATGTCCTGGATCGCCTTGTCACGCTCCCCTAGCAGACTTTGCAACCTCCGAACTTCCGTTAGGAGGCCACTTCCGATCTCAAACGCGAACTCTGCGATCCGTGATTAGTCGCGAACGCGTCTATCAAGGTGGCATGCACGGAGATGCTTACCAACGTCATCAGCGCGATGGGCTGCATTCTTTGCACGCCGAGACGATTGCGCTGCGGATGGGCCAGCTGCTGCACCTTTCGTCCGTTCGTGGTCACTCCGCGAGCCTTCCGCGTGACGCGACGCTGCGGGTGCATGCACGCCGTTCGTAGGCTGCTCAAGCAATGCCATGTACTTCAGTTAGGCATCTCCAGTGCGAAAAACACGCCACACACCTTGGGTCCGCCGAAAACACTCGTCAACTGCTCGTTCTCCGCGTCCCACGCCTTGAGCGAATCCGCCAGCTCCCGGTAGCGCTCCCGCGCGCTCACGTCAAGTCCGTCTTCGCTGCCACTCGCGTTTCCTGCATCCAGCTCGTGTTCCTGCATCTGCCGGATGCGCTCTTCAAGCTCCATCCGCTGCGCGAGGAGTTGGTGGCCGAGTGTCGCCGCTGACTGGAGCTGCTTTTCCTTGTTGTCGAGCAGCGCCTGCAGGTGCAACCGCATGCTGTCGGTTGTGTCGAACTGCGAGATAGACAGAGGAGGGGAAATGGGGCGGGAAGAGGAAGACATGACGTCCTCGCCGTCGGAAAACGTGGCCATCGTGCCCGACGACGATGGTGGTGGTGAGGACGACGCGGGCGGCGGCGACGCGACGCTCGGGCGTGTTTGTGACATGTTCGTTACGCCACAGTCACAATATCACGGTTCTCCCGCTAAACTCGCTGCCTCAAGTTGCCGCGTTTGGCGAGCTCAGCCTGCTGAGCGACGGCGACCTGCTCCCTGTCGGAGACACGCCTGGGGCCTGGGTGATGAAGGAAAGTGGGAGGAAGGGGTGCAAATGGCCTTCATCAACGCAGCCGAATCCTTTTGAACGTTCTCGGACTTGTTCCATGCTTTCATGGCAAGTTCGGATACCACGCGTCCAAGCGTTCAAACTAAAGCTCAAGAATACAGGCGCAAGCTCCAATGAGGTATCTGTGTGTACCGTGACCCTCTCAACCAGCTCGTTGAAAATGCAGGATCTGTGTATATTCCTTATGTTAGACTGTGACAAGGTTATCGCGGTTTGCGCCTCGCGTGGACGCGTGAACATTAGGCCTACTTCACTATAACGACCATCTAGCATCGCCCAGTGCTTAGGTTGACCGGTCAAGCTTCGCTGTCTGCGCAGGAAGGGTGATGGGAAACATGTCATGCGCCATATTTACTCGAGTGACTTTACGAAGGTCGCTCTCGAGGGGACAAAGTCGGGTCAGTAGTTTTTGTTCACAATATCCTGCGTTTACCCGTCGCCGTCACTTGCACTTCAAAAATTACGATAAGGAGGGCCTCCGAGGACAACAATGCATACTATGTACGTGCCAGGTCGTAAACTACGTTCTAACATACAGCAACGCGACCGAATACAGGAACAGTCCAAGCAACATAGCGCAGCTACAAGATCCAAGCACTGGCGCAGGTATATCACATTTTACCACGACCGTTAAGCCATCTTGCTCAGCTCATACTCCCGCGACGAGCTCCCCCTCTCTCCAGGATGATATCCTATTCGCGACGTGCTGTCCACTACGGTGGAGTCCGTCACGCTATCGGTAATGTGCTGGAGGTTGACATTGATCTCCGCGTCCGCGAGCGAGCCGTCGCTGCGGCGCGCGACAGTGCTCAGTCCGGGCCCGTAACTGCGGCTCCAGAAGTGGATGCTGCTCCGCTGTCCGGTAGACGGCTCCTTCGGGGTTGTTTGTGCGCGAACGATGAGCATCGAAAAGATGACAGCCTAGAGGAGCTGCGGTCAATATCTGGTCTAATCGTGGAGCTAAGCGAATGTGTGCGTACGGTCACCGGTGGTAGCTATGAGAATGCGTAAGCATGGGGTACGCATGACTAAGGCCAACGCGGAACTTACTGGGTCAAGGAACACGAAGAACACATTGGACCCTACACTGCTGGTCACGATGAGAGCGAACAAGTACGCGCAGTACAACGCAGCTGTACGATCCGCTGTTTAGTATCCCGTTGGCACCCCCAGCTCGCGGGGTTTCTACTCACCGCTCTCGATGACGATCTCCAGTACGTTCTTCGTCGCTGACATGTCCACGACGCGCTTCGCGAACACATGCACGCGCCAGATCTTGAAGCAGATGAGGCTCGCGCAGAGCATGTTCACGCAGAACGTCAGGATGAAGAAGTAGCGTATCCGGACCGTGACGTCTGCAAGAACCAGCAAGTCGCCGGGGTGCGTGCGCGAGAGCGTCCACATTGCCCAGATGCCGATAGCTGCGTATTATCCACTGCTCAGCAAACGTGCGAGCTTGCAGCACAATGTAACATTTGAACTCACCGATGTTGGCAAGGATCGCGCCGGTGGGAATGAGTATGACAGCGATGCTCATGTCCCAGATAATGAACGTCCGATATGTCTAGGCCCGATATTAGCAGTTCCCAGGTCGTCCGAGTGCTATATGGCTTACTATGATGGCATCCGAAATCAGCGCGACGATGACGTTTAGCGCGTTCTTGACCAACGACTCCGGTGTTGCGGGATCCGCATAGAACAGGCTCGGGTTAGGTAGCATCTTGCCCTTGACGGAGAATGCATGGTAGCCTCGCCATATTTCCACGATTAGATCCTGTACAGCCGACGCCCTGAGAGGTGCTCTCCTTCCATGAAATCGAAACGTACAATGGTGGTCGTAATGCACATGAGCGCACACGCAATGGGGAGCCATATGGAGAGCCCTTGGCGCAGCTTCTTGCGGAGAATGACTATACATTGTGGAAGGTAGATGAAGTACGCGCCTGTCGACAGTTGACGTCGCGTATATTATGGCATGGGCGCGTACGCGTAGACGTCTCGATCAGGGACCTGACAGAGGCATGGGGATTGGAAACGCACCCGTAGCGAGCATCTGTAGCAATAACCCTATCAAATGTGCATTTGGCACCAAGATGCCAGGGGACGCCATCCCAGCTTCTCCGAAAGGGGGTCTTCTGCCCTACCAGCACTCCCGTCTGCGCGGGAAGGCCTTAGGCTCCAAGTACGGTGAACGGGGCCGGTTGTCAAGGGCCAGATGCGTATGTGGCAAAAATCGTGAGCGAAGTGGCCCTTACAGGCAGTCACAGAGCTACGAGACCGGTTCGAGGACGGAGGGAGGAAGCAAGGGGAGCTGGAACTGGGGCGCGCCCTCATGGGCGCATGGGATAGGCTTCACGCGCTAGACCGTCCGCGAATCCATCCGTGGGAGGCCGATGGCTTCCTGAGTTTAGAAGCTGCGGATTTTCCGATGATGTGAGCAGCCGACCACTTCGACAACTCCACAACTCGGGTTAATAAATGAACGCAAGCCTTTTGCAAGCCTTAGTTTGCACTAGATCCGTTCTGCGGACGGTGGCTTATACACGGCACCTGTAAACGGCTGCTGTTCAGCGTAGTAGAGGGCCCGAGAGTCATCTCCGGTCAAGATGCGGAGAAATCAACTGACCGCTTAGATTACGCTTCTAGCGCTCCGAAGACGAAATCGAAAGGGTATATTTTATGCCGTTAGATGCGGGATTTCTCGTTTCATTCAACTGGGCGCCTGAAGGAGGGTGTTGGGCGTGGTTGGAGAGCACAGCAAGGCTCAACACTGAGATGTGCAGTACATGCATAGCGAGAATGAGGGGAGAAGTCGTATACGTACTCTGGTGAGCAACAATCATTGGAGTTCGTTTGACATTTTGTACCATTTGTATCATATGTACCACGACAAGACTCCGGACACCCCGATAAGGCATGCCACGTGGTAGCAGCCGAACGCCACGAAGTCTACCAAACGCCACCTCGACGCCACCTTAACTCTGCACCTCACGCTCCATCGTGGTCAATTTTGCCTCGGGGTTTTCTCTCGTCGGACAAATACGTGCAGTATCAAGCAAACGACCCTTTGGATCCAGCGGGTATAAACCGCTGCGTGGCCCGCTCTGACCCGCTGAGAAATCCGAGGAAGCACGACCGCGTGTTTCCGCGGCAGAAGGTGCGGCGCGGAGTTTTCTGTTCAGACTCCACCGTCCGGATATCTCACAGCACGATGCATTCTGCGGGCCAGCGCCGGGCCTCATCTTGCGCGGAACTTTCCTGGTCAACTGAGTTGACCTCTCGCCCGAACTCTCATTCCCGTGCTCCTCCACATGCCCCACCTTTTTCGGGTGGCATTCCCCCTCTTTCCCCAAACTCTGTTATCTGACATTCTCCTCCGAGTCAAACCTCCGGTGCATCTTCCGGGGCTGGGCATGTGCATGGCTATGCCCTAGCAATCACAACAGCCTCAAGGTTTATGAGAAGCCGGCGCCGCCCGCGCGTCCCGGGCGCGTGCGATCGGTGAGGCGAATCGCGCTCAAACCCACCTTCCATCTCAAGAAGCGGAAGCGAGATCGTGCCAAATATGCTCTGCGCCGGAGCAGTCCTTTTTCAGTCATGACAGATAGCACCAGGAGCGGCGCGACTCTTGCTGCGAGCCCCCATCATGTCTCTCCCAGCGTCCGCAAACGCGTCGTCAACATCGATGGGCACCGTGCCGCAAGACACAAAGCCCACTGAGCTCACCGTGGCGGAGCCCACGCCTCCGCCTCCGACGAAGCGCGGATGGCGCTTCTGGGTCATCTTCCTCGCCCTCTGTCTCTCCCTCTTTCTCACCGCCCTCGACTTGGTACGTTCCACTCTTCTCGCGCTACTTTCCGCGACGCTGACGTTCTCCGCGCACACGCCCAGGCTTCTGTGTACACGGCGCTGCCGTCGATCGTCCATGACCTCGAAGGCGCGGACTCCTTCGTTTGGATCTCTTCCGTGTACACGCTCTCATGCGCGGCCGTGCTCCCCATGAGCGGCCGCCTCGCGGACATCTTTGGCCGGCAAATCGTTCTGCTTGGCGCTATCGTCCTCTTCGCCGCCGGCTCCGCTGTGACCGGCGCCGCGACGAGCATGGGCATGATCATTGCGGGCCGAAGTATGTTCTCCCAGCGCGCTCGTTCTCACACGGATGCTGACCGGACCGCGCATAGCTATACAGGGCGTGGGGTCCGGTGCGATCCAGGTGCTGGTCGCGATTGTCACCGCAGACCTCATACCGCTGAAGGAGCGAGGGCTGTTCCAATCCATCACCGGCGCGTGAGCATTGCATCCCATGGATCGCGTAAAGTCCAATGCACTGAACTTGGCCTTGCAGTACGTTCAGCTTTGCAACGGCCACGGGGCCTTTCATTGCAGGGGCACTTTCCCAGCATGCGAGTTGGCGATGGTAAGCACCCATATTTAAGGTTGTGCGCGCATTGACACGAGCTAATATTGCAATTGCTTCCGTAGGCTGTTCTGTGAGTGCATGATTTCATGCAATGTGCTCGGAGCTGGATGACTTACTGCTATGCAGATATCAATCTTCCGCTCTGCGCCCTGGCGTTCACTGTTGTCCTGATCTTCCTGCGTCTGCGCAAGCCCCCGATTGAGAGCTACAAGAAGGTGTTCTTCTCGGTAGACTGGATGTACGTACCGCCGTACGATCGCTGCTTCAGCCTACTGACGTCGCAAAAGCGGGAACGGGTTGATCATTGCGAGCTCGACATCATGCATCGTCGGCCTCACATGGGCAGGGATCCGGTTCCCCTGGTCATCCGCGCAGGTGATTGCCCCGCTGGTCATCGGCGTCCTCGGGCTCTTCGGCGCGCTGGCGTATGATGCGTATTGGGCATCACATCCCATAGTGAGTACCGCGCGGTACCTGCGTGTGCAAGTCACTCCTAACACGTTTTGTAGATCCCCGTTGCGATTATCAAACACAGAACGACTTTGGGAGGGCGAGTCCGCATCTCCTAAAGAGGCGGTGCAGAGACTGATACATCGCAAATAGATATATCGGGTCATTCTTCCACATCATGGTCGCGAACAGCATCACCTGTAAGCCGCTTGCTTCCGTGTCTGTTTGCTCGTTGTGCTGACTCTATGATGGCGTAGTCTACCTGTGAGCGACACGCATCAGCAGAATGCTCATGAGCATAGCTGAGACGTCTTTGCAGCCCGACGTACTTCCAGGCAGCGAAGATAGCGCCGCCGCTCTTGTCAGGGCTGTACATCTTCCCGACAGTCATCTGCATCTCGCCCTCGGCGATTCTGCAGGGCATTCTCGTCAGCAAGACAGGCAAATACCGCCTCATCGTAAGCCTCCGTATCCAATCAGTCAAGAGCCTTGCTAATACAGGCGCAGAACTTCATCGGCTGGTGCGGGATGGCCATCGGCGTCGGCCTCCTGACGCTGCTCAACGAGAACACGCACGTCGCGGTCACCATCCCGTTCCAAATGATTGCCGCAATCGGCGTCGGGTTCGTGTACTCGACGACGTTCTCAGTGCTTGCGCCGCTCGAGCCAACACAGAACGCAGCGGCGCTGAGCTTCCTGTTATTCATGCGCACATTCTCCTCGGTACGTCCACCGCCGCGTCGCAAATTTTACGTATGCTGACGACACCTGATTACCAGGCATGGGCATCCTCCATCTCAGCGACCATCTTCCAGAACCGCCTCCAGGCCCACCTCCCCACTGCGTTCCTGGACCTCATCCCTTCAGGGCAAGACGTGACGTACAGCGGGATCCCGCTCATCCCGTCGCTAGCGCCCGAGCTCCAGGACACAGTGCGCAGCGTGTTCGCGGAAAGCATCCGCCTGGTGTGGTACATCTCGCTCGGACTGTGCGCGGCCGGCTTCGCGAGCGTCGCGGTGCAGAAGCACGTGCCCCTGCACACGAAGATGGACAACCGCTTCGGGATGAAAGGGCCGGAGAAGGGTGCGGGCGTAGACGCAGAGAAGGCTCCGGAAGCGAGTGACGTCTCCCCGGCGGAGAACACAGAAGGCTCGGAGAAGGGGGCACCGGTGGAGAAGACCCCGGGCTCTGTCGTGGAGGTGTCGATGCGCGACCGGGATTCTGATGGGCGGTCTTGAGATCGCGCTGGGGGGAGGTTAAGTATGTATCTTTATGTGAGTCCGCGTTCGCTCATTTTGCTGTGTATAAGTTAGAGATCTGTCTCCCGTACTGTGGGCCTAGCGCCGCCCTGTACTTCCCCTCCCTGCTGTACTTATTGAATTACACTCGTTCCAGTTCTTTGCGGCTCTGTTTGGCACTTTACGTTCTGTAGGACACCCGCGGACCTCCTGGCGTCGACACAAGCGGTCTGCTCTTGTCCAGTGCCGCGCGTGGCGGCTGGTGGCGTGACACGGATGCGATCCCTGCGAAGTGCTGCGAACGTAAAAATTAGCCAAAACAACTAAAGCATTCTTGTAAGAGAACTTATTCGGTGTGTCCTCTTTCAAGCTCAAAAACTTCGCGATGCTCTGCTGATAGAATTTATGTTACAGCTGCGGTCATCTGGTGCCAGAGCAAGGAAAAGGAGAAGTTGAAACTCCTTAAGTGCTAGGTGGCGGCAGATGCCGACCGGACTACAAATCGAAGATCCCGGGGAAATGACACTGGTTCCAGGACTTACTCCTCTCAACAACCTCTGAGTGAAGTTCAGCTACAGTCGCTACATCGATTCAAGATGTACAACAATCCACAGGGGACCAGTAATCGTTCAGCTCGCCTCAGGGATCATCGGGGACATAGCATCACGGTGGGCCCGGGCACTGGCGCGACGTTGCGACATGTCCGAACAACTGATGCCCGGTGGTGGTCACGATGGACCATAACTCGGACTTCTCCATGGCGAGGAGCTTGCGTGCATGGTACGTAGTACGGTGGCGTCGGAAGCGAAAGAGGCGTACAGGGCAAGTATCCTGCATACCAGTACCTTTCTTCGCGTCTTCGCTGAATGATCCACTTCCCGCAGTCCCCATTCGCGCTCCAGTGCCTACAGCGCCCGAGATATATCTCAAGCGATATCGTCGAGGCTCTTGCATGCACTACTACTGACCCACGAACCCGAGCTGCTCAATGTCGTCCTCAGTATCGGACTCCGACCCTTCGACGTCTTCAGACTCCATCCCCAAAGCACGCACCGAGAGGCGGGGCTGGCGGTTCTGGATCATATTCGTCGCTCTCTGCGTATCCCTCTTTCTCACTGCCCTTGATCTGGTATGTGCCATATCTTGAAAACGTCCTCTTTTACCGGAGACGCTGACATAGACTTGCTGCAGGCATCTGTCTCTACCGCTCTTCCCTCTATCATCCATGACCTTGACGGCACGGACTCCTTCGTATGGGTCTCCTCCGCCTACACACTCGCTTGCACGGCTGTACTACCTATGAGTGGTCGCCTCGCGGACATTTTCGGACGACAATACGTCCTCCTTATCGCAATCCTGTTCTTCGGTGTAGGTTCTGCGGTCGCAGGTGCTGCGACGTCGATGGACATACTCATCACTGGCCGAAGTACGTTTGACCGTATCTCAGCGACCATCAAAATTCACGCTAACCCACTTCCCAGCTATACAAGGAGTCGGTTCTGGCGCGATACAGGTTCTCGTCGCAATCGTCATCGCGGACCTCATTCCCCTCAAAGATAGAGGGTTCTTTCAGGCATTGACCGGCGCGTGGGTGGAGTGTAGTTCTGATGCACTCCGGCGGTAGTTCTCAAATGGACTGCAGGACGTACAGCTTCGCCTCCGCCATCGGCCCTTCCATCGGAGGAGCTATTGCCCAGCGCGCATCTTGGCGATGGTGCGGTCCAGCTCGGACTACCACCAGCAGATATAGCTGACCTCTTAGCTCCGATCTAGGCTATTTTGTACGTCCTGAGCTATCCGTCATTGCAAGCATCGGATGTCGCTCACTTCGATATACAGATCTCAACCTCCCGCTCTGTGCGATCGCATTCACCATCGTCCTTCTTTTCCTGCATCTTCGGAAGCCACCAGTGCAGAGCTTCACCTCCGCATTTATGGCGATGGACTGGATGTAAGTCTATTTTCTCGCGCCCTCATTAATGACGACTGACTGCGCATGCGCAGAGGGAACATCATAATTATCGGGAGCGCAACCTCGTGTATCTTCGCGCTCACCAACGCCGGGGTCAAATATTCCTGGTCGTCAGTGGAGGTGATAGTGCCTCTCACAATTGGCCTCGTCGGATTCCCGGTCGCACTCTTATACGACGCGTACATAGCCTCGCATCCCGTGGTACGCTCTCGATTGTTTCAGCGTTGTTCCTTGTTCACGCGCGATCATCCTAGGTTCCCACTGCCGTCATCAATAACCGCACCAGCATCTCCGGGTGGGTCATTGACTGGAGTCTATGTGTACTAATATGATGTTATTGACCACACCGTCTCTTCACGCAGGTACATCACTACCTTCTTCCACGGTTTGGTCGTCAACAGTGTTGTATGTATGTAAAGTCCCACCTACCTATTGCGAGTGGCATCTACTAACGGTATACGTAGTCTATCTGTAAGGTCTTGCGTCCATGTTGTGGCTCCCCAAAGGTGACCTGTCGCGCTATAGACCTGCATACTTCCAGTCTTGCAAGGTCGCCCCGCCACTACTGTCCGGGCTTTACTTCTTTCCAACAGCGCTCTTTATTTCACCTTCTGCCGTCGTTCAAGGCATCATCGTCAGCAAGACCGGCCGGTACCGCCTCGTTGTGAGCTTTTTTCCCGCATACCACTTCGTATCGTGCTCACGACGAGGTAAACAGACGGTCGTAGGATGGGCTGCGATGCTCGTTGGCGTCGGACTGTTCACCCTCATCGACGCGGACACGCCTATCGCCGTCACCGTCCCCATGCAGATTATCGCGTCTATTGGGTTCGGCTTCCTGTGGGCGACGAACTTCACCGTCATGGCTCCTCTGGACCCCGTCCATAACGCATCCGCGCTCTCCTTCCTCCTCTTCGTCCGGACCTTCTCCTCCGTGAGTAGCACTAGTCTTCCTTCTGATCCCTATCTCCGTCTTCTGATTTTTATCCTCCGACTCATTCTCACGTAGGCCTGGGCAGTCGCCATCTCCGGCACAATCCTCCAGAATCAGCTGGATGCCCATCTCCCTCCCGCGTTCCTCGCCACATTCCCACCCCGCAGCGACCTCGCTTACAGCGTAATCCCAGCGATCGCCGCCCTCCCGCCATCACTCCAGACCGCAGTTCGCGCTGCTTTCGCAGCAGGCTTCCGCCTCATGTGGCGCGTGCTGCTCGGGTTCTGTGGTGCGGGTTTGTTGAGCGTCGCGCTGCAGAAGCACGTCGTGCTGCACGAGAAGATGGATGAACGGTGGGGGATGATCGAGCGAGAGGAGGCGGCAGAGGCAGGGGCAGAGGCAGGGGCAGGGTTGAAGGGCAAGGATGCGGTGGGCGAGGTGTGCGAAGAGAAGGCAGAGGATGTAAGGGTCTCGGTGTGCGAGGTGGACCGTTCTCAGGAGGCAGTGGACATCATACCTGTTCTGGTTGTGTCTCCGCCGGAGTCGGAAATGTCGGAAGTTAGTGTGTAATGTATCAACTCAATTTCTTCCAGCGGTAGCCAGAATGCGTCAGGCATGATTATACACTTATGCTTCACTCGTCGAAAGAGTGCCGACAACTGCTGCGGCACCAACCAAGGTCATGACATCGCGATCACGACTACAGCGACCAATTTGCTTGCGATACTACTACAGGCTTTGCTATAAACTACATCACTGTTTCCTTTCACCGGTGTTCTGCAAGATCATTGCCACGCGATAAGCCAACGCCCCACTGTAACGAACACCGCGGGCCTCACCGGCAAAGCGCAGACGTCTTCTCCGGTCGGACGCCGTTCAGACCAAGCAGATGTTGTTCGGCGAGCAGATGAACGATCGAATGTTCGTGCCCGTGTTCACGTTCTGGCACCCGCCGTTCTGGTTTGTGAACGAGAACTGCCGGCCCCTGGCGCCCGCGGGGCAGTTCGCATCCTGGAACGCCGTTACGCAGTGGTTGCCTGACCCGCCGTCGACCTGTTCCATTCAATATCAGCATTCGGCGAGGAAACGCAACGGAGAGACGTACGCGGAAGGAGTGGCGGTCGTCGAACTGGTGGCACGAGCCGTCGCAGGGGACGTTCAGCCCGGCGGCGCCGTTGCAGGTGCTGCCACTGAAGGCGGTGATCCCGGCGTTGGCTGCTTGGGGGAAGAGCGCAAGCACGAGTGCAGAAGTGAGGTACGCGACAGTGGCAGTGGAGAAGCGCATTGTTGTGTACTTGGGTGTGGCGTGTGCGTGTAAGAGAAGGCCGTTGAGGGTCGACTGGTCGGTCTCTGCCCGCTAGGTTTTGCTGTATATATACTAAAATGTAGCCCAGGTACATGGTACTGAAGGCCTCGAGACAGGCTTGTCCATCATTTTTGGGGAAGCAAAAGTCCCCCGTGGACATGGCCGTTCGTCTTGGCAGGGGAGAGTCCGACGCATTGATGCGCCCCAAGTTGACGAACGGCCACAGGCGGCGAGGACCGTGACCCTCCATCGCAGCAAGACGAGGCTCTGTGAATGAAAATGACGATGAGCCAAGTTCAGGAACAGGTTCAAATGTTAATGAATCTCCTACCCCCTCTCACGTGTCGGTGATGTCGGTGCTGTGCTGTATGGGTTGCTCTCTCCACCTCATCGCACATGCCGGCGGCGTTGATGCTCTAGCCTTACTTCGGAAGGTATTCGGGAGGTCTGCCTGTTTTCTTGTTGTCTTTAGCCATGGAAAGTAAGGCCGGCGGTGTGCGAGCCTGACTCCTCCCGCCGCTGAACGAGCTACCAAGGTTGGTCCTCAGCTCGCACGATATCGACAGTGTCTTACTCACATCGTGAGGCCTGCTTTCATGCCTATACCTCAGTGCAAATATCCTATCTAAATTCTGTATAGTAAACTTCTCATCCAAGTGTTGAGCTCTTGGTGATAAACATCGCTTACAACTTACTCGGGTGGCTCGGGCAAATCACCCCGCTATGCGTACCTTGACTCGCGTACCTGCTTGCAGTGCTCGCCATGTACCTTTCAATTAACCCACACAAAGGTCGCCGCCACGCCTGGGCGTGAAAGTCTAACCATGAAGGCGACGCGGGAGAGCTATCGGATTGATCGCAGATGTGATGATCCTGTCGGCCTGGGGAGGTCTCTGAGGTCTCAACGGTCAAAAATAATATTAGCAAAGTCAGTCAGAGTGAAGACCCTGTCTGGCCCAATAAGCATATACTCACAAAAGAGTACAAGGGCACATGAGGCCGACAGGCGTGAAGGTTGTCGTTCAAACGATGGTGGTCACTGTCAAGTTCGGTGGCGGCGTTTGCGACTTGGCCATCGCGCACGAGCGCCCATGGTCATGTTGGCGCCAAATTCTGCTAGCGCTCGTGCGCCATCTCTCTCTTTCCTACGACGACGTCGGCTATCGTCCCTACCATAGGCGAGAATCAGCGGTATAGAGCAAAACTCAAAAAGTCGAATGTGAATGCAATGTCTCTTTGGAGGTGAGCCGAAGGAGGCGACACGATGAACTCGACGGTCTTCTTCCGGGGTTCTGTCACTGCTGGCATGTGCTGGATCTCTCTACCTCTGAGCGTACGGCGGCGTTAGTTGTACGTGAGTAGTGATTTTTTCAGAACATATAGTGGCAATATGCACTAATAGACACTCCTAGACATTTTTGAAACGCATGTCTGCTCTCTAATCGGGCGTGGTCTATACAATATAGTCTGGCGTCGGTATCCCGTGTCCATTGCTGAGATATACAGCAATGTGTCAGTGCCGCATGAGGCTGACTCGCAAGGCCCTGAGCCCTCCGACCACCGACGAGCAAGTACTACCTAAAGTGGATCCCGGCGACGAGCTCAGGCTCGATCGCGACGTTCTCGCCTATATCAACCCACCTTCCCCCTCCTCGCTTTCCTTACCTACCTTTCCCCCACACCACACCCACCGCACTCCCCACCCCCCACTTTCCACCCCGTTCACTATGTTCTCTTCTTTCACTCTGTTCTCCGCCAAGTCCTCTGCGCGCCGGTCGCCCATTGTGACGAAGCTCGACAAGTCCTCGATTTCTTTCCCTCGCCCCTATGACTGGCCCGAGTTCGTCCCTGCTACGCCCGTGCCCCAGCCCGCCCTGCCCCGTGTGGAGATCGACTATGCCCCCGCCTTCGGTTACCAGTCCCTGGGGTGCAAGCTTCTTTCTCTCGAGGACGCGCAGGGGCATGTGGAGATTGTTCAGCGTTCGATCCGTCCCCGTGTTTGAGTTTGTTGTTGTCCGTTTCTCTTCTCAGTCTCCCTGTCTCGTTCTCGCTGGATTCCTGGACCTCAACCTCAATTCCGACGCGCGCTGAAGACCTCCGAGGACCGGGACGATGGACGGCACCCTTGGCCGAGACCAGGGACACGGTGAGGCTGACGGCTGCGGTGGGGCATCTGAGGGATCGGGGAGTCATGACCCTATTGAACTCGTTGTCTTTTCCAAGGCTCGACGCCCGTTTGGTTTCGGAAGATCCACCGTTTTTGTTCGTTGCTACTATTCCTTTCCCCACAGGTCTCTCTTTCCGCAACCCGAAGACGACGAGGACGACGACCGACCCGACCGACACTCAGGACCGAGGACCGGGGACCGAGGACCGAGGAGCATGCTGGCTAGGGCTTGGATGACCCCGTGATGCCGGCGTAAGTGTAACCTTGCTCTTTGTCTCTCCGTGTCGTGTCTTCTCCTGGCCGATGTTCTGCTTGTTCTGTGTTTTCGTCGCCTCGGTGCTCTGCTTGTCTCGTGTTTCCTCCTGTTCACTTCTCGGTTTTTCTTCTGCTTTCTCGGCCTTCGTCCTGGTCTCCTTCCTTCCTCTTCTCCTGGCTTGTTTCGGCTTTCTTCCCTCCTTCGTTTCGGTTCCTCGCCTTCGCTCTCCCTCTTCGTCCCGCTTTCTTTCCCTCTCTCTCATTCAAGCTCGGTCTCTGGTTCTCTGCTCTCTTTCTTTCCATGCTTCTCTCGTTCTGTTCTCTTTCTCCTTTCTCTCTGACTCGGCTCGCTTCGGACTTGCTCGCTTCTCGCTTCATCTCTGTTTCGTTCCTTTCTGCGATTCGGCTTTCTGTGTTGGCGTTTGGGGTGCGGTGGCGGCGGCTGGGGATCACTCCAGTATTGGGAGATGGCGCCCTCTCTCCTGTGCTGTTGCCTCCGGTCGTCACCTCCGTCGGAGCGGGGGAGGGAGTCGACGGGCCCCTTCCCTCGCACAAGTCCGAGAAGTGAGTACCATCCTCTGCGTTCTTCACCGTCAGGATAGCGCTGACCTCTTCGCGTACACATATTTATACATTCCAGACGATGTAGCCACTGTCCGGGACATTTCTGCCGTATCGTGACTTTACGTATCAGGTGCATATTCTCTGGGCGCGCTCAAGGTGTGCAAGGCGAGTAGAGAAGCATTGGGGGTTTAGGCCAGACCCCTTCTGCTTCTCTCCTCGCCATGCACATATTGTGTTCGTCTCTTTCTCTCGCATCATCAACGTTTAATTTCACGCTGATGTCTTTTTGGATATTCTTCCATACAAGGGCTTGCGCGGCGATCACGCTCGCTCCCGCCTGCTTCTCTCCCCAAACGTGTCTCTCATTATACAACCAGGTATGGAGTCATCTTACACGCTCCGTATCACACCTTACTCACCTACACATTCATAAGCCTATAGATTCTATCGTGTTCAATACATTGGGCCTGGATGGGGACTTGTTGGTATGGTGCAGCGGCGCGGCGGGAAGCAAGAGGAAGAGGCCTGGCCTTCTCTTCCTCATGTTTCTCTTCGCTTCGCTGCAGGTGAGTAACATATTCGTCATATTGTGTACCCGCTTTCCCTGGAAGTACACAGCCGCCTTGTTCATTCAGCCAGGCGGTTCATCGTACTGGGAACCGGAGTTTTCGCTGATCATAAGGGGACCCGCCGGCGACGGGCGCCTATCAAGGGTGCTGCGTACTTCGTCGAAATTTCGCGGAGAGGTCTTGTAGCTGTGGGCAGTTTATTAGAAATATATCCAGCTACAATGGGCCTTGTGAGATGCCGCGTCTTGTTACAGATTCATGCCCTGGAACACTGGCACTCCTCAGGCGTGCGAAGTTTGCTACGTTGGGCCGACGACGCCGTCCAGAGTCACGGGCATCTTCGGGTTTCAGGATGCAGATTTTAGAACGCGGTGCAGCGCGCACGGTGTTCTGTCAGAACGTGACTGACAGAGAACAACGCTGCACTGGACTCCGATAAGGTACAATGACCCGCCTGTCCCTACAGTGTCCAATTCCACAGCAGAAGCTCGCCCCGCAAGCCTCGCCACAGGTACATAGCAAAACGTTCTCGCGCGGTCTCCGAGCATATTTATCTCTCCGGACTGCAGCTCAATCGCGCCGGTTGGAAAGGGAGACGTCATGTAGTTCCAGCCCCACTGCACCTGATGACAATGCTGCGCGCCGTATCTTAATTGAACGCCGTGCCACTGGGCTGGGGCACCGGAAGCGGGATAGGCTATAGCTTCATCACAGATGCATCATCTCCGGAGGCATTGTGGCACCGTCGTGGCGTCCGGGGTCTTCGTGGTGCACCCACGAGTAGAGCGGACGTCTCTTCTGTTCGCAACAACACGGTCGCGCTGTCGACAGATGCTCCATACAGTGATAGATGCAGAAGACCATGCGTCTTCCTCTTCTCCTCGCGATTCGCAACGTAGTGTGATTTACGCCAAGCACAGCTCAGAACCAGAAGCGTACGAGCAACAACCATTCCCTGGTATTGATCAGACCTAAAACGCGATGGAATACACAGGTTTCCGACTACCCCTACACCCAGATAGTACAACCATACAAGCAAGTTAGACATACATAATTGCGGCGCACGCGCCCCTCAGTGCACCGCCGGCGGTCATACTATCGAGTCCTTGTCCTGGGTGGTATAAACATCCCGCGTAGCATCCGAGAAGGTGCGCTGGCCAGGCGAGCGGCCGTCCGTGTCTACTACACGTTCGAGGTCGATTTCGACGCCAATGGTGAGCGGTGGCCGGGTGCTCCTGCTGCCGCGAAAGCGGATGGTGGTGCCGGAGGCGTACGTCGTCCCGTTGTTCTCCGTGTTCTGCTTAGTGCTGACGATGAGCATAGAGAAGACGTAGGCCTGCGAAGAGACGGTCAGTATACGGTATTCACTGTAGGTGCGTGGTAAGGCATACTCCGACAGGGGGAAGCTGTAAGAGGACTGTTAGTTATGGATAAATTTATTGAGGGCTACGAAGTGACGTACCGGGTCAAGGAACACGAAAAAGTAGTTGGTTCCGACGCCGTTAGTGATGATGAGGATGAGTAGGTGTGCGCAATAGAAACCAGCTACAGAGCCCTTCAGCCGTGTACAAGCCCGCAGCCAGATCATTGAGACGTACCAGACTCGATGATAATCTCGAGCAACCTGCTCGTTGCAGAGCGCTCCCCGTTGTACTCTTTGCTGACCTTGGACTGGATGCTATAGATCTTATAGCAGATCATGCCTGACGCAGGCTAAGTCAGCCGAAGGTGGCACTCGAGCTGTGTCCGAGAAGGCACTTACTAGAGCATAGGATGTTGAGAACGAATGTGATGATAAAGAAGTAACGAATGCGGACGGAGACGGCGGCGAGAATGGGAATTGTCCCGGGTCCGGTTTGCGCCAGAGTCCAGACGGCCCAGATGCCCACGGCTGTTCCGACGAAACGGCCCCTCAGTCTGCATGTTCGCGCCCCCGGGCAGTAAAGTACGCACCGGTGCCCCCCATCAACAGCCCAAGCGGTACAAGAACGACGTAGTAGTTCATGTTCCACACAATGAATGCCCGGTACACCTGCACACAATGAATATCTATCGTAATCATACGCAAGGCAACTTCAGCGACTTACAATGATGGCGTCGGAGATGATAGCCACAACGATGTTCATGGCGTTCTTCAACAAGGACAACGTCGAGGAGGGGTCTGCGTAGACGGCAGCGGGGTTCGGCCGCTCTGTGCCGGTGACTGCATACCCCTGGTATGTCCGGACAATGGCCACCACGAAATCCTACGGCGAGTTGAGGACGGGACAGAATCAGAGTCAGATATCGCAGTACTCACGAGCACAGTAGCTGCGAAGATGAAAAAGCAGGCCGCGGGAAGCCAGGGCGACAAGCCATTACGAAGCTTCTTCACCAGGATCGCCACGCAGTGCGGCAGGTAGACGAAGTACGCTCCTATAGCATGCAACACAATGAGCAAGGGTCCAATGCACAGTGAGGATGGTGCGTACCGGTGGCGAGCAACTGCAGCCACAAGCCTATGAGGTGGGCATTGATCTGGCTGATGTCTCCCTGGATGGCCATGTCCGCGGTTGTCTGAGAGGATCCCGAACACGACGACGGCGGGGCGCGTCGAGGTTATATCGGCATTGCATAGCAGAAGAGAAGTGGACATTGCGTCTGTGATGCCGGTCGTGAGAGTAACGTCGCCGAAGATGTCTACTGTAAGACGCTGACATTCAATGGCAGATTCTAGTGGAAACGATCCCGTACATCAGATAGAACGAGCAGCGTGAGTGCGGAGGCATTGCAGAAGCGGGAACGACTTGCCTCATGGGACACGCTCCCAGGCCCGGCTTAGACCGGCTCCCGGGGCTACTTAGCAAGCTGTGCAGAGGTCACCTTTGTGGCGATATGCATTGCACGCCCAGACCACATGGGTGGAGCACAGCAACAGGTGATGAACGTTTCACTGCGCCGCGCGAGCGCCGGGTCGGACATCTGTCTAGTGCGAGCCAGATGGGCGCGAGATCTCGAATGTCTTGTTGGCGCCTCGTATCTAGGTTCACCGGACGTACGTACCCGCCCGAAAGATGCGGCGACCTTTGACCTGGGTCCTGCGAGTTACAATTGGTTCATCAGAACCCTGAAAGATGGCGGGAGGGATGCGCGGGGAGTGCGCGCGGGCAGAGGACTTCGATTGATGAGCATGGGTGAACGCTGGATACGATACGCTAGGATGATCCGGGGAATGGTCAAGAGGAGGAGCACGGGTTGGCAGCTGCTTCGGCAATTACGACACTTACCGTATCCGGCATAGTCAATGCGGACCCCGGCTGTTCCTGACTGGTTTCTCGACAAGTGAGCAACGGCGCCCGAGTCCGATATACTGCAGAGATAGCGCCACCTCGGGCCTGCTCAGCGGTCCAACATACAAACTATAATGAAAAACAGTTCAGACAGATTACTGCTACCACTTTCGGCATGGTGCACGGATGTCCGGACATCGTCGCAAACTGTAGGAATTTATCACCGTGAGCATGTTTTTCTAATAACGGCCGATGTACTGCCCGACCAGGCGTTACATACCCGCAAGCGAAAGAAACCAGGATCACAAGGAGGTCATCAGAATGGGCATCTCTGGCTTCGTTGTCTTTGATCCTTTGACTGACGGCGACGCGATCCCACTCATCTTCCAAACGATCTCCTTCTCAGAGGGGTAAAGCTCGAATGCGAGCAGCAGGTGTGCGAGGACAACGCCTAGGATGAAATTAGCTTCGGGACCAGAAGGCGGGACACACCATCGCCGACACTCACGTATCTCGGCGAGCGCGAAGTTGTACCCGCTGCAAAACAAACATGACTTAGGTCTTCCCTGAGTAAGGCACGCGGAAAACGCTCACATGCAAGATCGCGGCCCAGCAACGAATGTCATCCTAGAGAAGAGTTAGGATGAGGCATCTCCGTCGGTGGTAAGAATAGAAAACGTACGTGTGCGCAAAGACGCTCGGGATGTGTGCCTCGACGACGCTCTCCGGCAGCGGTCCCAGCCAGCGCTCTGGCCTCCATTGGGACGCATCCGCGCCCCAGATGGCAGGGTCACGGTTCACGCCGAAGATGTTGAGCCACACAGTCGTACCTGCAGGGACGACAAGCTCATGCAGCGGTTGGCCATCTGTGCCTTGGACAGGACTGCTTAGCGGGAGGACCGTGTCCTGCTCTGCGCTGCGGATTGTACCGAAAATATGGCATCAGCGTAACGAAGGTAATGTACGGCACCGAGAACGTACACCCGGCTGGCCATATAGAATCCCGGGTACCTGAAGTATCCCTGCGCGTTAGAAGACTCTCTTCTCAGGATCGGACCATCTACTTACATTCTGACGGTTTCGCGGATGACAGCACCCATGTACGGCAGCCCGGCGTAAGCCTCAAAGTCGAGGTCTCGCAAAGCCCGTCCCACCCCGGCAGTTGCTTCGGTAAGTTCCTGTCTGAGCCGTGCCTGTACCGCGGGGTGGAGAGCGAGCTGGTGTATGAGCCTGACAAGGGTTGAGGAGGTGGTATCCGTCGCTTGCAAAAGCAACAATCTACAAATCGGAATGAGAGATCAACACATTTACTCGAGAGACATGACCACATACGACATCTGTCCAACGAGGTCCTCTTCGGAGGACGATGAAACGTCTCCGGGGGACTTCGCGTTATGTTGCACTGGCGATGGTTTAGCCCTACTTGGTCCCATGGAGAGATGAGAACGTACTGAGGATACTGATGACATCTCTACCCTCGCCCAGATCCTGCACGGCTGCCTTGTCGGCCTTCCGATGAATTTCTTTCTTCTGTTGCAGAATCTGCCGCGCGGTGGAATTCACACTATCCGAGATGGAACGCATGCGCTGCAGCGGGGCGTATGGTATCACCTCCGCCCCGTATCTCAACCACTTGCGGGGAAAGAAGCGCTTGAGAAAAGGGAGCAGCGGGCGCCATGTGTGCAACTGAACCACGGTCGGGCTGCAAATCAGGATCAGCTCGTGCGGAGAAGTGATGGAAACCAGAACGCCTACCCGAACTCCTTTAGGGCGCGGCTGTAATCCGTCCCGTGCTTCTCAAGAGGTCCAAAGGAATAGCCTAGGGCTGCACGGCCCACGCATTCGAGCGAAAAGCGGCTCAAGAATTCGGCGATCTCGACCTCGCTTCGCGGAGCAGCCACTTGGCGTCGCAGAACGTCCACGAGCTGCGGGAGAAGATGAGCTAGAGCCTCGGGCGGCCATGCACGGAGATCTGACCTCTTGCCCCACGCGGTTGAACGTGGGGATCATGTCGCGAATGTATCTGACCGAAAATACCGGACTCAATTGCTTGCGTTGCTCGGAGTGTGCGCGACCTATGGACCGGTGACTGGTATCAACACGGGTAGCGTTATTTGTCTGTCCACTGTACCTACCCGTGACCGCAGTCAGGCCAGGCCCGAACACGGTGTTACCAGTGCTGGAGAGGGTAAGAGCATTCAGTAGCTGCGCCAAAGCACACCGGCGTTGACTGACTGAATTCGCCATGCGGGCAGATCGAAAGCATCGCGATATTTCCCGAATATCGTAGCAAGAGCTAAAGGGTCTGATATGGCTAACTCGACCTCCTGTTAATGGACGTTAGTGAATCCGAAATCTACTCCAATGCTAGTACACTCCTTACACCCAGGAAGCCAGGAAGCCGAATGGCACCGCGGTATGACGTGAGGGTCTGCTCCCGAAACGGGATGGAAAAGGGGCCGTGCAACTTCTTTGCTACACCTGAGAGGAGCAGGTGAGATTCTTCATGTGAACTCCGTAAAAATGAAATACTAACCGGACCATATTGATAGCGAGGCAGGACCTGGGACGTTGCGGAGTTGGAGCTGCTTTACTCGCCTCCACAGCTGAGGCCATAAGATCACCAAGACTACCGCTGAAACGCAGAAAGAGACTGCAAAGAACATTATGATGTTCTGGTCGAGATGCGGTAGAGGACGAGAATGCTGCTTCCGGCCGTCCAAGTTAGTTGATGGTGTGGAAGCAGCGGCGAGAATCCGCTCAGATCAGGTTTTGTCGCGGGCATTGGTTCAATCCCCGCACTGCTCTTGACAGATCAGCCATCGCAGAAGCCTGCATTGCATCATACGTGGAAACCTCGGCCCAACGGCCTAAGGCACATAGGCGTCGGACGCGCGGCAAGATATCGAACACGAACGCCCGCCGCCTGTGCGATGTCCGCGCGGCGCATCGTCGTAGAAGAATGATGCATTTCAGGAAGCTCTCATGCAGCATTTGTCTTGATAGCTAAAACATAAGAAATGATGTCGGCGAGCTGCGCTAGGCTGCGCTCGTACCCCATGACGATGTTCTCACCTTTGTTGCGTGCTGAGCGCTGAGCTTCTGATGACTGGGCGCTTCTTGTGATAAAACTTGATAGTTCAACTGGGCTTTCTCAAGCGTTATAGCAGCCGCACGGGGTTACGGAAGCGTCGGAAAGAGTGAGATGGCTCTGGTCGAATTGTAACTGGAGTTCATGGCCGCGATGCAAAGAGAGAGAACGTACGGAGGCGCGAGCGGGCTTCCGAACTTGCACGAATACCGGCATCTCCCGGTGCAGGGCCGCATTTGGCAGGTACGCATACTTACGTGGCGGTGAAATCCTGCGACCTGTCTTTCGTCTCAGCTCTACCTTCCTGTCGCACGGAGCGGCAGACGGTGTCCGAATGGCCAATTCACCAAAGCCGTACACAGAAAGAGGTGAGCGGTGGTGGATTGGGCGCTTTGATCTCTCGATAAGCCTGCATCACGCGGTTTCGCAGCGAGCCTTCGAAATGATCCCAAGTTCGGGTCGGAGCGGCAGGCCCCCAGATGCAGGAAGATTATCCCTGATTACGACCGCCCTTCGCTGCTGAAGATCCGTAAGAGCTGCTAAAGTGGGCTCTACCAAGTACTGACCTCGTTTCACTCTGCCTTGCACAGTACGCGTCTTAGTTGAACACAATGTCTGAGAAGAGCGTCGAAAACCACTACCTGTCTCTCTTACTGCCGGCTTTCCGCGAGCATGCTGACAAGCCGGTTTTTCGCCCCTACATTGGGAAAGTGGATGCATGGGACACCGTCACGTACCGCGGCCTAGAGCAGCGGCTCGTTGTGGCGCAGGCCCACTGGAAAAAGGCGCTCGCTACCCTGCAGCTCAAGACACTCGATATCGTGGGGTTCTGGTCAGTCTATCCGTACCCGAGAAAAATCATCGTCATACTGAGGCGTTCAGGCTCACTGGCCGTAAGGTCACGGACCTAGTCAACACCATCGCCATCTCCTCGCTGGGATACACGCCCCAGTTCTTCAGCGGCTACTTCAGTGGCTTCTCCGTTGTCATCGAGCTCCTCGTGAAGAGTGGCGGCAAGGCGATCATCATCGACAAGTCCTTCCAACCTCAGGTCTCCGAGTACGGCACTGTTCCCGTTCCAAGCTTTGACGCCCTCGAGGACGCAGAGCTGCTCGCCGCCATTTCGGCCGCCGAGGGACCCAATGCCTTGCAATTTGCCGTGGATTCGGAGGCGGCTATCGGACTCGATGACTACGCAGCGCTCTTCCACTCCTCAGGTACGACCGGAGGCATGCCAAAGATCATTCCAAACACCTACAAGATGATCCGCGCGGTCATCCTGTACAAACACTCGGGCGCGCAGGACCCAGACAAGGAGTTCCTTGCGAACGGTGGTGGCCAGACTGTCGCGAACACGCTAGGCAGCCTCGCCCACATCGCCTCCTTCCACAGTACGTACTTTCCTTTGCTGATACGTTCCCTACTCACGAAAACTCAACTCGCTACAGCGTTCCTCGGGGCAATCCACACCGGCGCGTGCCTGGCCCAGTCATCGTCCATGGCTGTATCCCCTCAGGAGTTCCTCGGTCTCGTGCAGGTCTGCGGCCTTACGCGTCTCATCCTGTACGCGACGTTCCTGTCCGAAATCATTCGTGCGGCCAAGAAGGACGAGACCATCCGCGATGGGCTCAAGGGCCTGCGCCAGATCTTCCACACCGGCGTCGCGCTCAACAAGGAGGACGAGGCGTGGGCGTACGAGAACGGCCTCCGGATGATCGTGCGCCCATTCCTCAACTCACCTGTTTTATTTTCTAATGTTTCTGTAGACCTCCTACTCGACGACCGAGACCGGTGAGACCGAATGGTCGTATACCATTGCCCGAGTACTAACGTTTATACAGCCCCGCTCCTGCGCTCCCGCGTTGGCCTCGACCCCTCTGCGCGCCTGCTGCGTCCCGTGCGTGGCGCGAACCCGGCCTTCCTCCCCTACAAAGACAAGGACAGTGGGTCCACCGATGCCGACCTGTACGAGGTCGTCGTCCCAGCCGACGCCGATGACTGCCCGCCACCCTCGCTCGTCGCTGCAGACGGCTTCTACCACTCGAACGACATCTTCGAGAAAGTCGAGGACGGATGGGTCTACCGCGGCCGCGCAGGTGACTGGATCAAGGTCCTCGGGGGGTTCGTCGACACCAAGTGCGTCTCCTCCCCTAGTGCTCCGCGGCAGAGGCTGTGAATGCTGACGGTCCATATAGGAGCATCGAGGACAACGTGCGCAAGACCTGCGAAGGGCTCGTGCACGACACCGTCGTCATTGGCAGCGGCCGCACTGCGCCCGTGCTCGTCGTCGAGAGCACCGAGAGCGCGCTCGACGTCCCCGCGCAGGCCGTCCTCGTGCACACCATCATCGAGCGCACGGCCGAGTTCAACAAGCGCGCGTTCGCGCACGAGCGCATCGAGGACCCCAAGCGCATTCTGGTCGTGGATCGCGGGACGCTCCCGCGCACCAAGGTACGTCGCTATTGCACCCGTGCTCTCCGCGCATGTCCGACGCAGTGCTGATGCGGGATTGCAGGAAAAGGGCAATGTCCGGTATGTACTTCCAGGCACCCGGAGCTCCGTGATGAAGGTTACTGACCTCGGTGGTATTCCTACAGCCGCGGTGCTACGGAGGAGCTCCTGGCAACGGAACTCGATGCCGCTCTCGCGGATGCTTGAGCGTGCAAGTTGTGATGGTTTGGGGTTATGGAAATATTTGATATCTGTATCTGACGCGTGCTGTAAAGTAAATACCAAGGAGCGTATTGTCATTACAATGGAAAACACAATATAGACCCAACAAGTACCCGAAACACATACAACAGTCACAACAGTGCGCGCGCGCGAGTATACCGCCGCACCAGACACCCTACAATACGTACTCGAACCAGATACTATCATTCCCCGCCCCAACGATCTCATGCTTCCCGTCCCCAGCCGCGAGACGCTCGCGCGCCTTGCGCGCGTTCTCCCTCGACAGCCACGCGACATTCAGCGCCGCGCAGCCCATGATCCCGATCTGGAACACGAGCAGCGTGATCGTCGCGGACGTGTAGCGCGGCGCGGGCGAGATCGAGCCCAGCAGCCACGTCGAGAGGATCGAGCCCATGTTCGTCATCACCGGCAGCAGCGCGAGCGCGGTCGCGCGCCGGATGAGCGGCGCACTGTTGTTCGCCATCCACGTCCCGAGCGGAGGCCCGATGCAGTACGTGCCCGGGACGAGAAGGAAGAGCGAGCCGTATCGCACATGGTTTACGAACGACGCTGCAGGACGTAGTGAGCATCAGGGGAGGAAGGGGAGCAGCGGCAGTGACGTACCGTAGAAGACGGAGAAGCCGGCGAGGGCGATTGTTGCGAAGAAGATGATCGTTAGACCGCGCCGGCCATAGCGGTCGGAGAAGAATGCGGTGGCGACGGACACTGGCATTTGTCGCCATGAGCACGCGCAGTATGCAAATCAAGAGAGGTGACGACATACGGACTGCGCTCACGGCGAAGGGCGGCACGCTCATGAGCTGCGCGTGCGTCCCTGCGTATCCCAGGCTTGCTACGATGCTCGGCAGGAAGCTGAAAGCAGTCGTTAGGAACGTCCAAAGCGGTTATGTCACCCACACTCACTATGCGAGGCCCGAAAGCGTCGAACCTGTGACGCAGGAGTCAGCACGAAAGAGTGCATGCTAGTTCGTCCGCGACTCACCATTCATGAAGCCCGCGAGCATGATCAAGAGGACGTGAGGCTGGAAGAACGTGCGGAGGAACTCCGTCTTCGTGTATGTCTCGTCCTTCTCGTCTCCGCTAATGATGCCGTCTTCGCGGAGCGTCTGCAGTATGATTTGCTTCTCCTCAGCCGTGAAGCGCGGCGAGGAGGTCGGGGTGTTGGGGAGTAGGAAGTACGCCGACAGGCCGAAGAGAATGGTGAACAGCCCCTCCTGTATCTCTGAGTGAGCCGGAAATCCCTGTGATGTGTGTGGACACGGACGTACAAGAATGAAGAGCCATGCCCAGCCGGGGCGGCTGCCTACGCCATTCATCTTCAGGATGGCCGCTGCCAGAAGACCTGAGAACGCCGAGGCGATCGACGTGGCTGAGAACATGATCGCAATGCTGTACGCTCGCGGTTTAGACCTATCTACATTGAGAGAAGCAGAAAGATAACGTACCGGAGTTGGAGCTGTCTCCTGGGGTAGAATGAAGACAGGTAAAGGGAAATAGCGGGCAGCAAACCACCTGTTATGCCGGACGTCACTACAAGCTCCAAACAGCGAACTCGTGAGCTTACCTTCGAAGAGACCCAGGAAGAGCCTGGCCACAACGAGCCCAGCATAGTTGTGGACGACACCTATGAAACGATGTGACGATCAACACGGCAGCTAGACCAAACTGGTTCTCGGCTCACCTTGCAGGGTACAGGTAAGGCCCCAGAGGATGACCATTGTCGGAACCATCAGGCGCGGTCCTACGGCCTGGAAATGGTGTCAGCTTAGTTTAACGGGAAGAATTCTGGTGGTTTCTGACCTTCAACACGAGGTTCGACGGAATGTCGATCAGCGTGTACGTTCTGCAAGTGCGTCGGGTAAAAGCGTTAGAACCTATGCTAGGCGAGCTGCGGTAGGGACGTGTACGCACACAAGGGTGGCCGTCAGAGCTACAGTGTACTGGATATAAATTCAGTATTCTCACTACTTTACGAGTCGAAACCAAATGCGCTCACCTGGTAGTCAGACATGTGCAGCTCCTTTTGGAGACCAGCGATGCGGGCGTTCCCAATGTTCGAACGATCCTACAATGACAGGAAGATTAGCTTCGATCGCAGCCACCATGGAGGAAGACCAACCAGGGAAGACAGGAAGTAGATCATCGTGACCACGGGAAGCACGACCCAGTCCATCTTGCGCCATACTGCAGCGACGCGGGCGCGGTCATAGTGCGACGCCTCCGTGTCGGTGTACTCGATGGATCCCTTGGTCTCGAGCATGTCCTCACCCTTAGCAGGATCACTTGAGGCGGACATCTTGCTTGAACTTCGACGGTGGATGGTGGCGGGCTGCAGGATAAAGGATCAAGTGGCGCCGGTGTGCCTAGGTATATACACTCTGGCCGAGACGGGGCGGGAGGGTGCCTTGCGCTTAATCCCCATGATGAGCAGATGATGGAGCCGTGCGGTATCTGCCTGACACGCCGCGGTCGCAAATGGCATGGGCTAACCTTGATACGAGGTCCGAAGATCCCGCGAATGTCTAGATGAGATGATGGCGTTCTCCGACGTCCGACGCCTCAGGTATTGATGAACGTATGAATGGACTGGGGAGGAGACGTATCCTCGATGCGCCATTCACTTGTCGTGGTGCTATCCAACAAACCTTCGAAATCGTTCGGGCCAGGCACGAAGTCGGAAAGTTGGAGCGCGCTAGGAACGAGTAGTGAAACTGCCTAACGGAGACAAGGAGAGACAAGGGTGTTAGGGGTATCCGAGTGCGAGGATCGGACGGGTGGAGATGGGCGCGGGCACCTGCGGACACTCACGCGGACGGAGACCGGAAGTTCATCAGCTTCGAATTCGGGCCGCCGAACTAAATCCACATGCCCTGGGGCAGGCGCTGTTTTGTATTGTATTTTGTCTGCTGAATCCGTTATGGGTGCGTTACGTGGTCCCGCCGCTGGCCAGGAGATGGGCTATGCGTGTTCCTGTTGGGGGTGGTGGAATGAGGAAGCCTGGCGACGAGCTCGGAGTCCAAGGAGTTGGCGGGGTCCATAGGGCGCCGTAAGTAATCACTGCGTACACCCCAGTCTGAGCAAGGAGTATGCCGATATCTGCGGGACATGATCGCGAGGGCCGTACGACAGGTTCGACGGTGTAGCAACAGCTCGTGGATGCTGGCTGAACTGACTGACCTGTTCTCGCTGAGAGACTTGCGTCCTTGCGCAGTGAGGAGCCTGCGCCGCCGTCTCGTATTCTCTAGGTTCGTAGTACGAAGTAAGGTAGCTGTTACTAGCAGAGGTGGACTGCGCGCCTACCTCGCATATCCGCGACAGGCCCGTCGAGGCACGACGGCGCTCGATCTCGTTACCCCTCGCTTCGTTGTGTCGAATGACTCGCTCGACATTCTGCGACACTCTACCGCGGTCTCGCCTGGGGCGATCCGCGCTGCATACATATATAAGGCCCAAAGTACTGTAACTTGTCTCGCTGCTCAGGCTGGCTTCTCTCCTGGACTACGCTCATGCTTGGGATGTGACTCGTCGCTCGACTCTCTGTGTTCCCCGGCTCTTACTATGCCTGAACCACTTGTTGTCCTCCGAATTTGCTCTAGCTTGGGTCTCTGTGCTACTAGCTCTACGCTCTCTGCACGCTAGTTTCGGCATGTCTGTGTTGCATCCAGCGCGGCCCTGGTCCTCGACGTCCGCCTTGAATATCGGCATATTAGTATTGTTTTAGCTCGTCCAGATTGTAGCGGCTGAATGTCCACACCGCTGCTATCTTATATACTAGTAGAGCACTTCAGCTTGTTACGATAGGCTCAATGTTATATGGCTATGACTAAACGAAGCTGATACTGAACATAAGTGTGATTACTAAGGCGTACCAGGCCTAGTACTCGAGATCTAGAGCGTCTTTCGAGTGGCGTCGGATGATTGGTGTCGCATTATGTCGAAAGGACCTTGCGACACGATGTATTCTGGACTGCAGCGAGTTTGTGAAGTGTAGTCTCGTTGAGGGCCTTGCTGCATCTCACAGACGAGGCTCATATGGCGCTCGGGGAGTATCCCCCTGATATCTAGTCACAACCTCGCTAGATTGAATAGCGCTGCCATCAGCGGCAAGTTTCTACACCATATCACTATACGTAGCTTGGGGTTTGCTGGAAAAGCGCTGTACGCAGTGAATAAGGTTTTTTTTATCACTAACAATTGTTCCAGCTGTTGTCAATTAGATATAGGCCCTCGTCAAAAACCTACAGATATCTTTTTGCGCCCAGAAGTGGCGGCATCTCCCCGCGAGTACTAGCGGGTAGCAGGTAACGAGCACCGCCAGGAGGGACGTTCGCCGGATCCGTTTTGAAGTTAGAAGCCCGGCGAGTATTTCTATGACGAGTCTAAAATCTGCCTGTAAATAATAACTTCATCAAAGTCCAGTTAGCAAGCATCAGCCCGGCCCCTAGTTTGTAAGTGCGAGTTAACAACGGGTTAGAATTGTTAGACGGTTTTGTGGGCGCCTCAACAGAGCATCGTGGCGCCCGGCAACGCCCGCCACTTAGCGCCCTGCTCCGTACCAAGATTGCGCCTCACGCTGCGCCTCGACTGCGCCTCAATGTTCACTTTATTCATGCCACCGTTTGCCGGGCGTTCTCGTCGAATCACTCTCTGCTCTTGCAAGTCTGCGCAACGGGATAATCACACCCATCGGTACTAGCATATGTCAGAAGCAGGCTCAAAGAGGACGGCTCCGAATGCAGCAGGTGCGGTGAACATCATCATCAGGCCATCCGTGCGGTGCATCAGCGGGGTTTTACAACGGGGCCTTCTACGATGGAGAAGATTCGGCCTGCGATACAAGCCCGTAGGGACATCACTGCACACCAGCAACAACAACATGGTAGAGCGGGATGTCAGATCTCCTCCCAAATCTATCGCCTGAATCTGCCCTTGGCACGAGGTAACCGGCCCTTCCAGGGAATATACGTGCACGGTGTGAGCCTTTTCCCGTCGTATGTGGACACGCGTACTCCGGTTGGCGGTGTCCACTGAGGCCGCGTCGCTGGAATTCTTGGGCGGCCTCCGGCACCGCTCTCGGACGTGTCACGTCAGTAGCCTGCACTCTCACCGCGGTCATCGTTTGAGGTTTGCGGGAAGCAAGCTAGTACCGCCTTCTCGCCCTATAAATCCCTCGCTCCCGCCTCAGGCCTCGGTCACGACGATTACTCTATTACTTAGCCTTTCAGCGCACCATGGCCGTAGCACGCGGATACTTCGAGCTTACTCGACTCCACAAGCCATTCATGGGCAACACCCTGATGTTCTGGCCCTGCGGTACGCCTTTAACATATCACTATGCTCGATCCGACCGTCGCTCACCGCCGGCATCCTCGTTCCAGCGTGGGGCCTGACGATGGCGGCACGCGCTGTCGCGCTCCCCTTCCCCATCTTTGCGGCGAAACTAGCCGTTTTTGCGCTCGGCTCTTTCCTGCTGCACAGTGCTGCTTGTGTTCTCAATGACATCTGCGACATCGAGTTTGATCGGCAAGTAGGTGAGCAACGCAACATTGAACTTCTCGACATGACCTCCGCTAAGTCCGACGATTGCTCTTTGTTTCTGTGTAGAGCGCACTCGCGACAGACCACTACCAGCCGGCGTTGTGTCTGTCCGTGGTGCTACGATTCTATGTGTCTCACTGCTCGTCCCGGTTTTCGGTCTCCTTTCCTATGGTGACAGCCTAAGGTACGCGATATTCCCCGGATGGTAGTACGAGCGTCGGCTAATCCAACGCTGCAGCCTCCTACTCGGCCTCATAGGCATCTTCCCCTTGCATGCGTTGTACCCGCTGATGAAGCGCTGGACGTGGTGGCCCCAGGCCTGGCTCGGTACATCCTCCTGCCGCGAGCCTTTCTCGAGATCACGCCCTGATGCCATTCTCCCCAGGGCTCGCCTTCAACTGGGGCATCCCACTCGCCTGGGTCTCGGTAACGGGCCACATCCCGCCCCTCCCGATTTGGGTGCTCTTCTTTGGCGGCGTCTGGTACGTTCCGCGTCTCCCTCCCATCACATCGTTCGAGTATCTCCATTAACACTTGCGCGACGCCCTCTAGTTGGACGATCGTCTACGACACCATCTACGCGTGCCAAGACCGCGAAGACGACCGCAAGGTAGGCGTGAAGAGCACCGCGCTACTCTTCGGCGACCGCGTGCGCGAGATCCTCTCGCTCATGGTCGGTGCGCTCCTCGTGAGCCTCGTATACGCGGGCTGGGCGACGCGCCAGGGCGCGGGCTACGCGCTGCTCTCGTGTGGCGGCACGCTCGCGCACTCCGTGTGGCAGCTCGCGACGTGGAACGAGGCGGACCTCAAGGACCACCGCGCGAAGTTCGAGGTGCGTTCTCTTCCTTTCGCTCGTCTGTAGCGTTGGGGAACGGGGCTAACGACGTGGTGCTTCAGTCGAATGGGCTTGTGGGATGCGTTATCTGGCTCGGCATCCTTTTCGACTACCTTAGCGTCTTGTAGACCGGGCCTCGGGCCGAGATAAGTACATACGCAAAACGCGCTCCGATATATCTCCCGTCTATAGTACTAGCGTCATTACTTCATCTTAATAATGGCTTACTCGCTTATTACGCGCCTCATAGAACATGCGGGAGATGCCCCTCGCTGGCTCGTCCGGGTGGCCGCCCTTCCCTTTCAACAAGTCCCGAGCTGCACGTACGCGCTGGCCCCTGGCAGACCTGACATTGCACATTGCAACATAGCACGGCATGTCCAATTGCAATTGTTCTCACTCATGACCAGTACCCACCCCGCCCCCCGCCCGGGAACCCCGGCTCGCTCCAACCCTATCCATCACGCTTCGGCGTCCTAGCTTCCCGCCTTCTCGCCTTCCCGCCCCGGGGCGAAGGCACCTCGACTCGTCTGAGCCCCTACTGGCTACTGGCCCCGTACCTATTGCCGAGAGAACATCGGACCTTCTGATCAGGCGCTCGCCGCGCGCGCGGAGTTTAGCTCCATCCACGGATGACGGACCACAGCACCCTCCCTTCTTCTCCCGCGTGGAAGCCGCGCAGTAGCTCGCTCATCGCCATTGCAATTGGCAAGCACTGCCAGCCTCAGGCTACGCAGGGCCGGTGAGATCTTTTCGAAGTCTGCCTGCGCGCCGGAGGCTCTTGGGTTTCCGCCTGTGCGCGTTCTCTCGGGCGGCGGGGTCCTCGCCGTGGCCGGCGCTGCGTCTCGTCTCTTTATCAGTCGTTCGGGACTTGTCCTCTCGCGCACTCCGAGTCTGAGCCGTCGTCTGTCTCATACTCGTACGTAGGCGATATGATTGGCCTGCTGCTCCTCGCGCTAGCCGTATGCGGCCTGGCTATTGTCGTGCCGGAGGTGAGAAAGCGCCTAAGGCAGCACAGAGCCCTCAGCACGATTCCGGGCCCGCCGTGCCCATCATTTTGGACAGGTACGTGATTTCACCGGTGGATGAGGGGTTTTTGCTCAGGGTCGTTGCTGACGTATCGCGTTTCTGATACAGGCGTGTCTACGCAGCTGCACAACCCGTATGCGGTTGAGTATCGTGAGCAAGTGCTCACTGAGTACGGGCGTGTAGTTAAGCTGCCAGCGTTCGTCGGAGTATGTTATGTATCTCATTCAAGTTCCAATTGCTTGTCTAACTCTAATGATGCCAGGATATCCACCTGGCAATTTCAGACTCACTAGCGTTGTCGACTTTGTACAACAAATACCGTGACGCGTTCGACTTGCCTAAATGGCATTCCGAGTAAGTTGTTGCTTAGTTGTTGCTTTACCACAAGTCAGTCAATGAGACTGATCATTGTCTTACAGAACTTCAAACACGGTATTCGGACCAGGTTTGACTGCTGCGCGAGGTGAATACTCACTTTCTCAGCTGTGCCGATGCGTTCTCATGCGTTGCGACTACAGGACAACAGCATTCTAAGCAACGCAAACATCTCAGCCCTGTATTCTCTGTGCGCTATCTCAGAGACATGGTAACAATGTTCAACCAGGTCGCGCAGGACGTAAGTAATCCTACATGTCACCAATAAACCAGTTGATGCTGATACTTTTGCTAGCTCGTAGACACGTTGCACGGTCAGGTTTCGCAAGAAGGCACTGAGGTCGAGATGTCCGAATACCTCAGCCGCTTTTCACTGGAAGCCGTCGGGCGTACCGCACTCGGCTACTCCTTCGGCCCACTCGACGTGCACGGCACGGACTACAGTCTCGCACTTAAGGAGTTTGGGTGGGCACCCTTACCATCACTTTTCGCGTCCCTTTCACTTTCTGACCTCGTGGTTCACAGCCCGACTCTAGTGAAGTTGCACCTCTGGCGCCCCATCCTCCCCTGGCTCAAATGGATATTCCCACTGGACGTGCTGCGCGCCGCCGCGTCGGTATTCCCGTGGAAAGTGGTGCGTCACATGCAGGCGATCTCGGACAACGTGTACCAGACGTCGCGCGAGGTGCTGCGCAAGAAGGGCGAGACGATCAAGCTGGGCGATGCCGCGGTACGACAGGAGATCGGGGAGGGCAAAGACCTCATAAGTATACTGTGTAGGTGGTTGGTGGTGCCTTCCATTCATGCAATCCTGACGCTGTGGCAGTGCGACAGAACATCTTGGGGTTGGAGGGCGAACGGCTCTCGGAGGATGACATTCTCGGGCAGATGTCGTACGTTTTGTCATCAACGCAGACATGCAAACTTGAACACTGATTACTGTGCTTTTCAGCCTGTTGTTGCTCGCAGCAACGGATACCACCTCTGCTTCGATCACGCGCGTTGTTCAGCTACTCGCTGAGAACCCCAAGGTGCAGGAAACACTACGGCATGAGATCCTCGACGCTACCACACATGTGGGGCGAACTCTATTCGATCTGGACTACGACGCGTTCGCAAAGCTGCCATATCTTGAGGCTGTCGTTCGCGAGTCTCTTCGCATGTGCGTATGCTTCCGCGCCTCTCCTACAAAGTGCTCACCTTCAGTGCAGGTACCCCGTATTCTACATGGCAAACCGCGTGTACGTGAATCTTGTACCTCTGCAGCCTCATAGCCAACCACTAATGTATATACACTAGGTCCGACGAAGACGCCGTCCTCCCGCTCTCAGAACCTATCACCGGCACAGACGGCAAACCCATCCACGAGCTCTTCATTCCCGCGGGCACGACCATCTGGCTCAACATGCTTGGCTCGAACCGCGACCCCGCCATCTGGGGCCCCGACGCGCACGAGTGGAAGCCCGAGCGCTGGCTCGCGCCGCTCCCCGCAAGCGTTGTGGACGCGCGCACCCCAAGTGTGTTTGCGAACATGTGCGTGTTTATTCTTGTGTTCCTGTGAACGATGTAGAAGCTGACGAGATCGCGTGTGACCGCGCCGGGTGTGCAGGTCCACGTTCGCGGCGGGCCCACGGTCATGCATGTCAGTCATTATCCCATGCCTTATTTTGACTTTCTCACAGCAGCTAACTTTGTGCATCCAGCGGTTACAACTACGCCCTCGCGGAAATGCGTACGTTTCTCCTTTACTTTGTACACTAGAGGATCGAACACTCATACTTCCTACCGGCAGGCATCGCCGTCGCGCACCTCGTACTCGCGTTTAAGTTTACGCCGTCGGACAAGGAGATCGTGTGGAAGCTGGGCGGGATTGTCTCGCCCTCAGTGCGGGGCTCTGATTCAATGAAGCCTGAGTTCCCGGTGGTCATGGCTCGTGTCTGAATGGGTAACGGCTGCGTGTTTCGCACTATCTCGACTCTTGTACGTTAGCATAATGGCACCCGGGCCGTGTCGCCTGTTTCTTTTTACTATCACCTTACTATCACCTTTGGTTCTACATGAATGCCACCAGCAAGTAGTGATCGGGGTTGTGGGGTGGTGCATCTGTTCGCGGCACTGTTTAATCTTATCTGTATCGTCCGAGTCAGGTATCGTCCTGCCAAGACGGCCGATCCCCATATTCTCCGAAGTGGCCAATAGGCGGTCGTTATAGGTAGGCACCATATCCACGTGGGTCCATGAAGGCCTCGGCCCTTAGGGTACACACATTTTCAAACATGCACACTCAAGTACTCATCGACCATCTCTCCCTCCAATCTCCTTCTCTCTATAATGACGCCCTTCAACCCGGTTTGTGTCAAACGCAGGTATGCACAAGACAAAACGAAGCGCTGGCGCACGAGTCAACACGATTAAATATTATACCCTTCCCGGGGCGCGGGAGATAAGACGGCAGCGGAAATTCAGCCACAGAGAGAGATAAGCCGGGCAAATTTATTGGGACCTTAAGGTCTCGTCCGGAGAGGCGCAAGCTTAAGTACCCTGGCTGCAGGTACCTTGTGAGCGACAGCGACCACGACCACGACCACGCCAAACACGACGAGGACGACAGCGACATGGCATCATCCCCCTCTGAGAAGATTGCGGTCAGCGAGCTCGAGGCGAGCCGCAATGGCGTCGATGGCGACCTGGCTAAGCGGGTGCTGCGAAAGATCGATCTGAGGATCATCCCGTTGCTGTTTGTGACTTACATGCTCAACTTCATGGACAAGACGATCCTATCCAGCGCGTCTGTCTTTGGTCTCCGAGATGACACGGTTCGTCTGCTTTCCCGAGGCGCTGAATCTATCCTGCACACACGATATACTCATACTATTTCTTTCGTAGGGTCTAGTCGGCCAGGACTACAGCTGGGTGTCGTCCATCTTCTACTTCGGCTACTTCGCATGGGCATACCCCACTACCCTGCTCATCGCCCGGCTCCCGGTGGCCCGGTACATGACCGTCAACACCTTCATCTGGGGTGCCGTCGTCGCCCTCACCGCCGCTTGCTCCAACTACGGCGGCCTCCTCGCCGTGCGCTTCCTCCTCGGCGTCGCCGAGGCCACCATCACGCCGGCCTTCATGTTCATGACCACCAGCTGGTACACCCGCGACGAGATCCCCTTCCGCACGGGAATCTGGTTCTCCGGAAATTCCATCGGCGGCCTCGTCGCGTCGCTGTTCGCCTTTGGCGTCGGCCACATCAGCCTCACCGACAGCGTCGGCCCGTGGAGGTGGATGTACATCATCCTCGGACTCGCGACGTTCCTATGGGGCGCCGTCCTGTGGTTCGCGCTCCCCGACAGCGTGTCCTCCGCCAAGTTCCTCACCCTTGAGGAACGGCAGTGCGCGACGGCCCGCATCATCGTCTCCGGCACGGGGCGCACGGAGAAGACGACGTGGAACTGGGCGCAGGTGCGCGAGTGCCTGATCGACCCCAAGACGTGGTTCATCTTCGGGCTCGAGCTGGTCACGCAGATCCCGAACGGTGGGACGCAGAACTTCTCGAACCTCGTCATCAGGTCGTTTGGCTTCACGAGCCTCCAGAGCACCCTCATCAACATCCCGTACTCTCTCCTCGCGGGCGGCTTCATCATGCTCACGGGCTGGCTCGCCGGCCGCTTCCGCCGCGCGAACTGCCTCCTCATCGTCTGCGCAGTCGTCCCCTGCGTCGTCGGCTCCGCGCTCATCTACTCGCGCAACCGCCCCGGCATCTCCCATGGCGTCCAGCTATTCGGATATTTCCTCCTCAGCACGGGGTCCGCCGCCATGCCGCTCGCGCTCTCCCTTGTGCAGGCCAACTACCGCGGCGTGACGAAGAAGATGACGGTCACGGCGATGCTCTTCCTCGCCTACTGCGCGGGCAACATCGCGGGGCCGCAGCTGTTCAAAACGACCGAGGCGCCGACGTACAATACCGCCTTCCGCGCGATCATGATCTGCTACTCGCTCGCTATCGGCCTGGCGGTGGGCCTGAGGACGTACCTGGGGTGGGTCAACGCCAGGAGAGCGAAGGAGGAGGGCTTCGAGGGCAGCGCAGGTGCTTCTGGTACCGTTGGCGAAGGGAAGGTCGTAGACGTGGCCGATACCGGTGCTGGTGCGGTGAACGATGTCGAGCTGAAAGGTCGAGACTACGAGGACCTCACGGATTGGCAAACTCCTGGGTTTAGGTATCGTCTATAAAAGCCTTCTGACAGAACAAAAGGATGGGAAGGGCACATGTAAACTTGTATGCAATTCATAGTAGTCGATATCACACGGCCGAACGCGCCTTCGTCGATTGGAATAAGAGGAAAGGGGAGGACACGCTGGTTATTCAAAGTACGCAAAACTCTCAATAGACGCCCGTAACCGGCGGGTCCCCTTATAATAAGCGAAAACGCTAGTGACGACGAGGCAGCACCGCCTAGGAGGTGACCTATGGGGCTGCTAACCTCTGCAAGAACCAGGGAGGAACTGAAACGCGAGAGCATACGCACCTGTAACGAGGCGAAGAGAAACAAGAGGAAGAGGCCTGGCCTCCTCTTGCTTCCCGCCGCACCGCTACTTCGTCCCAACGAGTCTCCGATCCGCCGCGAAGTGTCGGAATGCATTTTGGATGTTTTCAGCTGTCGGATTGAGAGCGTGAAGGTCAAGACGGTGTAGTACGAAAATAATGAGAAGACATGTGCGCACCTGACTGAAGGAACAGAAAGTTCCGGGATGACCGAGGAAGACTCAACCACTGAAAGGAATATTCTGAAGGCATGAGAACTGAGATGTAGAGACGGATCTGAAAGAGCGAAACGAACACCAGACGTACATGATGAGGAGAGAAGCAGAGGGAGTCAGGCCTGAACTCCCGCTGCTTCTCTCCTCAGCGTGCACACCACCGAGCGAGAAAGTCTCCACCAAACGCACAATGATACCTGTGGAAGACACAGTATACGTTAGTGACTGAGAGCAAAACGGGAAGTCGCACCTCACACGTACCGTATGCAAACGACGATAACCTCGGTTGCGACCACTTCCCTCTTGGAGGGAAGAACCAACAAGGCCTACGGGATGTGTAGATGCAGAAGGTCAGCGCTGTTCTGAATGTAACAAAAAAGGGGAAGGAACTCACTTCTCGGACTTGTGCGAGGAAAGGGGCCCTTCGACCCCCTCCCTCGCTCCGACGGAGGCGACGACCAGAGGCAACAGCACAGGAGAGAGGGCGCCATCCCCCGATACTGAAGTGATCTCTAGCAACCGCCACCGCACCCTAAACGCCAAGACAGGAAGCCGAGCAGCAGAAGAGAATGAACCAGACATCGGGAACCGGAAGCGAATAGAGGGAATGAAGATAGAAAAAGACGAGGCAGGAAAAGATAGAAAGAGAGATGCAAGCGAAGAGAGGACGAGAGAGAGAGAAGGGAGGGGACCGGGACGAAGATGGAGAACGAAGAGAGACCGAGAACAAGACAGGACAAGACCCGAGACACGTAGAGCACCGAGACGATGAAGACACAGAGCAAGCAGAACATCGGGCGGGAAGAATACCACAAAGAGAGAAGGAGAAAGAGTATACTTACGCCGGCATCACGGGGTCATCCAAGCCCTAGCCAGCATGCTCCAGGGTCCTCGGTCTTCGGTCTTGGTCTTGGGTACTGGGTGTCGGTCGGGTTGGTCGGGTCGGTTGTCGTCCTCGGCGTCCTCGGCGTCCTCGTGTTGCTGGGAGGGATACCTGTGGAGAAAGGATAGCAGCAACGAACGAAAACGGTGGATCTGCAGAAACCGAGCCGGCGTCGAGCATTGGAGAAGACAACGAGTTCAATAGGGTCATGACTCCCGAATCCCTCAGATGCCCCGCCGCAGCTGTCAGCCTCACCGTCTCCCTGGTCTCGGCCAAGAGAGCTGTCCATAGTCCCGGTCCTCGGAGGTCTTCAGCGCGCGCCGGATTCGGGGTGGAAGTCGAGGTCAAGAAAGTAGAGAGCGAACAAGAACAGATCATGGAACACAGGGGGAAGGGCGTAAGCAAAGTCTCAAAGGTGGTAGTAGAGCGTACCGCGCACGAGCTCCTCCCGCATCCTAGCGTCCTGGAGCGAGATGAGCTGCGTGCCGAGGCCCTTCCGAACGAGCTCGTCGATAGTCTCCTGGCTTAGGGGGATGACCACGTGCTTGGGCTTGGCCGGGACCTGGGGCTGGAAGGCGGGCCACTCGTATTCGCGGGGGCGGCCGATGGTCTTCTTGTCGAGCTTAGACTTAGACTTTCCCGAACCGAGCGACCGGCACTCAGCACAGGTGGAGGACTTGTTGGAGATGAAAGAGAACATAGTGAACGGGTGCGTATCAAACGAAAGCGGGTAAGAAATGCGGGGATGGTGTGGTGGTAAGAGGGAAAGGTAGGTGAGGAGCGGAAGAGGGGGTATACGGGTTGATATAGGCAGTAGCGTTGCGATCGAGGCTGAAGTCGGTTGTCGGCATCCTCTTTGGGTAGTGCTTGCTCGTCGGTGCTCGGAATATTTTCGTGCCAGCCTCATGCGGGACACTGCTGCCTGTTCAACATTCAAAAACCGATGTATATGAATTACCGAGGCTTATTTGTGACGGATGGCGATCAGTATACAGACTGCATCTAATGAAACGACTACCGCGGCACTGGCATTCTAAAAACATCTGATATTTCGTCAGCACATATATCCCTCTGTCCTTTCATAAACGGATTGGCTCGCGTACTGAAGATAATCACACATGCGTTGAGTGGTACGGTAGAGCGCGATTGTGCACTGAGAGGAGCCGGGAGCGAGGTTACCGCGTACTATTGCGCCGGAAGTCCATATCGTTACCCTTCTGCATTTCAGCTACGCCATGTTGCGTGTGCCTATGCATTGTAATAAAGCATTTCTAGAAGAGAATCCATCCATAGCAAGATCTGGAGAAGGTCTGTGACATTAGTTTCAGTTTTGCTGTGAGTCGTTCAACTCGACATGCAACAGTCAGCGGATGCACATACCTTGCTGGAGCCTGGTAGATATGAGGCTATGCCTAGTTTACATCTTGCGATGTATAGTACCACACGTAGAGCAGAGGGGTCAGATATGTGCGGCGAATTGTGTGCTGGTACGAGCAAGGTTGAGAAGTTGGATGAGAGTGACGCGCCGGGCATGCCGCGGAGATTGGACTAGGCCGCAGGGCAACACGGGGCGCTTATCTGCCACCTGGCGTTCCTCCGTACCATCACGACATGACCTCGAGGTATGCGAGCTCACTCGCCCGCCCATTTGTGAAGAGCATCGTCTAACGATGTATACAGGGAATAAAATATAGCATTGACACATACGAATTCGTTCGTCCGTATTCACATGTAAGGTGGAGAACGACCTTCAAAAAACTCGGCGCACCTTGCACGCCGACTCCCAAGCCTGGACAATTCTAGACCTTCCTTTCAGCGGAATTTGACTCTGCATCATCATCATCGAAGGATTCTCTCAACCTTGAGTAGATATTCTGCCCCCTTTAAATGCAACAACGGGCCCCGCTTTCCGGGTTCGTTCTCAGGCTCGCGGTTTTGTGAGCTTCTATGGACATCTTCTCCATGGGCGGCGATGGGTGGACCCACAACCCCTTTCAGCTATAAAGGCGAGTCGCTGCTATCATCCGAGTGCACCTTATCCCGCCTCGGGCAAACTTCGGCAAACGCGCTTCGTCTTTCCAGATGGCGGAACGGAGCATCAGTTATCACTACATCTCTCTCCTTGTTTCTCCACTCCGTGACTATCATGCAAGACCCGTATTTAGGCCATACATAGGTCGGGATGATAGCTGGGGTCTGGTCACTTATCGCGATCTCGAACAGCGCCTAGTCGCCACAAAGGCTCACTGGAAGCGGGCCTTGGCTCCTCTCGAGCTCAAGCCACTCGACATTGTGGGGCTCTGGTGCGTGCTTTCTGACTCCAAGATATGGACTCTATTGAACTCATCTTCGTGTTGTATAGGCTAACCGGAAGCAAGCTCTCCGACGCGATAAATAGCATCGCGATATCCGCGCTTGGGTACACACCTCAGTTCTTCAGCGCATACTTCGAAGACGTCCAAACTATAGCTGAGCTGCTATCTGAGAGCGGGGGCAAGGCATTGATTGTAGACTTGTCCTACGGCAGCAAAGTGGACGTTGCCACGACGCCCCTTCCTGTCCCCCACTTCACTGCTCTGGACGACGCACAGATCGCGCAGGGCGTCTCGACCATCACGGAAGGGGGGGCACACCACGTGGAAGCGACATTCAGCCCCGATGCTCCTGTGGGCCCGGATGACATCGCGGCGCTGTTCCACTCGTCCGGCACGACGGGTGGGCGCCCAAAGATCATCCCAAACACATACAAGATGCTCAACGCGGTGATCTCCCGCAAACTTCCCGCAGCTGGCCTATCCGGCTCATCCGCGGACGGAGAGCAAACCGTCCTGAACACGCTCGGGAGCCTGGTCAATATCGCGACATTCCATGGTGAGTCCGCAGCACACGCCACATCATCAAACGCGATCACTGACCACCTGCATCCTCAGTGTTTCTTGGATGCATTTACGCCGGAGCGTGTATGGTTCAATCGTCTTCCTTGGCAATCGCCCCACAGGAGTTCGTTGGCATGACGCGCGCATGCTCCCTCAACCGCCTCGCCGTGTACGCCACATTCCTTTCGAGCCTGATCAGAGCTGCAAAGCAGGACGACGCAGTCAAAGTCTCTTTGCAAAGTCTTCGCGACATCTTCCACACCGGAGTAGCCCTCAACAAGGAAGATGAGGAATGGGCTTACGTCAATGGGTTGCAAGTGATAGTATGTCTTGACTGCGTTCATCGTACCATAAAGCCAACTGACTTCTTACGCTTGAAGAACTCCTACTCGACTACCGAAACTGGTCCTCTGCTGAGAGCCGGCAGTGGACCCGACGCGTCCTCCAGACTCCTCCGGCCCCTGGCTGGATCCCACGCCGTCTTCCTCCCAGACGCCAACTCCGAGGACAGCTCTGACGGACCGCAGCTGTACGAGCTCGCAGTGCCCTCCGGGGTGGATGAATGCCCGCCGGCCGAGTTCTGCGGCGCAGATGGGTACTACCACACGAAAGACCTCTTCGAGCGCGTCGACGACGGATGGGTGTACCGCGGCCGCGCCGGCGACTGGATCAAAGTCGTGTCCGGGTTCTGTGACACCAAGTGCGTCCTCAATCACGTCATAATGTTGAGACTCATCACGATCGAACTCTTTGACAGGAACATGGAAGACACCGTGCGCAAAGCCTGCCCCGAGCTGGTACACGACGTCGTCGTGGTCGGTAGCGGGCGTGCCTTTCCGTGCTTGATCGTCGAGAGTGCGGTCGACGGACTCGCTGACGAGAAACGACCTGCGGTGGCTGAAGAGATCATGAAGAGGACTTCGGAGCTCAACAAAAGCCTGTACGCTCATGAGCGCATCCAGGACCCCCGTCGAGTTCTAGTCGTAGAGAAAGGAACGCTGCCGCGCACCCGGGTAAGTGTAATCACTTTCGGCTTGGTATCTGATCATGCTGATCATAACGTTGTGTGCTTTAGGAGAAGGGAAATATCAGGTTTGTTATCTCCGACATCTTTGACTGACCGTCAATCCTAACATTTCACGTCTCATTCAGGAGGGGCACCACGGAAGAGATGTTTGCGCAGCAGCTCAGTGCCATCTACGCGCCTGCTTGAGCGCGCGAAGAGATTGCATGCGACTTTGTACGACCAGAAGTGCCCTTCAGCGAATCAAACGTATCCAAAACGATTGACAGTGCGAGACGCACGCATAGCATCAGACCGCTCATCCCGCAGGGTGTACCAAGACTTCCTGCGATAGGTGGGCGATACTGACACTATGGCGTCTTCACCGGGATGCCCGGCTACTCGCAGCAGAGCGCCCCCATATGTAACTGCGATTTTCCCTCCAGCACCGCATCTCTCTTCCCATATCCGGCACACGCGGACCGTCCATCTCCAAAGTTCGCGCCCTGGGTGTCACCCTGTCCATGTCTTCGAACTACTGGATGTGACAGTCGGCTGCCGCGGCAGCTTTGGAGTGATCGACGTGAGAACACTGCCTCGTCGGTAAGCGTTATCGAAAGGGCTCCACTACTGCAGACGTGAAGCCCCCAATATACGCTCGATCCTGGTGACTGAGGTGCGCAAGGCTCTCAGCTTCACTATCGACTCAATCATCCTTGCTTACTATCACGATCAATATGTAGAGTCTGACGGCGTGAGGCTGAGTCGATACGCGTACTCCGGGAACAGCGTGTTCTCGCAGACATCTGCCTGTTATGACCGTCAAGAAGAGGCACAACCATCTGCCACGCGTTGCACGACATGTGTCTTCCTGTGTCTCGACTCTAGCTATAAGTCGCCCCCTCGTCGTATTGCTCGTCACCTGGCGTATCCCACTCCGTACCCTGGCGCAGATCAAGAGCTGGGAGTCTCGCAAGTACTTCTGAGCTCCTCTTAACTGGTAGACTGTCGCTATAGACTAGAACCCTTGGAGTCACAGAAAATCGGAGGTGTTGAGACTATGGCGTTATCGGAGACCTCCCACGCGGAAGACCTCGCCTTCGCCATCAAGGTCCCCGCGCTGGACAACACATTTGGCGCGCTCTTGCTCGGCACGTTCTTGGGACTCGTGTACGTCCATTTTGCATTCCAAACTTCGCAGTCGCATCGCTCATGCCCTATGCGTAGATTGTACGGGTTGACGTTGCATCAGGGATATCGGTATACTCGCTTTCCAGCCTACGACAAGGATTCCAAGTACATCAAATGCACGGCAAGTTTCCCCGATGGCCGCTATGCACCTGTACGTCGCTTACATTTGCGGTTAGGTGGCCGTCGTACTGTAGGTGGCCATGTCGGAATGTTTCTACGCGTGTTTGTTGACAGCCTGAGGTGGCCTGTCAGCATACTCGAAACGTTACACTCCGCTCTAGCTTTGCATGTCTGGTAAGCACCGACCATGGCGCTTTGGTGCGCCGAACGGCTTCATGAGTTTACGTGCAACAGCTACTTCTACCTCGTCACCAACTACTTCAAACCCGAGGCCCTCCTGCGTCAGACATGGTAAGCACCCGGACGCATTCTCATTTGTACTAGTATACCGTTTGATGACCAGATCATTGTGTATCAGGTCCGCTAGCGTAAGTCTCAGTGATCCATGATCAGTGTTTCTACGCGAGCGACTGACGCATTATCTCCGGAGGCAGACCCTTCCAGCATTAACAGTAAGCAACCCTCATCTGCAGACCGAGATGGTCATCTAACTCATTGCGTGCAGGGTCTCATCGTCGCGGTAACACAGGCGTAAGGCTGTCTCTCTCTCTCTCTCTTCGAAGATCCACACATACTAACGCTCCGTACTAGGTTCTTCGCGAGACGGCTATTCTTGCGTACGAAGGTCGCGTTTCTTCCGTTTCGCACACGCTGACGTTCGGCGGCATGCAGTCAACCGAGGGTATCTCGTCATAGTCGTCTTCGCAGTAAGCCAGATTCCTACATCCACTCGGCGTTCCGATCACTCCTGACACCGAGGGACGCTGTAGCTGCTACTGCTGCTCGGCGAACTCGGTAAGCCCATTGTGCTAGCTTTAGACCATGTTATCGCTCATACTTGGTGATTTGTGTAGGATTCTCCGTTGGTGAGCCCAAATGATGCCCTTTTTGCTAGCGCACTGCTGATAGCAGCATATCACCAGCGTGCACCGTCGAGGCGTAAGTCATCACTCTCCATCGACGAAGCCACCACACTCACACCGCATTGTGCGCGATAGAATCATACAGCCCAGCATCTTCGACGTCCAAAACTTCCAGGTACGCTTGCATACTCGCCCAAATGAGTATTCGACATACTCAAACGAATATCTGTGCAGTGGCTGTCAATCGCCGCACTCGCGTTCATCATTGGGGCGGACGGTCTCCTGACGACTCTGCTCACCATCGTTCTGTGTCGTAGTCGGACGGGCTTTAAGTCGTACGTGCTCAGGTAGTTTCAGCTGTAAACGCCGCAGCTCAGCCTGAATCCGGCAGAACCGACTCCATACTCAACACGTTGATATTCTACACTATCAACAACGGTGCGCTCAACCCCTTCTGCTTGATCCCACTTATGTTGATACGCCGCTATACAGGGCTTCTGACAATGTGAGCCGAGGGTTCGGTGGCTGTATCGCACTCTCTCCGAGATGGGCTTGCTAACTACACTCCTCTCGTAGCACGCTTACTATCATTTCTCTATTCATGGTGCGTTATGGGAAACCTTTCCGTACAGTCCCAGACCATGATGTTCACCTCCGAACAGGCCATCTTCTATCCGCACTCCCTGATAACGGACGGGCTGAACATTTGCATTGCAAAGGGTACGCTCTACGCAGTCTCGTTTCCGAAGAGACCATGTCTGACCACTGCTTGGCCTCGATACCAATCCAGCATACGCTAACTCCCTGCTCTCTGTGTATGTGCACTACCTGAAGTCAACTTCGCACTCCGTGATGGTAGCTGACCGCTCGTGTCCATCCTCTTCAGACTCAACCATCGGCACTTCCTCCGCAATAACAAGCAAGAGCCCAGCGAAACGGTCGGCGCGACCGAAGCACACGTGCACGGCTTCCACGACACTGCAGACAGCTTCGACCACGCTCAGGTGCGCGCTCCTCGCCTTTTTCACGCCCAGCATGTTCACACAATGGACCATGCACATCTCCGTAGGCCGTGACCGCGAACTCGCAGCGAATCATGCACATCAAAATCACGCGGGACGTCGTCCGCGACACGTCTATCCGCACCGTTTCCGAAGACATGCACATACCGCAAGACGATAAGGGCACCGCGCTCGCGGTATCGACGTCCCCAGTCATCGCCGTTTGAGCTCACGTTTCTCCTCTCATGTGCCTTTCCTTCGCCTCGATACTGAACGTTTGAAGAGACAAAGTATACGAAAATCTCGAGCTATTGTACAACACATGGACATCTTCTATAGTTGGAAACATTGAACCCCGTTCCCTTTCGCTTCAGCACAGTTGCGTTCCATGCTCCGACTTCTGCGCACGTCGCTTGGCCTCAAAAACGAACGTCCACTTGTCTTCGCAAGTCTCCAAGTGATCGTCGCCCCACATGAACGCGACCTTCTTTCCGAAGGACCATGGGGCGTGCACTAGCAAGAGCATAAGAGCGTGAATGAAGATGTATGACGTTTGCGTCGGCTTCAACAGTACTTACTAGCGTGCAAAGTATAGTACTCTCCCTCGAACGTGAGGGGCGACGGGATGTGGTCCTCCAGGTGGGCTCCGACGAGGCGTAGTACAAGCTCCTGGATCACCCAACAACGAATGTCAGCACGCCAAAATTATCGTTGAAATAAAGTTGATGCCGTGCATACACTCAGCTCGTGCTGCACCAGATAGTATGTTGTGATCGTTTCTACGTCCTCCGGCCTGTCGTAGGACCGTATGTCAGTGAACAAAAACACTCCTTCCAGGAGGGTTTCAGCCTGCATGTATGCGCACTGACCGTTCTGCTTTGCAAGTAATCTGGACAACGCGCGGTGGCCGACCCTGTGTGTCGCCGACCCCGATGCATACGACGACCGTGTCGTTAAGAGGAACAAGAACCTTGCCCATTGACAGCTTGCGTGGTGGTACAGATGGTAGCGGATGAGTATGGCAGTTGGCCGGGACTCGTAAGCTCGAAATTCGCCGACGAGAAGCTGTCAAACGTCAGACCTTTCCATATCCGGACGTCGCTGTGGGCACTGTGGCCGCACCGCCACCCTCCGGGAGTGCAGCAACTGTTGAGGTTTCGTTTCATCCTGTCTGGTACCTAGAAAATCTTCTTGACATCCGATTCTTCGAGCCACTCAGCAAAATTATACTCACTACGCACTGCACATTGCCGTCTTGCGCTACGGCTGTATCACGGGCGGTGCACCGAACCTTCATCTCATCTCGTGTAAGATGCAACCCAAAATCCGCATGGCGCCCTCACGTAGCTCGGCCTGCGTAGTGCGGATGGAAAACGCTGTCTTCTATGGCGTGCTTTCTACCATGACCCGCGAAGCACATGCTCTTCAGGACAGTAAAACAACGCTCCTACAGGGTCACATTGGCGGCATCGACCTGCAGTACCTCGTTCCAGTGCTCTGCGACGCGTTTCATCCGTGAACGTATGTATTCACGCAGTTCTTGCCCCATTTGTGTATGTGCGAGGTCGCGTCGCCCGAGCGTGAAATGACTCCGACGTCTACAAGCGACGCACCCGTCGACTGCCGCGCTGCGGAGCTCGTCCTAGAAACAAAGCAAGGCGGAAGCAGTACTCATAGTGCAACGTCAGCCAGTCCACGCGAGCACCTGCAGCCAAGAATTGCCTGCTGCGGGGCTGCGCCTCCATCGTGTGCGTGGCTGGTAAAACCGCAGCGAGCGGCTGTTGACGAGTGCTTGGTGCGTCTACATGCTCCGGATACATTCGCCGGTTTCCGGTTTCCAAGACATCTAGCGGAGCGCAGGGCGCGTGCAGGGTGTGGCGTAGCCCGGTAGTTGCAAGGAACGCGGGCGTGAGCCCAGAGACAACGCCGTCGGCGGGCGTGAAGAGGAGACCAAGCCTCCAGAGTGCAGCGCGCTTCTTCGTGCGCCCGATGGACACGCAAGAAAGCGTCGATCCAGGGTCGGCGCCGAGGCCTGTAGCGCGCAGTGGCGGCAGTGTTGCGAGCGTCCGATCGGACATATCGATAGAGTGGTGGATGGGGCTGGGTACGTGCGCGGACCCTTTAGACGTACGACACGTAGACGTACGCGGGCAGGGTCTTGGGGTCAATGTCGAGCGGCTCGCTCAGGGTTCAGTGCTTGCCATCCATTGAGATAGTGGGGCCGCTCGCAGGGGATCTGTCTCGATCACCGAGTGAAGTTCCATCCTGCATGGAACGCCGCGCTACGTGTCCGCTCTCGTGAGTTCCGAGCTGCACGGCGAGCGCGTTGAGATACAGCTTACGAGTTCTTGCTCCCTGTCGACTTCTTGCTCCGCGACGGTCTCCTTGGTCGTTGGCGGAAACACAGGCGCGACAGTCTCGTCCTACGCGGGAGTATCGCCCCACCACAGGCGCATCAATCGTGGGCGGGGTTTTTCTGTGCTAGACGTTAACCGCACTCTCGAGCGCATCAACTGAGGCACATACCCGTGGCCAAGAGATACCCGTCTTCACGGCCGGCCGACGGCGAATATGCTCGTTCTGTGGGCGCTGGGCGGGTTTCGCGGCAGGCTCGGACCAGCGAGTTGGGCGTTGGTGGCAAGGGACAAGTGTGCTATGTTCGATCAAGTTGCGTTTGACCGAGGCTGTCCATCTACACTGGGCGTGACGTGGTCACGTAAGAACGAGGACAAGAGCGCCTGCCATTTCGGAATTGTCAGTGATGTATATGCATCCACTGATCACGTTGTGAGTGCTTGAGTCAGCTCCGAAGATCCTCGGAGCTTTGTGGTGACTCGGAGACGTTTGAAATATTTGGCAACCGAGCTGCGTAATTGCTCCCTAGCACGCGGCGGCGTCGTCATTGAAGCAGGCTCGGAAGTGCCGCAGTCTGAGTCTGCGGACCAGTAGCGGCGGTGCGCAAATCATCGACGGGCTTCTTGACCGTGGTCGCGGTATGATGACAGGTAGATGTCGCTACCGGTGTTCCCACTACCGACGGTTCACTTGATCGACGTAAAGTTTGGAACGGTGCACATGGAGGGACCAGAATGTCGTCTGCTGTAGTCGGCGGCATCAGTATCGAAATGATCAACAGAAATTCTGCAGTCGTCGCGAGATGCTACGTGAATTTTGGCCAACAATGAACTAGGACTTCCAGAGGCTGTGACGAAGTTGCGAATCGGCTTACCTTGCACATTATAGCTGTGTAACGCAATGCGTGCCAATCGCATTTACGCACGACATAGTTGTCAGCAGATCTCTGGGCACGTCTAAGCCTCTGTATTTTTCGACTTGTAGGTCGTGCTTGGTGTGTGGGGCCAGTCCCCGATTCATTATCCCCTGCAGAGCAACATTGGTACAAAGTGACCCGTCGGGAATCCCCCGTGGACCCCCTGGACTGTGTGCTGCAACTTGATCTAGAACCTCGAGAATGAGTGTAACTTGGAGTAGCGCCATTCAACGCGAGAGTGAGGACGTACGCATCGACGTGAATTTACCTCGATGTGATCTTTCGTGCACCGCCAGGGCCCGCCGGGGCACGCGAGGAAGACGCGATCCCGAGCTGAAATAGAAGACGCATGCCAATATTGCCCTGTCCCGTCAAAGGTTCGGAGAAGGTTTTACGGGCCCGACGTGTGACGTGCTACAAACTCCGGTGGCAGCCGCGAATACGGCTTATCTTCACAGCACTCCTGCAGACTCGGTCAGTCTCGTTAACACTCTCCTTTCAAACGCCGTAGATACATAGATATGCTGCTGGCTGGTTACGTACCCGACTCTACATAACAGCATATACATAGTTGCTGCAGCTGGCGACGTTGTCCTTCATTGAATTGGGGGGTGGTGGAGATTGGCGATATGTCAATGCGTTGGGCGGAACGCTAACGTTGTGCCGAATAGTCCTTTCGAGATCGACGCGCCGCGGCGCCGTCGCACGACGTCTGGACCGACTTCTAGTGTGACATAGGTCTTTTGTCCCGATCCGGACTCCCTCAAACATGTCGGTAGCTTGCTGCGAAGCAGATCTAAGTCTAGAAGCTGCCACAGTGGCGATCGTGGGGCCGCTGCTGAAGCCGGGTAACGTATATAAAGGCGAGATACCACCAGAGTTGAAGTGACCCACGTTATTCCTCCCTTCCAGCGCCCACGCGACGAACATACTCCCCACGCTGCGCCCTCGCTGATGAGCGTCGCAACGGCGAAATCCGAGTCCGAGGTAAGCAGTATCTCTCGTAGAAGCCATCACCTGCTCACCCAAGTTCGACTGCCTGGCAATCCCTCGCGGACCTGGCGTCTCGCACTGGTCGCTCAATTGCGTGATGTGTTCTTCTCCTCTTACCTCGTTCTCGGGCGACTGCGTCTTCGCCTTCGTTGAAATCGTCTGTGCTCGTGCGTAGCAAACTGCGAGGTGGCCAGTAGGGAGGACTGGGAGGAACAGAACGCGGTATTTTGAGCGCGCTTCTTCGGTTCTATCGGCTTACTGCTTTTGGGTGGGGCAGGAGCGTCCATTCGCGGCCCGCTTCCGGTCCGTACACAGGCTCCTACCCACCGCCACACTCGAGTTGAGGGGGCGATCTCGCCGGGAGGAGGGGACAGAGCTAAGTCGAGTACCATGAGCGCCTCTATCACCTATACTAGGTCACGTGCTTTATCCTTCAACTTTGCTCCCCCTCAACTCTCCTGGACGGCTGGCATCAAACACGAGTAAACATCGGAGCCCGGAGATCAGACGCCCAGAATCGTCCCCGTTAGGAAGGCCATCAACTACGAGCGCCTGCAAATAAACCGAAACTCTTCTCAGCGACGAGCTCGCTCTGCGGCACGCGCGCGGTGCGCGTCCGCGCGGGGTGCGAGCGTGGGGTGCGCGACCGGCCTTCACGTATGTAGTCTACCCCGCGCGCACTTCTGTGTCCCTCGCGGCCTTTCTGATAGAACTGTGCTAGGCCTAGCGAGTCGACGCGCGGTCGAGCGTGAGTACACTAGGCCACCAATATCCCTTGCAGGCGGTCTTTTACTCGAACATGGGGATACACACATTCTTGCAACGCCTTATGGTCATGCGCGGCTCGCGACGGGTTAAATAGCACAAATATAATCATGCAGGAACTCTCGCCAATGCCCTAGCATGCGCGCGCGTTCAAATTACCCGGGCCCGAGTCTCACACCGACCGTATTCCAGGGACGCTCTTCGGCAGTGTGTCCGACGCCAATGCCCCCTCGCGAGCTCTGCTGTCGTATTACAGAATCACTTATACTCCTACGTATACTGTTTACACGTGAGCTGCTCAAAGAATATAAATACGCTAGGCCAAAGCCTTGAAATACCGGAGGACTGCGTCTATATTTTATCAGCGACCGCGATTGAGTCGCTGCAAGATTAACAGGAATGTCTTACCTGAGGACTCGTACATGTCTTATGAGAGCACGCGCGAGGGACACAGAAGTGCGCGCGGGGTAGACTACATACGTGAAGGCCGGTCGCGCACCCCACGCTCGCACCCCGCGCGGACGCGCACCGCGCGCGTGCCGCAGAGCGAGCTCGCCGCTGAGAAGAGTTTCGGTTTATTTGCAGGCGCTCGTAGTTGATGGCCTTCCTAACGGGGACGATTCTGGGCGTCTGATCTCCGGGCTCCGATGTTTACTCGTGTTTGATGCCAGCCGTCCAGGAGAGTTGAGGGGGAGCAAAGTTGAAGGATAAAGCACGTGACCTAGTATAGGTGATAGAGGCGCTCATGGTACTCGACTTAGCTCTGTCCCCTCCTCCCGGCGAGATCGCCCCCTCAACTCGAGTGTGGCGGTGGGTAGGAGCCTGGTCCGTACATTCCTTCACAGCCTTCCGTTCACTGTCTGGCGCTTACGGCGCGCGTTACACAGGTTGTTCTTCTCCCTCGTCTTCGCTAGACCCCAGCTCTGTAGTTCACGATCCTTGCTATGGCCTCGTCTCCTTCCTACGAAGATCTTGCGTCCTGGGATGATTTGACCTTGCCATTCGACCCAGAAGTCGATGACCCCGACGATCTCAGGAGAGTGTACGCGATTTTCAGTCTCCATCCCGTCGTGTTTCTCATCTTGTACTGCAGCGACCCCCGCCAACTACCCCCGGACATCTCGGAACTCGACAAGACAATATCGGAGCTAGAGGCACAGCTCTCTGATCTCATACTTCAACGAGAGCGTTTGCTGGACAGACGTGCCCTCATCCACCGCCTTCCTCCGGAACTTCTCTGTCGAATCTTCGAACTCAGCGAAGAATCCGTCCAACTCCTGCCGTCCCTCAATCTCGTATGTCGCCAGTGGCGAGCGGCCTGTTTGGCCTGTCCAGTTCTGTGGTCATATATCGTTCTGGACTCCAACTGGGGATGGCGAATACCCGCTTTTCTGCGCAAGATGCGGGCGCATCTTCAGCGCTCCCAGGCGACAAAACTACTCGTCGACATTGATTTCCGTTATGTCGACAGCTTCGCTGACTGTCAAACCATCATGACTGAGATGAAGCCGGCCCTGTCGCGATGCTACTCATGCACGCTGTCAGTCCAGGATTGGCCTCGAATGCGCGTCGTCCAACAAAATGCCACCGAACTGGGCCCTGCTTTGGAGGATTTCTATCTTCGCCTCGACTCGGTCGACCCGGACACGGATGATCCTTGCAATGTGTTGGCACAGCCTTGTCCCCGTCTCGCGTACGTTGTGCTCGAACATATACCGCTGGAGTGCGTCAATGCCCCGATGCCTGCTCTACGCGAGCTATCCCTCATCCTGGAGCGCTCCGGGTATTCCTCCACTCGCATGGAATATCCGTTCAAGCGGTTCATGTCGATGATAGTCGCCTCACCCATCAGGTGGCTGAACATGCGGATGGCCGCTTTCTCTCTCGATTCCACGGACGACCTCTTCCAAGCAGACCCGGTCCTGATCGAGTTACCCGAACTCAGGGGTATCGAGTTCGATCTGGTTGAAGCCACCAGCATCATCCTCTTCCTTCAGTCTACATCCCTACCCTCGCTGTCCTATATCTCCGCGAACTCCGCCGAAGACATGCAATGGCTGAGTCACATCGCGCTTTCACCCGAGCGCTTCCCCTCGCTGCGCCTTCTCGACGTCCGGAATTTCAACTTCAATGGTGTAGGCCTAGCACCATTCGTTCGAGCGTTGCACCACCTCCCGCGCCTTACCGGCCTTGGATTTGCATCGCCCGCGTCGGGCATCGTCGGGAGCAGGCTGTTCGAAGTGCTTTCTGCGGGGCCTGACATGATGGGCGGCTGGCTCCTACCGCGACTAGAAGCTCTTTGCTTTCAAAGTTGCGCTGACATATCCGGTCACGAGATCCTGCGCGCTGTCAATGCTCGTCGTGGCGCTGCGGCCGCGGATGTGTCCAAAATATCCTACCTGAGGCTCACACATTGCTATTCGGTAGATCCGGAGGCGTTAGAGCGGCTCAAGGCTCTCGTGGATGTTGTGCTCTCCGTATGAAGTTTACGGCCCCATACCCATTTGTGCGTAACGTCGTAATCTATTGCCCCGACGCTATGGTTGCGTCTCTACCCCGGTACCTCACGATCTCAAATCTCCTCCTTGTCCGTCCGGACTCCCTGACTCATCCGTAGAGCGCGCGTTACAAAGCATATCGGTTCGTCAAATTTCTTCGCTGTATAATCTTGCTTCACAGAACGTCTATTTACATGCACATAGCGTACCACTCCCGTACTCAAGAAGCTACCCTCGCACTCTCACACTACCCGGCGACGCCTGGCTCGATTCACGTCTTCCATGATGCAACTGTACCTTTTTTGACCGGCGTTGGCCCCCTGGATGCGACAATCACTGAAGGTCGTCTTGCGCGTAATATAACTGTCCTCGTCGTCCTCGGAACGATACTCGGGAAACCACCTATCCCGGTGAGCGTTCCTAACGTCATTACAGTGCATTTGTGTTTTTAAGCCATGTGGCTGTGCTCATACAGTGCGTAAGGTGATGCGAGTGTGCCAAGGCACGCCCTGTCAACACTCAAGTTTCCGACAAAGCGATTCACGTGTATCGAAACCGGCTGGCTTGACGCCACCGCATTGCAGTGCACTAATTCCTCCTGAATTGGCTATCACTCCAGCGACTCTATTTGACAGCAACTCGGCTGTCTCACTTTGATCATCCTCCACCGAGGTGCCGGACTTCCGGGCCACGCTCGTAAAGCCGGCGGTCGTCCCCGAGCTCGGGATGTTGAGCACTGCGCGCGATCGTGCGCAGTCCCGGTTTGTTACAGACGGGCACCGCAAGTGCGACACGAGCTTCGTTTCACCCACATCGTTCCTCCGCGCCCGACATTCGATGCTCGGGCGTACCGTGCTTCGCACTGGTCCGATTCTCGTGCGTACCGTCAACAATCATATACGCCGACCGGGAAGTTGCTGACATGCACACTATTAGGCGCGGCTCGTAGTAATCCGTGGGGCAGAACATCCGTAGAGCATTTCAGCGTCAGCAAACCATTACGTTCTAGCGATGAGATCGTGTCGCTGCCGCAAGAACGCCCGGTCACATCTCAACATCCAATCTCCCGATGCATCCAGATCGCTGTTTCCCCCGCACACGGAGCAGGGCTCGGAAGAATCACCACGGCGGTGTGCGCTCTCGGGTGTGGCCACACTCAATTTTCGAGTTCTGTGGACGGGCCAATTTGAATGATTGAGCCGCGCGCACATATATACCCATCCTCGCGCAGCGCACCAGGCGGACTTGTGCGCCTCGCGAATCCCTGTCCACCGCGCCGAGTTCAACACCCGCCATGTCTTGTGCCGCCACAGTCAAGACTCTGCGGTCCTCCGACGGGACATCGATATACGCGGAGGCGGTGGGTAGCCCCATGAACCCGCACATCGTGTTTATTCACGAAGTGACGCTCTCCTCGGTGGTCTTCGACGACCTCGTACGCGATCGGCGCCTAACAGATCATCTGTACCTGGTGAGTGAGCAGTGCACTTACCATCTGATGGGCCACCATTCATGACATCCATTCATAGATTCGCTACGACCTCCGCTGTCATGGCCGGAGCGGTATTGCTTTATGCGAAGAAGGGCTGCATCCTTCCCGCCATGCCGAAGACTTCTGTACCGTCGTCAAAGGCTTCGGTCTGCGTCAACCGATCGTGGTCGCCTGGTGCGTGTGGTTCGACCCTTCCATCTTCGTTAAAATCTGATTCTACAGTCATTCAGGGGGTTCGGTGGTGCGTCTCACATGTGCAACGATGCTCATAGTTGCGAACCGTGCTGATTAGGTGCCACACTCTAGCAACCGCGGTCGCGGACGTCTGTGCCGCCGCCAGTCCCAACCCGATCTCAGGCATAGTGCTCGTCGCGCCACTGCCCTTCCTGGGCCCGGAGATGCCACGGACAGCCACGGAGCGCATGCTGGGGGTGGCGCAGGTGCTGCGCTCGTCCCGGGATACCGTGATCTCCGCGCGGGCCAAGACGGATCTCGTGCAGGGCTTCTTCGCAGGCGCCACTTGCGCTGTCCCGGACGCGCTCAAGTCGTCCTGGCTCGGGCTGAGCATGGCGCAGACCCCAGAGGTGACCGCGTCCGTGCTCGCTGTGTCGCACGATCCCGCGAAGCTGCTCGAGGCGGGCAGGGCGGGTCTGCCCTTGATGATCGTGGTCGGCTCGCAGGACGCGCTCGTCCATGGGCCCGCGGTCGTCGGCGAGTTGCGGCGCCACTTTCGGAACGCAGAGGCGCATGTGGTCGACGGCGGCAGCCACGCGCTCTTCTTCGACAAGCAGGACGAGTTCGTGAAGCTGCTGCTCGTGTTCGCTGGTCGCTTGGCGGTGCGTTCCACAAGCTGGCCTCTTCCTTCGGGTATGTTAGCGAGACTAACGCGTGGACTGCTTTCGCAGGTGATGACCCTCATGGGCTGAGGCCATGAGGAGGTATTGTCTTTTTGGGCCTGACCGTGACCTGATACATTATTAACCACTTAGTGTGTCCCCCTTTCTTGGTTGTTTCTTGTGCGCGGGCCTCCGCGCCTGCTTGTTGTATAACTTACGGTATGTAGGATTACCCCTGCTCTGATACATCTTGCTCTCAGCACCCGCTGTGTCAATTAGATCTTACCGTCGCTGTCGCTGCTCTTCCTCTTCTGATCATTCAATCAATGTCAGAGTCGGCATTGACTGCCAGTGGGTATGGGCCTGACATTCTTCGGGGTATCACAACTTCCTGGGTGATGTGCGACTATCAAAAGTCAGGCATGATGATGTGCCCTAAATGCTTCGCGACCGTAATGAAGACGATGACTCTCAGGCTGATCTTCCCGGAGGACACGGAAAGGGGTGTACGATTTCGCTGACGTGCGTGCCCGCACTGGCAGTGAGCTGTAACACTCCCGACGCGGGAAACACGGTGTGCATAATGAACGGCTCGCCCGCGACGATCGGTCGCAGCTAAGCAGCGTGGGAGGCGTCGACAACGTCAGAGCAAGAGCAGGGCGGGGAGCTGCGCGCGCGCTTGCCGGTTGTGTGGCACGAGAGGTGCGGCTGTGCCGTGCATCAGCGTGCGCAACAGTATGTGGGTCGAACACGGCGGGCGCGGGACACTGCTGTCCGCGCGTCGTGGCGTCGGTGGCGACCGTCCGGCGCTGCCGCAGCCCGAACGGGGGCAAATGAATCCGGATTTGGGCTCGTGCTATGGCCTATGATACATACATCGGATTCGGGTCGTTAAAGACTTCCCGTCCTTACTGCGCTGCTGGCGATCACCCCTATGACTGCTCGCGCGCACCGCCCGCAGCTCGTCCGATTAACGTGCGTTGGAGCATCGCGCGGGTGCCTATGCGACTGTCGCTACGCCTTCACGCTCTTCCAGTACGACCCATTCGGATATTCGTACTCGGTGATGCTCGCCTCGTGCACCTCGATGCTGCGCGCGATGCGGTAATTATCAGCGATCCACACAGCCCCAGAATAACGGACGGGGGAAAATCCCCACCTGTAGCCCTCCTTCGCGTTGCTGGGGACATTGTATCGCCCGTTCTTATTGATGGAACAAGGGTAGAGGAAGTGTTCATGCAAGTGGTCTACAAATTCCAACACATTGCGCTCCATCGTCCCGGAAATAGCGATATAGTCGATGAGGCTGTAAAGGGCGGATTTTTAGCGATCGATGGCGTTTACGCAAACGCGGACTGACCTCAGATGAATCACGTATTCGCAGAGGCCGACACCACCCGCATGAGGGCACACGGGAACGCCAAACCTGCCAGATCTGTCAGCACGGTCATCGATCATCACCCGAGGCGCGTTCTTACTTAGCAGCCATGAGCAGGACACTCAGCACCTCGCTGACGCCAGCGAGACGGCACGAGTCAATCTGGCAGACGTCGATGGCCTCCGCCTGCAGGAGCTGCTTGAACACCATGCGGTTGTGTGCGTGCTCGCCCGTCGCGACGCCGATGCCGTAGGGCTTGAGGGCCTTCCGGATCGCAGCGTGGCCAAGGATATCATCAGGCGCGGTGGGCTCCTCGATGAACCTGTCGATGGACATGTCAAAAATGTTGAACAACGATGTGGGGTTGACGAAACTGTGCTCACCAAGGCTTGATCGCTTCCAGGGTCTTCACGTATTCGATGGCCTGCGGGACGTCCCAGACCTGGTTTGCGTCGATCATGAGCACGCTCCCGGTCGGCCCTGCGTTCTTGCCAACCAAGTCGGGCCCATTCGGGTCTCTCGGCTTGAGCCCCGCGGGAAGGTACTGGGGGTCGTCGATGATGGAACGGATGATGGATCCGCGGCGCAAGTCCGACGCGGGGTCCGCACCGACCTTCATCTTGAAGTGGTTGAAGCCGGCCTCAACGGCCTCGCGCGTAAGACGCGCGACCTTCTCGTCGCTGTACCCGAGCCAGCCGGCGGAGGTGACGTAGGCGGGATATCCGAGCTCGCGCACTTTGGCCTCGCGTTCTGCGCGGGTGGCTGCCTTCTCCTTGAGCATGGCGAGTGCTTCCTCGCGCGTGATCGCGTCGGTGATGTAGCGGAACGCAGTAGCGTTCACAATCTCTTCCTGTGCGTGCAAAGGGGTTATAGTAACGCTCATATGTGATAGTTGAAGTACTGAAACGCACAGGTGTCATGTCAACGACTAGCTTCCAGAGAGGCTTGTTCCGGGACCGCGCAAACATGTCCCAGAGCGCATTGTCCACGGCACCCAGCGCGATGTGGATCACGCCCTTCTCCGGTCCGATCCTGTCCTATAGTAAGCACCGCGTCCCCAGGCCGTTCGCACGCGCTCGACCGAGCCGACTGACCATCGCAGCTGCGAGTCCGCGGACAGATAGTCCCACGTCTTGCCCATGTTCGCGAAGATCTCCTCGACGTCCTTGCCGACGAGGCGCTTCGCGAGCTCCTCGATCGCCATACACACGATGTCGTTCCCGCGGCCGATCGTGAACGTCATGCCGAACCCGGTGAGGTCCGAGTCGGTGAGGAGCTTCACGTAGGCGGACGAGTAGTCGCAGTCCGTGTTCATGGCGTCCGTGCCATCACCGCTCAGCGATGTGGGGAAACGGATGTCTGGGAATATGGGTTAGCACGTTCAGACGACAATAGCACACAAGCATGAGAATACGAGCACAAGTCGATTCAAGGAACGCTGTTTCAGCGCGAGAGACCCTCTTCTCCAATGATATGAACAGTCGAGCAGTCCAACAACTCTGATGATAACACGGGTGTGTCACCCCTTGCTCCGCGGATCCTAACAGCCTACCCGTACTCCAAACTGTCAGGATCGTCACCCATACCTGTCCGAGCCCCCAGAGGACACTCAAACAGGCACCGACGCCGATCATCATCCCCCCTCATAATCCACCAAGACGCCCAAGGGTGCAGCACTCACCATGCGTCTTGTATCCAGTGATTTTCGGTGCCATGTCTCCAAATCGTCCCGCTGGCACTGTGCGCTGGGGCAGAAGAGCGATGGGGGCAACATGACCTGCGCGGTGGCTTCTTATAACCCGCCGCCGAACGCCTCGAAGGTCATCGAGGGGTATCCGGGCCGCCTCTCCACCCGGTCCGGAGAGGCCGGCCGGCCCCCACCGTCCCGTTGCGCAAGCGCTCGCCGGGAGACCCGAGCCTAGGCCGTACACTCGGATGGAACTAACAAACGAACGACGCGGGCAGCTGGGTGGGAGAAGAGATGCGGGGAACGAGCCACGAGTCGATATCGATACTGCTACACATGGGAGGGTATCGTAGTTCAGGAAAACGTACTACGGGAAGGGATTTTCAAAGGGGGCGGAGCACACGTCCTGCTGCCAAAGTTCGTATGTATATCAGGAGGTGGGATATGAGACGTGGTGAGCCGAGATCCAAGATATCGCGGCTGTGTAACTGTCGGTGGGAGGGTCGAACGTCGGAAAACCGACGTGACAAGGGCGGGAAACGGATAATGCACAGACGAAGGGGGCGGGAAGCAGACAGAGATATGGTGCAGGTGCGAAGAGACAGACCGACGGACAGCGCTCAGATACATACATACGTCAGGGTACACATAATACAGCATCGTGCCAACGAGCCTCGGACCAGAACCGTGTAGGGAAGTAGGAAGGGGGCGGAGGAGACAGTGTGATGGGGGCGGAGGGATGTATGGGGGCGCAGTGTTCGAGGAGGGGAAGCGCGGGCGGGTTGTCCAGACGCAGGCAAAGTGAGGATGAGGGGTCGAATCGCTAGGACTAGTCCTATGATGATGCGGAGACGAGCGCGGTCTTCAGCAACGTCTGCCGTGCCTGTGTCGCATTCCCGTCCGGGGTAAGCGGACTGGGCGTGAGCGTCCCTGTGCTGTGTGAGCTACCGCTCAGGCTGAGAGGGCTGTCCCCCGACCCTGCAGGAGAGACCGGACTTCGCCCAACTGCGGGCCCAGGCACGGGCGGTGGGGTCTGTGACAGGGACGACATCGCGGTCGGGCTGGGGTTCCACGAGGAGCGGTGGAACGACTTCTTCTTGCGAACACTGGCTTTGTACGCTGCGCGAATGGCTGCGGTTGCCTCGTTGGTTATACTGAACACACTTGCGGAGGTAGAGGGGGCATTCGACGCGACGCTCTGGGGGCGTGACTGCGGAAGCTCCAGACGCGGAGGTAACGAGCCCTGTATCGACGGCGACGCCGGAGGGGATGCAGATGCGGGTTCCAAGACCGGGGAGAAGGTGGGCGAAGGCAGTGACGACTCGCAGCTCTCGTACTGGCTGGGGGTAGATGAAGAGGAAGACGTGCTGGGCGCGACGCTAGACAGTCGATGGTGGTGGTGGTATACCATCGGATACGACATTTCCTCGGGCTGTCGGAAGGATTCTGGTAAAGTCGGCGGGAATGCGGTCAAGAAGTCGTTGGGTGCCTGCGAAGGCCAAGTCAATGGCGTTTCGGGGGCATCTGGCGACAGTTCGTTTGGTTGAGCCGCGAGTTCGGCCGCGCGGGTCTGCCAGAGCGCAAGGTTCTCTCTCGATTGTGATGCGAACTGCTCGAACGCTGAAGACGAGTGGTGAGTAAAAAGGCGGATCACAATGTCAGGTAAACGTACACGGGATGCCTTGCGCAATGAGCTCGAACAACGGGCGTGCGAACGTCGTGTTAAACCAAATCTGACTGTTCGCCTCGCCTATCCGACTGTCCGACGGTTTGACAGACGACGGAAGTTGCAAGTGCTTCTCGAGGAGTAATTGGCTGCTCCACTCCGATTCAAGTGCTGTCGCCCAATGTTGCGAGACGAGGTACGGCCGACTCTGACAGGATTATTCAGGGCCCGAAGTCAAACATCATGCCAGGCAAATCTTACTGGATTGCTTATGTCCGCACACTTGATTAATGCCTGACAGACAAGGATGCGTCGCTGGAATTCCGGTAGGTCGGCCCCGGCGAGCATGTCCCGGAAATCCGTCATGAAGTTGAAATGAATACCCATGTCCGTCGCAAGCACCGTTTTGAGCAGCAGTTGGCGGAAGAGCGGGCCGGCAGTCGGTCGGTCGAGTAGGAAGCTCAGGTTATGATGTCGCATGATCTGGAGTATGAGCGAGTAGTGCATTTGCTCGAGTACGGACTTGTCGTCGTATACAACCGCTAATGGCGTCTTCGCATTTTTCTACTAATGACGTCAAGACCTGGAATAGTATGAGCGGTCCCGAATAAGCCGACGTACCATGAAGGCATTATTAAGCCCTGGATGGCCGACGTCGTGTCCTACCGCAGCGATACATAGCGCGAACAGGTCTTCGTCAGTTAGTAGGCCCACCAGCGGATCTGAAGCTTCTCGATCTCGTTTCCAAGTCCGGCCGTCTTCCAAGAGGATCGTTACGGGAGGAACAGCACCGGCAGAAGTCAAGAAGAAGTACACCGCCTGGAAGACGTCGAGCGCGTGCTGGAGATTGTGGTATGTGTTGGCTTGTCGGTATAGCTGACATAGATGTTGCAAGAAGGTCGCTATTGAGCCTGGCGAAAGATCTCGTCAGTGTCCTGCTCCAGCCATATGAGTGTGAACCCAGCAAGCAGATGGCGCATTCGACTGTGTGAGTGCGAGGCTGAAAGTTGCGCGGTATCTTGCACGCCTGAGGGCCCCAGTACCTAGCATTCGCAGAGTCCTGATACAAGTCATCAAGGCGTGCCCGTGTAGATCAAGCAGGTATTCACCCTCGAGATATGGATGGACATTTGCCGGCGACGCGGGAGGACTAGTCCACCAGGCATCATTCAAGCACAGTATGTGATTCATTGCACGGGGACGCTTGCAATGGTTCGTACTTCTGACAGTAGTATCCGAGGACGAATGTGAAGCCATGCTTTCAGAAACCCCGATGAGTCGGGCATTGCTCCCCCTCACCCCATTGAGGGGTATTGAAGGAACAATATGATACGGCACATATGCATGGAAAGGGCACTCACCAAGTGATACAGATACAGTCTCCTGCATGTTCTCTATTCGATAGAGCGCCTCGAAGAGGATATAGGAGCATGCGATGACTTCTTCCTCGGGAAGTTTGTGAGGCTCGAAATGCCAGGAGCTCAACGAGTGAATCAATCGCTCGTGCGTGTCTCGATTGAGCACCACACAACACGAGTTGCTTCGTGGGTGTGAATAGGGTGAACAGAGCGTTGAAGCGGCGGCAGACGTACAAGTGCTCGCAGTCCTGGCTGACCATCGTCTCCGTGTGCGCGCGGACGTCGATCAAGACTTCTGCATATCTACGGCGAAGATAGGTCGCGTCAGTACAGATGCCCGTCGAAGATGGCAACAGGCAACGCACCTCGTCTCCCCGCAGTCTGTCTCCTCCCAACCTCCCCATCCGTGACCCTGGTTCTCGTCGCTGAGGGCGAGGGCAAGGCCGCCGACGTCGACGCTGCGGCGCCTTCCCATGCTGTCCGACATGATCCCTCCCAGATGTATATGGTGTCAAGCAAGCGTGGAGTCTGGGCAACGAGGGGGACGGAGGGCTGGTGGACGAGGAGAGCGTGTGAGAGGGCGGTGACTGTGCGATCCGTCCCACGTGGGCATGGGCGCTCCGCCAACCCAAACGGTCGATCACTTGTCCGCCTCCCATCACCGCCACGCCGACGGTACTGCCACCTGCCGCGGGCGGGACCGTCCAGGATTATCTGTCTTTCCGCTCGTCCACGCGATTCCCATTTCGCATGTTCATTCTTGCTTCGTTCTTCCATGTTCCTTCTCCGTCGGCGTTCAGCCAGCTCCAGCCGCTAGACCTGCAGGCGGGCGCCCACGAGCAGCCTGTCTCCGGTGAGGCGTTTGTCCGGACTCGGTACCTGTCTCCTCGGTCGGTCAATCCGGTCTTTATTTCTCACATCGTCCAGCGCAACATAGCTGACCCCGAGGGATCTCCGGCACACGACTCGTTATCGACGGACCGCCGAGGCGATCGATGCCATCGCCCCTACCGGGCCACCGAGGTACGACCTGGTGCCACACGGTGCTCATCGTCCTGGCCAGAAAAGGCTCGCCGATTAAGACCGATGCTCTCTGAATGGACACCCAGGCCTCAGATGACGAAAACCGAGCGCACGATGCGTCAATCGTCAATGATCGTATGACTCTAAGCAAACGTTGCTGGTAAGTAAGAAAGAAGCCGCGCAATACCGCCGGCTCACCTGATAACCTTTTTTACTGTTTGTCTGACAGGCCTGTCAAGAACACGTTCGTAGTACCGCCGGCGCCGCGACGGTCCGCAACAGCCATCCTGCAGGATTTTACATCTAGTCCGGCCGCACGCACTCTGTTCGCGCCTTTCAAAGGGGGCAAAGGAGTAGGCGACGTAAGTTATAATTACCTCGGACGCCAACTCGTTGACTCCGAAACGGATGTGGACAAATCTGTCATTCCACGACCGGATTTATGTTCTCAGGCGCACTCCCATTTGTTTCTAGCATAAACGGGCTTGGAAACGCCTGCTTCCACGACGCTGCTGAAGCGGGTGAGCTATACCAGCGCGGATTCTCTATCCACCGTACGTCTCCAGTGAGCTCTCGGCTCCTATATTTGCGAATTCACTCCTTGAGAGGCAGAGGCCTGTCATAGGATTTTGCACTTGCCATCCTTGGTATTGAACTGAGTAGTGGGCGTTCTTGTTGGATATGTTATGCCACGTATACGAGGCGACTACTTACCCGCAGTCCGCGAGTGAATTTCCCTTGTATAGGTATTTGTCTCTTTTCGTTGAGTATGCCTTCTTACAGCCGACGCTCACGTAACCCCATCTAGAAGAACCTGCACTACACTCAGCTGTTGCGGTGCCCTGGTCTCGTTCGTGCCCAAAACGTGTGGGGACGAGCGTAGCTGAATGTGTCGATCGTCGAGAATCACACAGGTCACAGATACAGACAAGAACTTCAAGGAAGCAGTGCGTAGTCCCGTCACCTCGTTCGCTAGCCTTTCAAACGTTACTTGTCTAGCAAGCCTGCTAAGAACACGCTTGTAGTACCGCGGCTGCTGGTTTCAACCTGGAGCGCACACAGTTCAGCGTGGGGGGTGGAAGCTGTTTGCTCGCCCTATCGATTCAAGAACTCGGAAGATACTCCGCGTTCTCATCCTCTGGCGTTACAGCTTCTTGCTCGGATCTAGAGCAAATCTACACTGCAGCGGATACGTAGCGCAGTCTTACGGCTACTGTGAGCTCTCTTTTTCAATCCGGTTTCGTCTCTTACCATCAACAACCGCCAACGAATCCAGGTCACGGAATCCGACAGTCCGCTTATCGATGAAACGAGTTCGAGAACCCTGAGACCATCGCGATGTGTGGAAGGCGCACCCTCATCGAATTTCCTCAGCATTACGTGTCTGGTCCAGGTACCAGCTCATTCTCCGAGGCGCTTCGTGCTAGAAGATGGACGCAGCGTCTCGAACCAATTCCACAAACTTTCGACGGCCGTCGGGTGCTGTACTCAAACCAATCTCCGAGTCATGATCATCCCAGGTGAGTCCGGCTCGTTGGCGAACGGCTGCCTATGCCGGTCCTTCGCAACGCGTAGAACCGGGTACGTGTGTCTTCTCATACGTATTGACTCCTTCTGCGCTGCTCCTGCCGCCAGTTCGTAGCTTCGGAAGAATCAGGTAGGTGCTTCATTTAGTGTGACGAGGCGTTCGGTGCAGAACATCGCTCAGTCACGATCCCCTCAGGGTTTTCCACACTCCTTCGTGACCGCGTGGACAACACAAGAGCGTACGTACGCGATTTCTTGCCCTCAACATCTCGCCACACGGCGGGCTTTATAGGTATCCCATGACCTAATACATTTCTTCACGTGGAGAACGGCTTGGCTCTGATACAACGCAACCACCCTTCCACTCCTCGGATAATACAGGGCACCCCACGCCCCCACAACGCACGCACGGTTCCCATCAGCGCCATCTCCCACCCGCCCATCGATCCCGTCTTCTCGCAAAGCAGCTCCACAGATAGAGCCTCGAACGACTCCCGTGCCATGCCCTTCTCCCGCGAAGCTCTCCCAGCGAAGCCCCGCGCCCAGCCGCCCAACCCAGGCGCGTGCCGCAGCCGCGCAGCCGCCGGTGCTCCCTGCCGCCATACCTGCCACGAACCCCGGCGCGCGTGCAGACGGACGCTCGCCGCCCGCGCACGGCGTGCTCGCGCGCGCGGCGTTCCCTGCGAATCAGACTGAGAACCCGGGGGGCGATCGACCCGCAGATCCTCGCGCGGAAGCACTCCAGCCGCCTCTCCCGATGCCCCTCCTGCCTCCTGTGCTCGAGTGCAAGTCGCCGTCTGGCCGCGCCGTCTTCAAATGCTCGTGCGAACGATATCCAGCCCGTTGCGTGTCTGCGCTCCCTGTACACCGCCCGATCCCGCTGCCTCGACGCGATGCCCTAGTCGCTGCCTCGATCGCACTGGTTCTGTGCGCTGATCGTCTTGCCGAGGGTGGCCGCATGCAGACAGCGGCAGCGAAGGGGACGCGTACCCACACCCACTATCCCATGCACGCCTAGAATCAATTCAGCCCTCACCGCCTCCCCCTAGATGCCCCCTCGATGCCGGCACGCAGTCCCAGACACACGCAGTCCCCGAGCTCAGGCTGCCAAGAGATCTCCGCGGGAACTCCGCGAAGTGTACACACGCGAGGCTGTTACGGCACACCTCTGCGTTCGGGGTACAGACTGGCACCCTAGTCCACCGCGCAAGCCGTGCGGCGCACCAGGCACGCTCGCCACGGCGTGCATCCCTTCGTTGATCACCGCGGCGGCGCGTTTGATGCCCTAATGCCTAACGGACAGCGTGTGCGCGGACGGAGCCTCTAGTGCCTCCCCGCTATACGTACGAGTCCCGTCTGGCGTGCAAGCAGGGCGTGCTCCTGCTGGCACTTGGCAATTCCCTTACGGGGTTGGCTTGTGTTCACAGACCCGCGCGGTGTTTCCCTGAGGTGCGTGTCCGTCGTGGTACTATTGTCCGTGTGTTCGGAGCCGGGAAGGCGTTTATTGCTCCCGCGTCGTCGAGTTTGCATGCACGGCTACAGTGAACATTCAGCCCCTGACTATTCCTTGTCCTCCGCGCATGCCGCGAACAGGCCTGTCCGCCCTTTCGCGTAGATGGGGCTGAGGGTGGCCACAATCATCAAAAATAGGCATTTGCCACGGCCGATACGCTTGCGGCTACTGGGCGGAGAAGATGCGCAGACGCGCACCTATCGCCTTCGCGAACCTTGGCACGGATCCCTCACGCCCTCATCCAAGCTTCACCGTTCAACTCCCAGAGCTGTCGGTGCCCTGGGTTCTATTGATGCCGTACGTTCACAGGTCATGCTAAGATACCGGATTATTGCCGAGCTCGCGATTTGACTCTGCAAGGTGGCACCTCTGGATCTAATACGAAGGCTACTTTGTTGAAAGCTCTGGATACCGCGATGACAATCCCTTTTCCGTGGTCTGAATGCCGGCTGGACAGAGAATACCGACAGGATATGCGTAGAGTGCTGCCATAGCCTTGTGCCTCCATGTCATGCGAGGAAATAGCGAAGACCGAGGTCCACCTCGATCAACGCTCCATGTCATGGTTCAAATAGTACACTACGGCTTACTCGCAAGTCGTGTAAGATGATTCAATGCAATGAAAGCACTGGTCAGTTGCTATTTGAACGCAACATGGAACATGTTCTTGCGTATCCGAGCGGCTGCGGCTTCGTTGTGAAATATACATAAAATGTCAGCGTTCAGCTCCCAGAGCTGTCGGTGCCCTGGGATCTACTTCCGCCGTACGCTCACAGAATACTTAGCCTTGGATGCCGGATCATCGCCGAGGACGCAGTTTGACTTGGTGCGGGCTCGAGGAACGGGATCTAATTGAGTGTCTACGAATCCGAGCACCGCGAAGATCATTCATTTCTTGTGTAGTAAATGCCAGATTGACAGAGAACATCGGCATCGGTGGGATATGCGTAGAGTGCTGCCATGGTACTTCTAAGCTATGTCCGAGTCAGAAAATGGCGAACTTTGTGTTCGGAGGTGGCAAGTATGGATCTAATAAAGAGGCTACTTTGTTGAAGTTCCCAGCACCGCGATGATCATTTCTCCTTTGTAGTATGAACATGAATGCCGACTTGACAGAGAACATTCGCAGGTGCTGCTATGGCCTTGTGCTTCTAGGCTATGCGAGGAAATAGCAAAGACCGAAGTCCACCTCGATCGACGTTCCATGTCACGGTTCAAATACACTACGGTTTTATCGCAAAACGTGAAAGATAATTGGACGTAATGGAACCACCGAGTAGGCAGCACACGCAGCTATCCATTTCAACCTACGACATATGATGGGTGAGTACTGAGTATCGACTAGAATATATTCGATTTAAATAAGTGTGTACACATCTGGAGGAAATTGAATCCAAAATGACACCTCGTCGATCGCCCTCTTTGCAGCATTGTATTTGTGTCTCATTCTTCGTACAAACGGCGGTTCTCCAAATCGATCGACGGTCAATTTCACGAGGAGGTTATGCACTGCAATCTAGTGGTACGAGACTCCCCAGCGCGAGTGTGGTCTGACAGAACTAGGATTTATATATAGATACAGCAGCACGAAACACCAAGTAGATACATGAAGCGACTCAACACGACGAAGCACGAACCGAAGCGACGAGAACCTCAGCGAAATCTCCTTTCAGTACCACGGGAAAGGGGTCGGACTGGCCGACAACGTAAACTCGGATGACAGGGAAACGTTAAGAGCAGGAGCAGCGGGAAAGTAAGCATACAGAGGGGGGTGCACAGCGATAACACAGCAGGATCGGGGTATGAACCAAGCAAAATAACAGCGAGACCAAGCAAAGCCGACAGACAGTAGGAAACGTAACCAGGATGCGGGATATCTAGGGATGGATGCGTGCGGGGCGAGACCAGAGAACGTAAGACGACAGCGACAATACTAGCACATAGACAAGATACGAGCGAATCGGGGGATAAGGGGATGTATGTAGGTTTGGACGTAGAGCAGCGTAGGTATACGATACGACACCATATGATACGATACAGTACAATGACAAACGGGCGTGCGTGCGATGTCCTAGCACGACGCTCGAAGCAGGAGCACTATCCGACCAGCAACTGAGCAGGCGCTGCGGCGGTCCAAGAAGATATGCAAGAAAGTCCGTGGCGAGCGATAGTCGCGTGGCGTGGGTGGGATCCTGCCGCCCCCACGCGTGCAGAGAGGCATGATCGCCCTCTGGGAATGATCTCCCGGGCAGATCGTCGAGCAGCGGTGCGGTCGTTGAACGGGCGATTCGGGCCGGCGGGGGCGACGATGTAGATCGTCGCGCGGGACGGGGCGTCCGGGTCGGAAAACGAGTCGAGCCAGGAACGCGAGAAAAAAGGGAAAGCGAACGGCGGAGCACACACAACGCATCCTCAGCCTAAACAACGCCCCAATCAGCACCGCTCCGAACTGCGACATAGACGACGGTTGCTCACGGTACCACGACGAGGACGAGCCGGAGGACGCGTACACCTCCGCGTTGTACCTGCCCGAGCTCGATCCGCCGCCGCTGCTACGGGGGTATCCGCTGCTGTCGTACCCGTAATGTGCTTGTTGCTCGGGCTGGTACGTCTTCGCCACGCTGCTCGAGCCGCCATACATTCCGTAGCGGCTCGTCGACTGCGAAACGCGGGACACTGCCAAGACAAACGCCGTGTCAGTCAAAAGCACTTCACACAAATATACTGGAATACGCACGGGATGGCTGTGTGACGGTCTGCTGCCGATGGTACCCGGCCGAAGACTCCACCGTCCCGTCGACGTCCCCGGACTGGTAGCGGAGACTCCAGCCCAGCGACTGCGCGGGGGTCATGATTGGGGCAAACGTCGGACTCGCCGACGTCGCTCCGCTCCCAGAGCCGTTGTCCGCAACGGAACCGTACCCGGAAGACGCGTCCCACGCGTCCCCGCTGTCAACTTGCTGGGGGTAGTCAAGGCTGAGCGCGGGGGACGCCGTCCCCGCCGCCGTGTAGGAATCCGCCCTCGTCCTGCCCGTGCGTGGGCTCCTCATCATACCTTCATTCCCGCCGCCCGTTCTCCTCGGGGACGGGGGCGAGTGGGCCGCCCCGTACCCGACCTGTGCGCGCGCCTTTCCCTGTGTCACGCCGTACCGGTACGCGTCCTCCTCCTGGGGAATAAGCGGCTCGACGAGGTCTGCCTGCCACTCGAACTCGATCGGCTGCTCCCTGAGCGGCCCGACGACGATTCCCCCCGGACCCGGCTGCGTCGCGGCGGAGCGGATGCCGTCGTGCATCGCGAAGCTCTCGAGGCGGAACGAGCACATCATGCTGCGCATTTTCGGCGGGGCGTGCGTCGCGCGGAGGGGCACCTCGGGCATCGAGCTGGGGACGGGGTCGGCGGGCACGGAGACCTCGATGATGAACTCGCCCTCCGGGTCTTCCTCCTTGATCGGGGGCGAGACGGGCGTCGCGGGGACGGAGGACGTCGTCGAGCCGCGGCTGTATGCGTGCTGTTGGGAGGGCGAGTGGGACACCGGGTCGGCAGGGTCTATGGTGTACAGCGCGGCGTTGTCCCAGGAGGCATTTTGGAGACGGGGGGTCGAGGAGGTGGAGTTGGACGCGTTGGTGGTTGCGGCGGCGGCGAGCGACGAGTACGACCGGGCGCCGGACGAGTACGAACTGCCACGGTGGCTAGACGACGAGCCGCGTGCAGTGGCCGCTGCTGACGACGACGACGAGGGTGTGGACGCGTTGGGGTGGTGCGAGGGGGCTGCGCGGGAGACGTTGGAGGAGAAGGAGCGGTGGGAGGCGTAGTCGGGCGGGGCGTTGTAGGCAAAGGACGCGGTTACGGAGGAGTGGCCGGACGAGGCCGGCGGGGCGGCGGCGGAGTGGTAGGCGTTCGCGGAAGCAGAGGAGTACGAGGACGGTGATTGGACGGCGGGTTCGTGCGCGTCCCAAACATAGGCGGCGCCGGAGGAGCCGGTGCCGAGGGTGTACTGGGCGTCGTTGGCGACGGCGTTGAGTGAGGGCTGGGCGTAGGAGAAGAACGGGACGGGGTCGTAGTGGTTGGCATAGCGGGCGTCGGGGACGGCGGCGGCGACGTAGTGGGCGGCAACAGACATGGGGACGGGTGATGGACGGTAAAGTCCGGCAAATTAAGAGGAGGTGGGAGGGACAGCGGGGCTGGATCTGGGCGGGGATGGCTGGGTCCACGGCAGGCCGATATCCTTCTATATGGGCAAAATCAAAGCCGGGCCTTGCCCCGCCCGCGTGACTGTCTTCTCCCCTTCTTCCCAAGATCCACACCGCGACTCTTCCCGCTCGTCTCCCTTTCTCCCTTCATTCCATGTCCTCCCGTCCGCCCCTGGTGGCTCATCATGCCCATATATGGCAGGCTTCTTGAGGGGATCCACACCTTGTTTGGTCGGACCAAAGCTTCCCACTCGCGTGTATACGTACGAGATCCAGCTTCAGATCATCGCCCTCGCGCCCAACCGATCTCGCCTCCCGGCCAGGAACGACGATGCTCCTCGCCACTCCTCCCTCTTCGTCCGTATCGGCGCGAGCCCCCGTCGCGCTGCGCTGCACCCACCTCGACGTTTTCCCTCGCCGACATTCCAACCCAGCGAGCCAGCCCACGGATGTCCGGTCTATAAACACGGGCAGAAACACGTTATCAGCCGCGACACCCAAACTCTCCACACCCTGGGCACGCGGGAGCACTTACACGCGGCGGAGAACGTTGCCACAACGCGCCCCTCTATTTTGTACCTGCGCCTCTTCCAGCAGGCGGCCCGCGCCCTCCCATTACTTACCGATCGCCGGCGGCGAATCTCGTCAAGTGCTGCCGCCGATGCAGCTAAACGCTCCCGGCCCTCCGTAAGGTTCTTCGCCGCGCTTGCCACGCTGCGCCTCTGCGCAGTGCGACCTCCCTAGGCTGGGATATGAGCTCCGCACGCAAATGAACACTGTTCCCCGGCCACTCACCCATAGCCTCCCACCGCCTCCTTTCCGTGTTGAACTGCCCAACACTTGCGTCGGTGGATAGATTTTGACCGTCTGTGGCAGCCCGCGCCTAATGGGGTGGGTACACTGGCGCCCATAGTTGTTACGTAATGTGCGACGCGTGCCGGGTGTGGCGTATTTCCACCGGCGTCTCGCGAGCAATGTCCCGCATTTGGAGCTCTTTTCGTGACTGTGGCAGGGCCGGTGCGTTGCGCCCCTACCGCCAACTACCTCGTGCGTTCACCTTCTCGCACTCCGCCCTGGCAGCTGGCACTTCACGAGGGTCCTCGCAGACCCTCCGCCCCTCTCCAGGCAGAGGCTCGAACGGACAGCGAGCAGCGAAGCCCGAACTCTGCCTCTGCGTTGGCCCGACTCGTCCTCGACAATACTCCGCTGAAGCCCCGTGCTACTGTACGTCTTGGCGACTCGCGCGCGGAATCGTGGCCCCTACAGCTGCTGCTCCTCTTTCACCCCCTCTCTCTGCTCGATTGAACGTCCCAATACACACGGCGCGTTCGCGCTCAGGCCGGACAGCGAATTGCATCGTGCAGGGCCCGTACGTCCGTCCCTACTCCGTTCTGCATCTCGAGCTCCTCGCGCGGCCAGCATCCCTGTCCCTGCCGCGCCATGCAGCTGGAAATCGTAGCCCATCGCGGCCCGTCGTGTCGCGTCGCTTCGCGCGCGAGAAGCGCCGCGCGGTAACGCGTCGCGTCGCAGCAGCGCTTCTCGCGTGACAGATGGAAGCCGGGGTTTCCACGCCCCTCGGATAGGCTCACCTCGCCTCCCAGCTGCCACACTCGATCGCGCGCCCGCGCGCTCGTTTCTCGATGCCGTGCGCGTTGTTGTAGCGGGCGGGCGGGCGCGGGCGGAGGGCCGGCAGGGGTGGGCGCAGAATTGACCGGATCTTGCGGGTTCTGGTTTGCGATCATATACGTTCGACGCCGATGCGATGCACCGCGCCGCGACGCGTGTTCGCGTGTGATGGAGGGGTGTCCGGCGTGTATTTGTGCCTGGACGCCTGGACGCGTTAGCTGGGATGTATGTACATGCGATGCGCTCGTTCGTATGCACAATCGGCCCGCTGGGCCTGTCGCTGACCGATCTGTGTGTGCGGGCGAGTGATTCGTAGCATGCTGCTCTAAAGGGAAGGTGGTACGAGCGCGAGCGCGCGAGATACATTTCTTCCCCACAAGAACAAGGCGTACTCGCCCGTCGGGTGACTTACAGTGACGGCGCGCGTGCGCGCTGTTGCCCCACGTTGCAGCACGTGCGCGCCCCTTCATCGCAGGAAATTTTGAGGGACCCGGCGGCGACATCGGCTATCGAGCACTATTCGGTGCACGAAATTCGCCAACCTGAGGTTCCTAGTTCGGATGACTTCATCGGCATCCTGATACATCGACGGCCCAGGCCCACCCCCTGCCCGCCGCGAGGGGGTGATGCAACCGTCGCAACGCACTGAGAGGCCGTGCGATCGATATGACCCTGCTCCGCGATGAATGATGCCAATATGCAATATTCGCAGGGCGAGGAAGGGCGCAGACAGGGCCCGCGACGGGCACGCCGTAATAATACGCGGGAGAAGGGCGAAGGGAGAAGAAGACGTCGCTGGGGCAATTCGCCGTGCCGTTTACGGATGTGGGAATCTGTTCAATCCGACAACGCAGAACTCTATGTCCGCCGGCGAACCGTAAACCATAAATCGCCCGCAGGCTGGGGGCTCGCCGGAACACCTGGAAGGGGGGTAGCGTGCAGCGTCCCCGGGCTCCCTGCACGGCAGTCAATGATCCTGGGGCCGAGTCCGCGCAGGGGCGGGGGCGGGGGCAGCACGCTACCTCGGACGCGAGAACACGACTCGTGCACCGGTCCCTACACGACTACACGATAGACTCAGATCGGCCACACGCACAATCCCCGCCAGACTTCTCCCGCCCCTTCTTCCCCAAAACGGCGGCGTTCCGTATGGCCGTCCGAGTCCGCCCCTCTTCACGAACCGGGCGCGTCGGACAGCACTGGCACATAGTACGTACCGCAGCAGCCGCCTATGCCGTGTTCACTAGTTCGTGCGTACGTGTATCCCCATGTCACCCCAGTACTTTGTGTACTACGCAACCAAGCACGCCCGCCGCCGCCAACCTGGCGGGCCGCCGTGCCCAATTCCGAATTTCTCGGGCACGGCGTCCGTCGTCCCTCCCAGCCCGAAGGTTAACTCGAGTCACCCCAACCCACCCTACCGCAGGCGCGAGGGCGGCCATCACACGTCCACCACATCATGTATCAGCGGTAGCGCTACGCTACGCCCTTAGCTCCAGGTGTGTCCAGCGGCCAGGCGGGAAGGCGGGAAGGCGAGGGTTGTGCGGCGCTTCGTGCTTCGCGAAGCGCGGAGGGCGGCAGGGCTGGGGGACGCATCACGCCTCCCGTGCGTTGCGCTGGTGGTTCTTCGCCGATGCGAGCCTGGAGGGCGGGGGCGGTGGATCGGCCGGGTGGAGAGCGTGAGGTGAGTCTGCACGCCTATCTTCCGGGCCCGAGGGCAGGTTCGTGGCCAGGCGCGTTCCATCGTCCATCTTCCAGCTTCCGGCGCTCGGAAGGTGGGTGGAGCGGGGTGGGTGTTAGGTGCGCAGTTGGTGGTTTGTTCTAGCCGTGGAAGGACGCTGCACCACATGGCTCGTGTGGATGAGAACGCGGAGGTGAGTGCGGGCTCTGACCGCAGCCTGGTGGCGACGGGACGCTAACGTGATCTGTCAACGCGTTGCGCGCCACCTGTTGTTCCAGGGCTCTCGAGGGGGCGCACCCGCTTATGGTGGGCGTGCTATTGGCGGCATCCCTAACACCGCTTGTGTGCGGGTTCTCAAGGCCGACACCATTGAGTCAAAGAACTCAGCCACAACCTATGGCATCGATATCAACTCGACAATGAACCACATCACTCAGGTTCTTCTCCGAGTCCCAGGGACACGGAGTCAATATTGCACACCGCAGCGATCTCCAGCCTCGCCCCAGCACCTATGCATCATATAACCACCCAGCATCCATCCGATCTATACACGCCCTCGATGCCACCACCGGCCGACCGCCCCCGACCAGCGCACCCATCGAAAAGAAGCCCGTAGACACGCACATCAAGCTCTCGGCTGCAGCAGAACACAGAACACACCGCGCGGACCTCGAACCCATACCGCGAAGCATCATGCGTCCACACCCGCCCTCCACCTGCATTCACTTCATTCAGTCCATTCAGCTCCGCCCACAGAAGGCCCTCCTACGCCCGGACGCCACATTGTCAGCAACGCATCGTAGCCCGTGTTCGCGCCGCGTGTGTGCGCCCGGGATACCCGAGCACCAGGCGCCGAATCCGAATCCGATCCGGGGCGTGCAGTGCGTACGTGCTGCAGGTCCGCCGAGGCCGATATTATCCGCCCGCTCGCCTCACTTGCTCTCTCGCTTCCGGTGTATCCGCGTCGAGGTGACGAAAGATGTGCCCCCTGGGGCTTCTGTTGGTCCTCGGGCTCGTACACGCTGCCCCCGCACTCCGACGCGCATTTTGCGCGGGTCAGCTGGTAGGTTCGGAGACTGAAACTGGAGATACGCGTCTGTGGATCGGCTGGGGAAGGATAGGCATGTATATGGTATGGACCGCCTTTATCCCAGAACCCGCTGGATAGGCGGAGTTGGACAAGCACGAATCGATGGCGGACGCGTTCCGCATTCAGCGCAGTGCATCTAGGGCGGCAGGAAGCTCCGCCATCGAGACGACGGTGCAAGTTCGCTATCAATTCATGCACCCTGGTGGACTGGGACTAGTCGGAGCTGCGAACAGCGCCAGCAGGGGGGTGGCGGCCCCAAGGCACGATCTCGCCGAGGTATGCTTCGCCCCGCTGCTTCCATTGCGCGAGACGAGTCGGCGCTGACCGCAGCGATCCGGTGCAGCGAGGCTTACGCCGCGCGCCGGGGCTATCGCGCGTGCGCGTCGCACAAGCTCCTTGCTCGCGCCCCCGGGTCGCTCGAGATCCCTCCGAGTCGGCTCGGCTCGCTTCAAGTTTCCCTCCGTATCAGAATCAGCCTCGTACGTGACGGCGACGGCGTTCCTGTGTCCGACGCGGATGGGGATGGGATATGGGCGGCATGCAGAGCATTACCGTGACCGTCGGCGGTGGACTGGCACTGGCCTGACGCTGTAGGCTGTCGAGACTCTGGCGGGGCGGCGCTGGCTGACACCGTGCCACGCTGTCGTGTCCCGGGGATACTTCTGCGGCGGCGCGTTTATCAGCGAAGGATCATGCTCAAGCTCAGGTTCGTCTTCAGTCTCTGTCGCAACTCTGTATGGCTGCGCTTACGGTGCACGCGTGGGCCTCCCGAACCCATCGTACTCTCATATTAGATAACGGAAACCATCGCCTCGCCCCAAGCTGGCTGAATCGGGCGCCAGACCCTGGCCGCTTCTGCTCCCGCCCAGGACACCTTCGAATGAGCCGCGAAGCACGAGCCTCGTGTATGCCACCGTCACGGTGCAGGTCACCCCCGATCCGAGCACCCAGGAGACACGCCTTTGTCCAGGGACAACGCTAGACCCTGTCGAGCATCGACCATATGACACCCTCCGAGGGCAATGGACCTCCACCCGCCGGCCTCCTACCCCATATTCCCGCCACTGATCTACTGAGGGTAGGGCGTTGTAGATTGCGACACGCACCAACTTGTCGGGCGGGCGGGACGTGGCGGCAACCGAGTAGGGAGGGAGAACGGAGGCGACAGCGGCGTGCGCCGGGGGCAGCAGTGACGTCCCGCTTACGCGCCCTCGTCGCGAAGCGGAATCGCACCGGGCAGGGCGGGCGGGCGGGCGGGCGGGCGGGCGGGCGGCTCGGCGGCGGTCGCCCGCCAGCCTGTCGTTATTCCGCCGTTGGGAGACTCTTTGGGGTTAATAAATGGAAGCGCAGCGGCCGCTGCCAGCTGTGATCTGGCCGTGAACTTTCGCGGGGTGGTCCGCGCCCGGTCCGTGGCCGAGTCCCCTTGCTGTGGTGGTGGTACAGCGCCGGGCGAATGTGTGCTAGCCTACGTCAGACTGCACCCCCTGGCTTCCCGTTGAACATAGACCAACGATCGCGATGACATAGCGTGTGCATGTGCCGCCGCCTCGTCATATACTGCGCCCGCGTACAGGGTCCTAAACCCAGCGGCCGCGCTGGAATCTCGTACCACTCCGTTTTCGGCTTTCCGGGCACGCCCTCGCCCCCCGTCCAAACGGGAAACCCGACATCCTCGTCTGGCGACACGCGTGCCGTCCGCTCCCGTAAGCCCCCACGAAAATCGCGTCTCCCTAAACCTAACTCTGATCGATGTCTGCTGTCTTTGCATGCCTCGCGCCCAGTCCCGCCCCACGCCTGCCACTCCCTTCTGCCAACCAAGCTCGCGACGTTCGCTGCAAGAGTCTCGCTTACCTGAGGCATATTACCCGGATGGCCTCGATGGTAACGAAACGTCGAACGTGCACGGGGCGAGCCTAAGTCCGCAGATACCACAACTTGGAAGAGGTCTACCCGCACTGGGAGACGTAGGTACGCGAACCAGGAGGCTTGAAGTTGGAGATCGAGCCTGATGGACGGTTCATCTGTGCGATGGATTGGATGCCGCTGTCGCGCGCGGCCACGCTTCGCGGATGCGGCGACGCTGATCGGTTGCGCTCGTGCGTGGAGGTGGCCTGCAGTCTGCGCCCGCCGGGGATGCCGGTGGTCTATCGGCTTGTTCTGCACATTCCGCAAGTGTTCTAGGGCTGCACCGGAGAGCCGTAGATCCCCTTTTGGGTGGTCTGTCGGTCTCCAAACGGTCAGCGAAGTCTGCTATCTGGCAAACAGTCTGCGCGGGCGTTGATATCAATATCGACCAACGACAACAGCGCGATTCTGCGTCATCCTATCGCTACGGCAGCATTCCACGCCGTCACTCAACGTCGAGCCACCCACCCTAGTACACGCCTTCCACGTAATAGTGACAATCCAAGATAGAGTCGAGGAGCCGAAGCAGAGGAAGGCTACGAACGTCGTGCAACAGGGCACGTACCATTAGAACAAAAGAACCACGCGCGCCGTGTGCTGATGACGTTTCTTCTTCTGCCAGCCTTGTCAGCCTCACGGTATGAGTGTATGAATGGGCTCGCTTCCTGATTATCGCCGCGCACTCTGAGGGCGGTTCTAGAAGTCCCTGGCTACCCGTGAACGTTTGAACCTTGGGGCTGCGTAGCCTGCTGGCAGGCCCTAATGTGGGTGCACGCCCCCCACGTACTTGCGCCGGGGGGAACACGGACGGGTTCGTTCGATACATTTGCTGCTGCAGCATAGGTGAGATCCTCGCAGTACTCATACGGATCATGCGCGTACTCATTGCTCAATGCAGTAATCCCACCACCGGTAATATCTCGTTCAAACCTGCCGCCGGCCCACGATGGTGTCTTCTCCGCGTTCTTGAAGGCGAACCCTCCCGCTTACACTACAAGGGCCGGCGTTTATCCCGGCGTACGCTTGACGCATGCGGCATGTGGATCTACCAAGTCCGGCGTGCCTTTCCGGCAGATACTCATTTACCCGAGATTCGAATTGACCCGTTTGACAGATTGGCGCGGATGACACGCACACTGCATCCGTCACCGCCGCTGCGAGGCTCCCCGACGTTGTTCAGCATTCAACGTTCGACGCTAAATTTAATATCGCGCGTGCGCGTGCGTACGTTGCGCGGCGACGCGCTGCAAATGAACAGCGGCTCATAAAATAGGACTTAGAGGGGTCGTCGAGACGCACGGTGTTCGGAACGTGAGTCCTAGCGAAATTAAGACCGTGGCCCGGCTGAATAAACTCTACATTGAACCTAGCCTTTTTTCAGCCTCTCGATTCTCGCGTCACGCCACAAGTACTGAGGCATGCATGTACTTACTGGCGAGTGGTTATTGGTGCGCACAAACGATATGCCGACGAGACCCACCGTCGTGCCACCGCACAGACCATCGATCCTTCTCGCACCTCAGGACCCTGCCAACTCAAGAAAGAGAGAGGACTTCCCAACAAAGGCGATAGTCACCGGAGTGCCCAAAAGCCCTTCTCCGGCCATGTCAGCCGTGCACATCCTTCCCAGGTGTGTCTCTGCGAGCTCCGTGCGCCGTCGGAGGAGCCACCGGCAGGCACGGGGTCGTCTCGCCCGAGCTATGACCCGGCATGGATGCACACCTGAGGCGGGTCTCTGGAGGATCCGCATCCTGCGTGGTGGATCTGAACGCTGCTCTTGCCCTGTGTATACGGAAGTCTGGAGCTCGTCAGCGGTCGGGGCACGTCGGGGTTGCCGCAGTGACGATCCCCCGCATCTTCGACAGGGGAGGCCAATCTGCGCCGACCTCCAGGGTCGGGTCGCCTCCAAACCTTCCCGCCGCCGCCTCCACGACGTTCGGGCAGGCGTCGACAGCGGTGAGTGCGATTTCCTGTGCTGGACGCAGACGTGCTGATCTTTTCCGAGGTGCGGCTGCTCAATCACCTCGGCCACACCGGTCAAGCTGCCAGTGCCTTCGTCTCTGGCAAACTATCTGCCGGCCATCCAGCGGTGTCTCAACCCGCTCGTCGGCGGGAGCGTTACACGTCGACCGTGGCGGACCCCTCCCGTTAGGGCGCCCCATCTTCTCTGCGTGTAGAAACGTGCAGGACTCATCCGCGCACCTCCCCTGGCTTCCTGCAATCCCACGTCACTCCTCCGCGGATCACCGCTCTCCGCAAGCGCATCTCTGCAGCTGCCTATCGTGTCCACCCTGTAGGCTCCCGGTACCTCGACCCGGGCCTTCCGCCCGGCTTTGTCCATGCCCATAGCATTCCTGGCGTCGAGCCCCCAATCTGCAACCCCGGAAGATGGCTCCATCCCGCCACGCACGAGGAGGCCTGTACAAGCATTGGCACGCCGACACCTGATGCACTTGATGGATCGTCGCTGCCCCGGGCCCCCCCTGCCCCATGCCGCGACTCGGAGCCCTTTTCCCGGCGGCGCCGGCGCTGCGAAGGCTCGCGCGACGCGTTCCATGTCAGACCAGCCACGCTTCGATGAACAGGTTCAGTCCCCGAACTCCGCAGGCGCGATCCCGCCCCCGACGCGGTTAACAACTCGTCACGCTCGCAGCGCATGACGGCGCGGGCGCGGTGCAGGCACATCACCGCGCCCACGTTCTGCGCCTCCCGCGGGCGGGCTATCCGTCCGAGTCGATCGGGCACCGGTCGTGCTCCTGCGCGAGCTGGGCCGCGGATATGGCGGTACGGACCTCCAGCCTCCGGGTTCCTCGAAGGTGAGTCCAAGCCACTACTCGTCCTCGACCTCTTCCGATCCGCGAAGCATGTCCTCGTTCTCAAGTCTTGTCCCGCAACCGGACGACAACATAACCATGATGTTCCTCATGATGATGTACACGATATCGATGTTCCGATGCTAAAATACACTTCACTCAGCGTGGAGGGTACGGGCGGCGGACCGATAAGTGACCGACATCGCGGCGCGGTACGTTGCGTGCAGGACGCGCTGCTGTCACTGCGCCGCACCGTCTTCCAAGTAGCGCGCGGTATCCAGTGTCAGGCTGCGCCACGCTGGGAAGGATGGCGGGGCGCAAGTATACCCCGGGCGCGGATGGATCCCAGCGTTGCGCTGAAGGTGGCAGGAGGCTGCGTCGGGACGTGATTTCGTCCGTGATAGGAGCATGTTGTATGGCCCAATGAAAATATTTTTATTGAGCTGTGCCCAGTGCTTCTTAGCCGCGCTTTGTGAGTGAACTCTCGAAATTCACGTACGCCCAGAAAGTTGGCGAGGTAGATATCTTCTGTCCAAACGCTGTCCACTGGCTGTCTACACATGGTTGGAACCCAGACGATCGCCTTAGCTGAGCAGCTGAGCCCGACTGGCGCGTAGTGTACGTCCTCGAGGCTGACATCTGCCACCACGCTTCGCCTTTCCCAGCTAATCAGAAATCAAGCGAATGTAGCTGTGTACGTTTTACCACAAGTATTGAGGCGGACACATTCTGGCCCAGGAGGTTGGCGAAGTGGATATCTTCTGTCCAACGCTGTCCTGCTGTCTACACATGGTTGAATCCCAGACGGCATCTCTCGAGCCTCGATTGCCTTGGCTGAACAGCTGAGCCCGGACAGCGCGTGGTGTCCTCGCGGATGAATCGATGACATCTGCCACACGCTTCGCCTTCTACAGCAACTCAACAGTACGAAGCTATCAAGCGATTGGAACCGCGTACCCCTACGCGTCCCGACATCGTGCCGGAAGCTGGGGCTTGAGGAGCACGGTTGACGTCTGCCACCACGCTTCGCCTTCAAGTAGCGCGGCGAATCAACGAACCAGCGAATGCAATGCGAAGGCAACAAGCCATTGTGATTGTGTAGTACCGGTACCGGGCCCACGCGTCCCGACATCGTGCCGGAAGCTGCGCCACGCCTGGACCCCACCTGCGTCGGAGTATGTACGGCACGCGTTCGCGCCTCTTGCATGGATGTGTGGACGCGAAGAATAATTGCGGGCGCTCTACGCCCCTCGAGCTCGTAAGCGTGCGGTGGCGGGCGGGCGCGATACGTGGCTTCGCTGTCCATTTCTCGGTGCAGTGGCACAAGGTTCGAGGCCCGCTGCGTCCTGGCGCGTCTGTTCACATGCGACGATGCTACAGTTACGTAGAAGGCGCGAAGGACTCCACCTCGATGCGAACGTCCGCGAGAACCGCGTTCGCGTTGGGGGGCGGACTTCAAACTTGTTATGCGTGGCGTTGGAAGAGATGGCGGACTCCGAACTTGTCGTGCATCGAGCTTCGCGGGTGGCGGGTGGCGGAGGGGTGAGGTGAATTGGGGGCGTGTGGGGGAGGAGGCGCCTCGATCCTGGGTGGCGGCGGGGCGTGCACCGATGTGATGCGTTCGGAGTTCGTACTGGACTGAAGAGGGTAGGATCGGGTTCTGCGACGAGAGTTGGAACCGCGCCGGACCGTGGGCAGGATCGTACGTAGGACACGTAGCGATAACGGACGGATCGTGTTGATCACGTCGACGTCGTGCCGTACAGGGGTTCGACATCGTGTCTAGGGGTATGCGCGGCAGATGTTGGGGTGATTGGCGAGATGGGTGCGCGGCCTAGTGGGCGGTAACTTTGTTGGGCTGCAGCTCAAGCTCAAGCCAGAACCTAATAATGATGAGTGTATCGTCATGGCGTGCGTCAGATGGTCGCTGATGCTCACATGTATTATGAAGCCACATGAAGGCGGGGCCATGATGCACCATACGGTGCATCGTTCCTCCCGAACTCCGCAGCTAGGCGTAGCGATAGATGACGGTGCTACGTCTTTGAAGCTTCAGAGGGCTGATTTAGCCGATGTTTTCTCTCGTAAATTGAACATACGCGTCTGTAGTATCTTTTCCAATCGGGATGATAGGCGACAAAGAGGACAACGCAATTCACGTTCAAGCGTTCAAGCTTAGGCGATGTGAAACACCAGCGCCACATGAGTAGCTGCCATAATCGAGAGCCGTCGGGCTGTGGGCAGGATGTTGAGACACATAACGTTAACGGACGGATCGTGTTGATCAGGTCGATGTCGTACCGTGCAAGGAGACAACATCGGGTCTAGGAGTACGCGCGGCAGATGTTGATATGATTGGTGAGGTGGGCGGCCTAGTGGGCGGTAACTCTGTTGTGCTGGAGCCCGAGCTAAACCCTATGATGACTGGAAGTTTGAGTCCACATGGCGTGCGTCAGGCAGTTGCGGTGACTCACTGACGTGTTCGTACCTACGAAGCGCGTTGAAACGTTGAGGGCGGGCTTGGTTGTGATGGATTGTTCATCCTCGACCTTTCAGGCTCGCGGTTCCGTGATGGACAACGGTACTACGCCCGTGGCGCCTCGTAGAGCTCGGATCTCCGGTAAACCGTAACGTCCTCCTCGGAGGTTGGACGTCCGCGTCCGTTGGATCTAGATACCCAACCAGAACACAGCAACTATCAGGTTCACGCGTTAGAAGATACCGGTGCCATAGCCGCCCTGTTGGAAGATCGTAGGGCTGTGGACAGAATCCTAAGACACATACCGGTAACGGACGGATCGGGTCGATCACGTCAATGTCGCACCGTACAGGGAGATAGCACCGTGTCTAGGATTATACCCGGCAGATGTTACGGTGGTTTGAAGGATGGGTGTTGGATGGGTGTAAAGCCTACTGAGCGGTAACTTTGTTGCATTGCAGCTCGAGCTAAACCTGATGGTGAGTACATGTCTGAATCGTCATGACGTGCGCCAGATAGTCGCTCATACTCACTGGCATGTGTTCGTGCCTAGGAAGCTCGTTGAAGGCGGGCTCGATTATGATTCGACCTTTCAGGCTCTCGATTCCGTGATCAACAACGGTACTACATCCTTGGCGCTTCAGAGGGCTCAAATTTCCGGTGATAGGTTGATCGTCTTACTTCGAGAGAGAATGTCTACGTCTATAAGATCTTTATATCCGGGTGATAAGCGACCAAGAGCATAGCGCACCTCATGTTCAAACATCCAGACGGTACAGAACGCCCGTACCACAAGGCTGCATTTGAAAATTTATATGGTTGAGCTTGTTTAAACCTGAGTGGAATTTTGCATTGAGTCAGTACGAGTCGTCTCATCGAAGGCTACGGGACGCTGGGGTGCAGCACGACGTACGTTGACGTCGTCTTCGAAGAGATGACGATGGTTTCTGAGGATTCAAATCTGTCAGACGAGCTTGTAAGCATGCACTCGAAGCAAATATGGGTCATATACAGTATGACACTGACCGAAAAACTCTAAGCTACTCAACGAACGCTGCCCAAAGCCTTGATTTGTGCCTGGTCAGTGCCGGTGGTCAGTACGCACGGCGCTGATTTGAATCTGATCTGAAAACGGTAAATGAGTGTTATGCATGGCGTGTAGCATCTATCATCTAACAGCAACTTGGACTACCTTCGCCAATACACTGTATATCATAAGCCAACCGGTCTTGAAGCTTGAAGCTTGAGGCTGCTTGAGGACGGTAGCCGGAATGTTGACGGGACTCATCGGGTATATCTCCTCTTTGGGACGCCGGCAGACACCGAACGGTCCGCAAGCTGCCGAACGGCACCGCTACCGCAAAAAATTGACTCCTCTGCTTCCTGGCTTCGACTCTCATTCGGGATTCAGGCTCTCTAGATTGTATCCGCTCAGACTATGGTATCCTCCTCTTGGCCTGTATGAACCTGTGCGAGCTACCGAATGTGTCTGGACTGCTTCACCTGTGCGGGGATGTATCGGGCCTCTGTCCACGGTTATATCTTGGCCGTTAGTCTTGGAGTTTGCACCTGTACTTGTGGTCCTTCGGATATACGAATAATGACTTGAGCGTTCCATGTTTACCCTGGATCCTGCTTGCTGTGACATGTGCGATGATATGTTGCCGTCCAGGAATCTCTATGGCTCGCTCGTCGTTGGTGGGGACATCTGTCGCCGTCATTTGATGCGGACAACGGCGGGGCGAATATCCTACCTCGACTCCTCCACAAGGGCCCGCGGTGTTCACAGCACGGTGTTCACTGGAATAGGACAAGCCTGCGGTCCATTACACCGTCCAAGGGCAGTATAGGGCATGAAGTTAAGTCTCTCATCTTCTGATCATCCCCCACCCGTTTCCCTCAAGACAGCGGGCCTCCGATGTCGGAGAGATGCCCAACAGCTGCCGTAGCATTGGACTCGTGCTCGAGCAGAAGCGGCTGCTCCTCCAGTCATCGTCGCTTCTGAGCCACAAACACGCTTAAGACGTCAGCCCATGTTCTTTACCGTCTTCCATGCACTGTGAGTAATACATGAAGTCTCTCATACTCCCCTTGAAATTACCGGCCGTTCTCATGTCCGATGTCTCCTGATCGCAGATAAGCAATTCTGACGGGAGAGACTTTGGGACAGTGCCATCGGTGTGCGTGTCACCTAAATCCTATTATCGCCTGACGAGAAACACCGCCTCACTTCGGCCGCTGGAAGCCTGGCACAGGTTCACGCGCGTCCCCTGCCCTGCCGTCCTACCTTCATGCCACCGTCCCTGACTCGTCAGCGTTTATCGCCCTATCGTCTACACAGCCCATACTCAGGGATGCCAGCTTCCTTGCCCCAAGAGGCCATCGTCCGAATATTGGATTCTCTCTTTCAAGATCGACAAACCCTCTGTAACTGCGCCCTCGTATGCCGACAGTGGCGTTCCCCGTGCCGCTACAACCTCTTCTATCGTCTCGCAATCTCTCACCGCGCAAGCTTCGAGCTGCTCGTACGCATCCGGGACGAGCCCCACATCGCTCGCGCCTTCGAGAACGTACGATCACTTCAGCTATGGGACGACAAAGACGAACCATGGATCCACCTCTTTACCCATATGTTCTACCGCCGTCTACCGCAGATGCACTTCCTCACTTTCGGCGATTTCATCTGGGACATCCTTCCTCTCGATCCGAGCTTTGGCGCCACCGGTAACCGTTTCCCTGCCGTCACCACCCTCAAACTCGCCAATGGCAGATTCCACAGCTTCGGCGATTTCAGGAGACTCGTATGTTCGTTCACACAACTCATTCACTTGTACGTGGAAAACGTGGAGTGGCGTGCGATGACATCCGCTCATGGCGCCACATCCGTGGACTCTGGTCTCCAATTGCTCTGGTTCAAGTCACATTCCAAAAGTGCCATCTCCGCGCTGGCAGACTGGCTTGTGGGATCCCCTTCGACCGAGTCCCTCAAAGACATCCAGATTTGGGAGCAGTATAGTGACGACCTCCCGGAGGTACAGCGGCTCACAAAAGCCGTGGGACCGAAGTTGGAGCATTTTCAGGTGTCTCTGCAGTTCTGGACTCGAGGTGCGTCTGCAGACCGATTTTTACCTGCGGCGCAGCTCATTTTGTGCTTCCTTAGATAAACGTCTCGATCTATTTGCAAACACTTCTCTCAAAACACTCCATGTCAGGGATATCGACTCTTCCTCCTGTCAACATCTCCCCTTTCTGCTGGAACATCTCTCTCCTGGATCGCTGCAGGACCTCTCCCTGTACCTGCACATACCCTCGCTGGACGATCTTGGCGTCCTGCGGGGTCTCTGGGGGGACGTCGCGGACGTCCTCGCGCGCGACGCCTTCGCTCTGCTCCCCATGGTGACGATATGGCTGGTCCAGGTTCCGCCTGCTGCTGCTATATCGACTGCGGACCTGACAGGGGAGCTTAAAAGCTGGACGCCGCTCGATCCGGAACGGACCTACTTGCGCGTCTTCCCGCTGCTGGCTTTCGACGGATGAACAGGTCAGGTCTGGGTGCTGCTGCGGGCTCGCGAGCTGGTATGCGGACTTGGCTGGCGCTCGGGGAGACAAGGTTCTTACTCTCGTTGCTGGCGCTTCCTGCAGGTGTTCCGGGCGGCTCACGGTTGGGTTCGGCGGCGTGGTGCCTCTTCGTCTGGCGTGGTCGTGGTCCGCTGTGGGTCCTTGTATGTCTGTCTCTGCGACCGCATTGGCATCATTGGCATGGAAACCGGAGAAGGTTGTGGTCTGATGTTTTCCAGGGCGCGTCATCTATCATCCAGCGCTGAGGCTAACCCATTCTTGTACCCAGGGCAGAATACGTGGCGGACATTGACCCAGGCTCACACATAGGTAAGCACCATTGTCTCATTGCGATCCGGGTATGTGGTCTGATCCGCTCCGCCAGTTATAGACGTTTCTCTGTACTCGCAATTGTTTTGTTTTTCACCAACCATACATTATTTTTCAGACTACCACCATGCCCTGCGGGCGCAAAGCCCTCCACTAAGGGAATGGGAACGCCGCCGGGCTGCGGTACCCGTTTGTGCCCACCGCGCGCACGCCGAACACGACGTTGTCCTTCGACTGCAGCACCGTCACGCGGTCCACCAGCCCCACCGGAATCACGTTCGTCCAGAACGGCGCGATCGTCGGCCGCCACAGCACCTCGTACCCCGCAAGCCCCTCGTCCGCCCCCAGCGTCCACAGCAGCGTGCTGTTGTTCGTGAGCACGGACGTGTCGATCGTGACGTTAGTCGGCGTGCCGGGCGCCTTCGCGAGCGACCACAGCGCGGCGCCGTTCACCTTCGCGACGCGCGCGATGAAGTCGAAGTCGCAGAACTCGATGAGGTCCCCGAACTGCTTCCCCGTCGAGTCCACGCGCACGTCCTGGTGCTGGTGCGCGAAGTCCTCGTGTGGCTCCGTGAAGCGTGCGGCGGGGAAGCCACGCTCGAGGAACGGCTCGTGGTCGCCCCCGCGCAGGAAGCGGTCCAGCCGGTACACGACACGCACTACATTGGGACGCATGGTTAGTTGTATGGGTGGGTGTGGGGGCGCGGACAGGCGGGAGAAGGCCAGGACGCACCTTTCATTCCCGTCGCATCGTTGGTCGCGACCTCGTCAACGAAGCGCGCGAGCTCACGTGGCGGACTGTCGTTCTCGCCGCCAATCGACTCGCGCGTCGCCGTGCGGGCGGCGCTCTCCGTCGTCGGCATGCCCTGCGCGAAGAGGCGGATGCTGAGTGGGTCCGCGTCGCTGCCGTCGCCCTTCGGGCTGCCCACGATGTCGTTCGTGAACATCCCCTGCACGTCCGCTCCCGCGTCGTCGAGTATCTGCGCGAGGTGGTCCGCCCCAAACAAGCCTTGTTCCTCGCCCGCGACCGCCGCGAGGATGATCGTTGCAGCTGGGGGCGGGCGCTGCACCATCGCGCGCAGGAGCTCGAGGACGACGGCGACGCCCGACGCGTCGTCGTCCGCCCCGGGGGCGTCGTCCGTAAAGTTCATGATGTCGGTCACACGCGAGTCGTAGTGGCCGGTGATCACGTACACCCTGTTCGGGTCGGACGCGCCCTGGATAGTCGCGACGACGTCGCTGATGTTTGTCGGGGTCGGGATGCGGCTCACGGGCTGCTGGATATAGCTGGGGGTCGTGATCGTCACGTTCGTGCCCGGGCGCGCGCCCTTCGCGATGGACCGCATCTCCGCTGCGAGCCAGTCGCGCGCCGCGCCGATCCCGCGCACGGGGTCCGTCTGGCTCGAGAGCGTGTGGCGCGTGCCGAAGGAGACGAGCTTGGTGATGATCGTGTTTATGCGCGCGGGGTCGATCTGCGCGAGGATTCCGCGCAGCTCGGCCGTGGGGGCCTGCGGGACGAGCGCCTTGCCCGGGCCCTTGGGCCAGATGTCGGTGGGTGCGCACTGCCGCCTGAGGAGCGCGTTATCGTGCGCCGCCGCCGAGGTGGGTGGTGGGGCCGCAGAAGCTGCCTGAAGGACGGCTGTGAGTGCGAGAACGAGAAGCCCGCGCGAGGCGGTGTGGGTGAGGTGGAGCATGCGAGAGAACATGGCTGCAGCACGCCGTTCGCCTGGGCTTCCTCGCCGCGCCGTGCTTATATGGTCCGCGCGTTATTGCGAGTGCTCAGCTCCCGCTCGCACTTTTCTCAGAGTGCGGTGTTGCGGCGGATCAGAAGGCGTCGCGGACGCGCCATATGATCCCTGCTCGCGTTGCAGGGGTAGCGAGCATATGGTCTCTGGCATGATACGGCATCGTGCACGGCGAAAAGTGTGCACGATTCTGGCGCGCGTCCGCGACGGGACGAGCGGAGCCCACCGCCGCGGGTCATGAGATGCATCCGAGGCTTCCGTGAGTATTTCGGCGTCGAGTTCGTGCTAAATGTGTGAGGATGATGGGGTGCTGTTACGGTATAGATAGGCAGTAAGCAGGATCTGCGCAGTTGGCCTGTGGGATGCTCAAATTGCGTGGGATCGGGAGAAGAGGTGCAATTATTCGTGCCTGGGCCTGGTCTACTTTCATGTATTGCAAGGCGTGGAATGTGTATCGATAAGCGATCTTGTACTCAATCCAAACCTCTTTAACGTCGGGCTCCGAGTGACGATGCCTGCTAGTCTTGCGAACAAGATGGTCAGTGGGCCGACTAGAGGCAGTTCGCGGCCATCCGACTCGAACCACTGCAAGGGACTGCATGCGAAGCCCTCGAGAACCTAGCTTGTACGTGAACAAGATTGAACGAACCTTCAACCTACTGTCACCGCTCGAGGGCAGTGCAGTGACGGTGCCCACGGCGGCGCCCGTATATAGAAGCCCTAACGTTTACTAGCAGCTTCTGTCTATAACTTCATTGGCGACTACGAGACGAGCTGCCTTCCGGACAACTTGCTTTACCATCCACCACCATTTGGACATACACCAAGGCTAGAATATTGTAAGCACGTCCACAATGCACCAATTCATCAGCTTACGCCATATCCAGAAATCACGACAGACAGGGTAGAGTGGGTTGGTGTTGTGCAAGCTGGTTATGCGGATGCAACCTACTATTGAGACCGCTTTCAAGCGTTGTCCTCGAGCGGAGGCCCAACTCGCAAGTGTCTAATTTGATCACTTCGGATGATAAAACTCGCTGTCAGCGCATTCAAGTTGGAGGCATTTAAGGCACCCAGTCGACCACAGCAAGCATCTCCTTCGCATGCAGCTTCGGCATGGCATTCAGAAGCGCCAAGAAGCACTCTACCAGGTTCGTGCTATGCTGCATGTCCAGCATCACCTCGACCTTCTGCACGATGCTACTGCTACAAATGTTTATGCAACTCCCTCCGACCTCAGCCAGCGTTGACAACGGTATCTGTGCCAGCGCGTGTAACACAAAGAAAATCGAAATCAAAAGGACGCATAGAATAGCATTTCTCACGCTAACTTACCAAAACAGACAAGATAGCAACACTTCCTCGAGAAATGTGTGCCAAGCTCTAATGAGCGTTGTTCACCTTCGGCGCCGGAAGACGAGCGGCGCGCGCTCCGGGCTATAATACCCGTCGGCATGGTCAACATCACTCCTGCTGGTGGCACAAAGGACGGAAGAGGAACTCACTATATGGTCGTACTGTGTTGGCTTTTCAGCAGCCGCGCCTTGCGCTGCTCGAATGTCTCCCCCGCGAAGCACGCCTCCTCGCGCACCTCAACCTTGTACTTAGACACGATCGCCGTCAGCACCGCGGTTGCCTCTGTCTCTGAGAACCTGGAGCAAAAATTCCTCAGCGAATGAGCACCACATGTTCTCGAGATATAAGCCCAACACGTACCCGCGGCCGATGCATCCGCGCGGGCCACCGCTGAATGGCAGAAACGCGTCGCGCGGGTAGTCGCCCAGAACTCTCGCCGGCTTGAATGCCTCCGGATCGTCCCAGTAGCGCGCTAGCGGCCAGCTCGTCAGCATATATTACGTCGAATGGGCACGACGGATGACATTGAGCTTACGGTTGTTGTGCAGGCCGGTTGGGCAGATCGCGACATACGTCCCGCGCGGGACGGCCAGGCTGCGCTTCTCGCCTACCGCGTTCGTGACCATGAACACGGTATCGTCCGCGCTACACTTTGGAATCTCGGCCGCTGGCGGAAGGTGTCGTAGTGTTTCATTGAACACTCTGTTTTGCGACAGTGTAGTTAGTATGTACGACGGTGGGACGGTATAAAGAAAAGGACTCACGCTAGAGCGTATGAAAACGAGCTGAGCTCCTCGTATGCCTACCAAGTGGTTGTGAGTAGCAGCGAGGAAGAAGGAGGAAAGAGGAAAGATATACCGGAGCTCCATCCGTTGGCATGGCCGCTCTGAGGCTCTGATAGAACTTCTCTTGTTCTTCTTGATAAAGCGCGAGGAGGATGAACGCGTATGCGAGCGTGTGTGATGTAGTCTATATGGGTTCACATGAGCCGTGTTCCGAGGCATAAGTATAAGTATGCTTCGAGACGCACCTCATATCCTGCGACCAGAAATATGAAGATATTGCCTGTGTGGAACAACTTCAATGGGGGGAGCATGTCACAGCATATACGACAAAGCACACACCAAGGAGCGCGTCATCCGTTAGCTTCGCGTCGCTCTCGAGGGCGCTTTCATTTGCGTCCAGCAAATTATTCAGCAAATCGTGCCGCTCCTGATTCTTTGTGGACTCCCGGCGCTCCTTCACCATCTCCTCTAGGTACTTCTATCCAACCGTGCGTTAAGTTAGCTATGCAGAGTGCAGAGAGACAGATGTGGGACTTACCCTGAGGTCGTCGTACGCGCGTGCATAAAAGCGCATTCCAGTGCCCGGAATGCCGAGGCGGAGAAGCCACTTCGGGAAGAGGATGGTAAAAATGAGCCGTTTGGAGACCTCTTGCAGCGCATTCTTGAAAGTAAACGAGTATCCCGCGGGCGCAGCATTGTCCTCGTTCCACGACATCCTCCGCCCGAAGCTTGCCACCCCGATCACCATCATCCCGATCTGCAATCGGGCGGATTAGCAATACGCGCGGAGTGGGTGATGGCGAGAGAGGGACTTACGGGGTCAGTGAGGTCTATGACGTGGTTGATCTCGACGACGTCCTTGTCCCTCCAGACAGTTTGAAACATCTCGTCCACGATGCGAAAGGTCTCATTCCATACCAGTTCGTTATTCCGCTGTGATGATCTCCTGTAAATATTGTGTTCTATCTCGCTGCGAACGGGAATCAGTAAACGCACCTCGGAGAAAGCTGGTGCCGCGACTTTCCGCTGCCGTTTCCATTCGGCCCCCTCGGTGACGAGAATGTTGGTTCCGAAGGCCGAGAGCGACTCATAGACCTCAAGGGGCTTCGGGAAGCGTGCTCGCGCTCCCATGATCTCCTAAGGACGAAGCAGATCTCGGTGAGGTACGAGCGGTATCGCGGAGCACGTCTCGTACCTTTGCAATGGCGGGGTCCGCGACGTACAGTGTCAATTCTGGCCGAGGGAAAACATTCACCTAAAGAGACATTGCGACAGTGAACCAACATGAGCTGCAGAGTTGCCACTCGCGGCAGCGAATGTGACGCACCGCAGCCACGATGTCCCATCCTGCTCGTGCAAAGTCGGCGTACTTGGAGTGATACAACCACCGGAAGCCGGGAGAGATCCCACGCACAGGAAATGGAAAGAAGAGCTGTCGGTTGTGGAGGAGCGTGCGGAAGCCGGGCCAATCGCTGCGGCCGGGTGAGTAAGTCCGTGCATCGCCGTTTCGAGTGTCAAGAGCAGCAGCCTGAGGATAAGCGATACGTACTTTATGGTACGCACAATTTGACGATATGCGATATACTTCCTAATCGCATAGAATAGCAAAAGGAGAGCGAGGGGGACGGTAGCTTGAAAGATTATGGCCATAGCAGTGGGGGAAGTGAGTCGGCAAGGGACGTATCACAACCAGATATATGTACCTGGCAGGGAAGCATATGGGGAGGTAGGCGTATTTCCCCCTTTGACTTTGAGGCTGCTGAGAAGCATATTGGGTTCCGAGCAGCTGAAGCCCAATGTAGGCCACTTAGGCTTCAATCTGTCAGAGAGCACGGTGGATGTGACTGAAGAGGGCGCAGAGTAAGACGTTTGCCGTATTCCGATAAGGCGATACCTGATCGCACTTACGGCGCAAATCATCGTTCGGAAAGCACATGAGGGCCTTGTCATGGCGAAAAAGGAGAGATTGGCATCCAGGACATGGATATTCCACTCCTACGACTCATTCTGGTCTACTGGACTCAGCCGGTACTTTGGCTGGCGCGCGTTGGAGTCAAGGTCACGATGGCGATCCACGTTGTTCGTTGCCAAGCGAGACTTCTATACAGTCACTGCCATTCAGAATCATGTTGATAGAAAGATATGGAGAGAAAGCGATACCGGCGACGTACTTGCTCTGTCGCCTTAGGCCCTGTGCGCTGTCAGATTGAAGATAGTTAAGGCACCCAGTCGACCACAGCAAGCGCCCCCTTCGCATGCAGCTTCGGCATAGCCGTAGGCAGCGCCAGGGCGCACTCTACCATGTACGCCCCATGTTGCGCGTGTAGCATCACCTCGACCCGCTCAGCCAGCGCATCATCGAGGGCATGCAGTCCGAGCGTGGTCACGTCGGCGATCTGTATCTGCCAGTACGCGTTCAAACACCAGAGCTTGATGGTGAGCACGCGCACGGTCGTGGGGATATTCGCGAGGAGCGCGATGCAGACCTCGGCGAGCGGGACGTGCGGTATATCCGTCAAGTCTGCGGGAGGTACAGCAAGCTCAACCGAGAGGGTCCTGAGGGAAGTACACGCGTGGAGATTGAGCGCGAGCCAATGCTCTGTGAACGCGCAGGTCAGCATGTGTCGTACGGCCGCGGGTCGGCAGAGCGCACCTGGATCATGTTCGTTGGGCCTGATAGGGACTGCCACGAGGAACGGGAGATGGATGTGCGCCGCACTGCGGGCCGCGCTCTCCACTAGCTGGCCGAAGCTGCGTAACTGCTCTATCCTGCGCGTCCGTTGGCCACTCACACACTCGAGCTGAAGCGAGCGGAGGCGCCCTGGGACGAGGCATTCGCGCAGGAGGTTGTAGAGGGTGCTTGCTTCCGATACGGGTGGGAGGCCCACATCCTGGGTAATGAATGTGCCCACGGAGACTGTGCTGATGCGGCGTGCGGGGTCCAAGGGCCTATAGGGGATATGCAACCGGGCTAGCTTCACAGTGTCGACAGATGCGAAGAGTGTGACAATATCCAAGACCGCTACTAAGGAAGGATACCCGATCGGAGCACGACAATTCTCGATGGTCAGATTCTTCAGCCTTTGTGTGGGTAGATGGTCTGGGGCGTCTTGGATAGCGTTTAGCGAGTCAATCACCCAATTGAAGCTCCCGCAGGCGAGGAAGTAGCATCACCAGGTCGCTCAGCTGAGCGCGTCCGATGACAGGTAAGTCGTCTCGGAGTTTGTGACGTGGTGTCCATGAGGTGTATGCAAACGTGAGGTGAAGCTTGCGTATGTGCCATGCGAGGTCGGCGTTGGCTTGTAGGAACGCTTCGAAATTGGCGAAATTGAACTTGAACGTGATCTTCAGGAAAGCGAAGAAATACGGGATGGCGACCTGGTTCCACGCACGCGATACGTGGGAGCAGGCGAGGATGCTGAGTTTGTCTTCCCGTATGTTTTGCAGAACAAGGTCGAGGAGCTCAAAAGGAAGTCTGTGAATGCCATGTGGGGAGTCTGGAACGGTACTGCCTGCCACGTGAATGTTATGTTCCTCTTTCGTCGTACTCATCCTTTCTGAGTGGCACAGGCGTATTGATGGAGGCAGTTGTCGACTCCGCAAAGGATGTGGGCAGAGGATAGTTATACACATGGGAGGCAAGTACCGTTGGGACGGTGGTGGCGGTGCGCGGGTTTTCCTTATCAGTAGCAATTACATAGCGAATCGAAAGCTGAAATTGTCCTTCACTTAGACTTAAAGTAGTGCAGTTTGTCTGCAGCAAAGTCATCCGCTATAGGGAAGAGTTGAACACAAATATTGTACTGTATGTCTTCAAAACTCTGTCCCGCCACTGAGTTGGGAATATTTACACTAAGTAGTCTCCCCTACTATTATCCAGTCTCAAGCTCCAACGAGCCGCGTTCACCTGCGCCTAAAGACCAATGGTGCGCGCTCCGGGCTACGGCAACAATCAGCAACACTCTTGCCAAGGTGCACAAGAAAGCAGGCAAGACGCACTAGACGGTCAGACTGTGCTGGCTCTTCAGCAGCCGCGCTTTGCGCTGCGCGAACGTTTCCCCCGCGAAGCGCGCCTCCTCACGCACCTCGACCTTGTATCGCGACATGATTGTTGTAAGCACCGCGACCGCTTCAGTCTCCGCAAAGCTAGAGCGCAATATTAGTTCGTGGGCGAGATAGTGGCGACACCAGCATATGAGCGCACCCGCGGCCGATGCACCCGCGCGGGCCGGCGCTGAACGGCACAAACGCGTCGCGCGGATAGTTACTCAGGAACCGCTCCGGCTTGAACGCGTCTGGGTCGTCCCAGTAGCGCGCTGCGCGACGCGAGATACGTCAATGAGCGTCACATAGTTGGGCGTGCCCACGAGATGGGCACATACGGTTATGATGCAGTGCGGACGCGGAGATCGTGATGTACGTCCCGCGCGGGACGGGCAGGCGCGCCTGCTCACCCGTGGCGCTCGTCGTGGTCAATACGGTGTCTTCTGCGCTGTATTTTGGGATACCGATGACGGGCGGGAAGTGCCGCAGCGTTTCGTTGAACACGCTGCAGTATGTACCAGAGGGAGTGTGTCAGCAAAGACTAGTTGAGGGACACAAAGGTACGCGACGTACGCTAAAGAGTAGGAGAAGGATCCCATGTCCTCGTATCTCTACGGAGAGTGGCAGAGATCGAGTCAGCGCCGTGCAGCGATATGCAGGATACGGAGGCGAGGAAAGACGGACTAGGGCTCTGTCCTTCGGCATGACGGCCATAATGTTCTTGTAAAACTTGTCCTGCTCCTCCTGGTACAGCGCGAGGAATATGAGCGCATACGCGAGCGTGTGTGACGTGGTCTATATGTGTTCATGTTAGCCTTCATCTCTCAGCTGATGTATGAGTAAGGGCAGATATACGTCATGACCGGCAACCAAGAACAGGAACACATTTCCTGTGCGGACCGGCATCAGTGTAAGAACTTGAATAAGGTCAGGACATGCGTAGCTCCGGACGCACCAAGAAGGGCCTTGTCAGACAACTTCGTGTCGCCCTCGAGTTGGGCCTCGTTTGCTTCAAGTAGACTGCTGAACAGATCGTAACGCTCCTCGTTATTCGTCGACGTCCGGCGTTCCTGCACCATCTCGTCCAGATATCTCTGCTCGACCATATGCTAGGTTAGCTATCCAAAGTATAGAGGTACCACTGTAAGACTGACGCTGAGTTCGTCGTATGCACGGGCATAAGAGCGCATGCCCGGAGTACCGAAGCGGAGAAGCCACTGTGGGAAGAGAAGACTGAGAACGAGTCGGTTCGACACCTCGAGCAATGCGTCTTTGAAGGTAAGCGAGTGTCCCATGTGCATGGCACCGTCCTCCTTCCACGACATGCGCCGTCCAAAGCTCGCCGCACCGATGACCATGAGCGTAATCTGCGGGGGGTTATAGAGGTGCGCGTGTGTGCTGGAGGCGGAGGTGCGAGGAGGCTTACGGGGATGGTGATGTCCAGGACATGATCGAGCTCGACGGCGTCCTTGTCGCCCCACAGGTTTTCGAACATGTCGTTCACGATGCGGAGTGACTCATCCCATACGAGTTTATTGTTCCTCTACGACGGGCGTGAGTACGAGGTGTCTGCCATCACACGGTGAATGGGCGTAACATAGGTGTGCGCACACCTCAGAAAACGCTGGTGCAGCAATCTTCCGTTGCCGTTTCCATTCTTCCCCCTCGGTGACGAGGATGTTCGTACCAAACGTCGCGAGCAGCTCATACACATCGGTAGGCTTCGGGAAGCGTGCGCGCGCACCCATGACCTCCTGTAGAAAGGGTACGATCTCGGGCGTCAACACAAAACAATACTCGTAGTATCGCAAAACGCGTCTCGCACCTTTGCAATAGCGGCATCCGCAACATACAGGGATAACTCGGGTGAAGGGAGAGCGTTTACCTGGGGAACCGTTGCATAGACCAGCGGTAAGCCTCACAGCTATTTATGAGTCTGAGTACATTTCTGACGCACCAAGGCGATCACATCCCACCCTGCCTTCGCGAAGTCGGCGTGCTTGGAGTAGAACGGCCACTGCGCGCCGGGAGAGATCCCGCGTACCCGGAATGGGAAAAACAGAAACCGGTCGTTGAAGACCGTGCGGAAACCGGGCCAGCCGCTGCAGCCCGGTGAGCGTCGTACCCACGACAACAGAGAGCGAGGTGGGAGTACATACTTTACGGTGCGAACAAGCTGTCGACACGCGGTATACCTCTTGACAGCATAGAGCAGCAAGAGAAAGATGAGGGGGACAACGGCTTGAGAGATCATGATGCTTGGGGCGTGGAAACGGGGCCAAGCAGCTAGCGAGAGTTGCCGGTCCGTCAGTTTATATATCGCAGGGAAGGGCGCGGAAGTGGATAGGGTTCCTCATATTGCGCCGACAGAAGGATAGGTTGGCGGTTCGATTTACGAGATATCCCACCGGCAACACGCCAAGCTGTCAGCGCACACATGATCCTCTGCCGCAATAGGATCACAGGGTGCGACAGGGGTGGTAGACCTTGTAAGCTTTGTGGTAAGTGGGTACGGTCAACGCAGAGAGAGAACCCAGCGACGGCGAGGGGGAGAGCCTACAAACACCTGTGCGAAGTGGCGGTGAGTACGACTCGTACGAGATGCGCGGCGGTGAGTAACGTATTCCGTAAACACGATCCCACGCTCATTCAGCGTACTCGCAGGCTACATGCGCACGCCATGCTGCGGCGAGCTCTGGCGGCACGCTATCCCTGTCATGGACGTCCAAATGTTAGCTGGATAGACGTAACGCTAATAGAGATTAGCCCGAGCACGGTGACTTACTTGACGCAGACTCTGCCATCACTGTTGACGAAAGCATGAAGAAATGGCTTGGCAGAGTCCCATAGAGATTACAAGAAATTATCGCACTTTCCCTGAACGCGAGATGAGAATCAGTGTTGCAGAAGGGGGAGTTCAAAGTTTTGGAAGAGGGCCTATGTCCAAGCTCAGCCGCGGAACCAAAGTGCGCACTGCGCACTGCCAGGGCAGGTGCTACGCGCTTATCTCGCATCCTTGACATTTGACTTGCAGGCCTTCTGTATATATGTTCCAGGTATTGATTTACTGGACAGGCCGCCGCTCAGTGTTGATGTGGGCCTCAGAGGGGCAGTTTCCGGGAGGGTGTTGTGTTGAATCAGCCTGAGTTTGCGATCGCCGCCGCCAGCGACGAGCGCTATAGTGCCACGTGTGATGGTTTAGGGCGTCTCCCTATTTCTTTCGTCACCCAAGTACTCCCACTGGCACCCTCCTTCCCTTATGTACAAACCAAACTCGTGTATAGGACATCAATATTGGCCCAAATTTTCAGTACGTGTCGTCTGTGTGCTTCGAAGCAATGCCAGCTAACGTCCTCTTTCTAGAGGCTCCGCCGTATTCCAACACAAACTGAGTCTCTCCCTCGAGCTGGTAGCGGCCCCACCAGCAGCAACATTCACCCGGGTCAACATATCTCGAACACGGACAAGAAAATCGTAAACTATCTGTGCATCACTGCCGCTAGGTGGTCCCCAGATTTGGGCTGCAGCACTTTCGAGTTTAGTATGACAACGCCGCATGCTCGCGTAATCCAGTTCTTTTTTCAACGATTCCAAGACGCCACATAAACCCGAAGATCTTCGTGGCTGCTACAAGCACTTGCAACCCTAATAAGAGACTCTTATGCGTTACTGATTGCTCCAGAATTGCAGGAACTCTTAACCGCCCATCCTCGTTCTTTCGTGACTGCGTCACGCCTGTAGATGGACAGCCTCAGCTGTCGAACGCACTGGCACCTTGATCGATCCCAGGACACGTTGCTCCTTGCCACCAACACGCAACTCGCTGGTCCGAGCCTGCCGCAAAACCCAGCCAGTGCCCACAAAGCGAGCTTGTTACTCGACAGCCGACCATCAAGATGGGCATTTCGTGGTCACGAGTACGTGTTCGTTGATACACTCGACCTCTCGCAACACTCACAGATAAACCCCGCCCATAGCTGATGCGCATGTGGTGGGGCGATACTCCCGCGCAGGACGGTTATACCGAATCTTCGCTTCCATCAACGACCAAGGAGGCCGTCTCGGACCAACAGGACGTCAAGGAGCAAGAGCCTGTAAGCTGCATCTCAGCATACATGCCACAGGATTCGGAACTGACCTAGGCGGCGCACGTAGCCCAGTGTTCCCTGTACGATGGAGCTCCGCCTTATGACTGAGACAGACTCGCCCTCTAGGGCCCCGAACGCCTACACCATCTCAATCGACGGCAAGCACTGGACGCTCAGCGAGCCGCTCGACATCAACTCCGAGACCCTGCCCCAATACGTGTGCGTGTCCTACGTCTGGGGCTCCGGACGCGTCCCCAATCCCGTCCACCCCTCTATCGAGATGTCCGACCGCACGCTCGCCGCATTCGCTGCCACCGCGCGCTGCATCCCCCGGCGCCCCATCTGGATCGACGCGTTCTGCGTGCCCACCGAACGCGCGAAGAAGCGCGCGACGCTCGAGAGCCTCGGTTTCCTCTTCGCGCGCGCCGACGCTGTCGTCTCCGTGCTCGCGCCCGAGTCCCTCACCGCGGTCGAGGAGATGCGGGACTTCCTCGTGATCACGCCCCGCCCCGCGAAGACGCCCTCCGCCCCGCTCGACGTGCTCGAGGCCGACGAGTGGATCCGGAGCGTCTGGACGTACCAGGAGCTTGTGAACAGCCGCTCGCTATGGTTCACCGCCCACACGCCCGAAGGCGCCGCCCCGCAGCAATCGGTCCCCGGGATGCAGGTCCTCAACACCGTGGGCGAATACATCGACCGCTGGGGGCGCTCGGACAAGCTCACGCTGCACAACGGGATCCGCCTCTTCTACCCGCACGCGGACAACTTCCAGGAGCTGCTCGCGGACTGGGTGACGTCCGACTACGGGCACCGCTCCGCGCTGCGCATCATCTGCGGGATGGACTACCGCGCGCACATCACGCCGCAGAACCGGTTCTACAGCATGATTGGGGCGCTCACTGCGCGTCCCTCCGCGCGCGCGACGAGCCCGACGGTGACGCAGCTCGCGGAGCGCTTTATGGAGCTCTCCGAGGAGAAGGGCGACTACTCGTTCATGTTCTGCACCGCACCCCGCGACTCGCGCCCTGGACTTGGCTGGCGGCCCATACCAAGCGACTTCCAGAGCATCCTGACGTGGCATTGTTTCGGCGACGAGCTTCCCGGCAAGAAGGTCGACGACGGCGTCTTGCTGAACGACGTCATCGTCTTCCCGCTCGTAGCCCGACGCGACCCCGCAGAAGTGCAAATGGAGCAGGAGTTGCTAGACCACATACGTCTGTGGATGAAGCATGTCGCAGACTACCACGACGTACCAGAGGACGTGGATGCCAGCATGACTCTGCAGGAGAAGTCTTATGCAGTCCTGAAGACCATGGGCTTCACGGGCGATGGTGGATGGCACACCATGGAAGGCTGCATCTTCTATCCGCAGACGAAGCTGCCTGAGGGCGCCGAGGGGACCATCTGCGTCTCGCATGGGGTGAGATGGGTTTTCGGCGCGCCGGCCATCGTTGCGATAACGACGGGGGATGCGGTGCAGTACGTAGTGGGTGTGGCCGTGATTCACATGGACTATAGATCGCCTACGACCGAGTTCCTGCTGAGATGAGATCCGCGTAAGTTTCGAGCCTGACGACTGTGAATATGTACTGTATGTTGATGTCTTGGGCGACGAGGATTGGATATGGAAATAACACTGTGGGGACCTTGTATAAAACCTGTAACGTATATCTAGTGTTTCGGCCATCTATTTGCCCCCATGACACGACGCCACTCTACGGGACAGATGCACTTACTCCTGGCGGCCCAGTCCAACATAAGTCATGATAGCGCTACGACCATACTCCCGTACTAGATTTCCACTGATTTGCTGAGGTGAAAGACGACCTCCCGGTGAGTGGATACGACAAGGCCACGCGCACGCTCGCCTGCCAGTGTGACCTCAGGCCATGTACTCCCCATACGGATGTGACACAGTTTGATATCAGCCAAACGGAATCCAAATCGTAAAGGAATAAGTTACTACATCGCTACCGATGCAACATCTATGCTCCCGTACTCTCCAATTCACCGCGAAACACGCGCTCCGCCGAATTATGGCAAAGCTCATCGGCGCCGGAATACCAGCGGAGCGCGCTCCGGGCTGCGATAATCGCGTCAGCACCTTATCCTCATTAGAAACACAAGCGGGCAAAAACCCACTAGACGGTCAGACTATGCTGGCTCTTGAAAAGCCGTGCCTTGCGCTGTGCGAAGGTCTCGCCCGCGAAGCGCGCTTCCTCGCGCACCTCGACCTTGTACTTAGACATGATCGCCGTCAACACCGCGACCGCCTCCGTTTCCGCAAACCTATAGCGTCAGATCAGTTTGATTTGTGAGTACAGAAAAGGCCGAAGGTATGATGAGAACGCACCCGCGCCCGATACACCCACGCGGCCCGCCGCTGAACGGCAGGAACGCGTCGCGGGGATAGTTACCCAAGAACCGCTCCGGCTTGAACGCCTCCGGGTCGTCCCAGTACCGCGCTGCCCACATCTCCATCAACCAAGGTCAACGATACTGCGAGAGACAGGGCGGGGCTTACGGTTGTTGTGCAGACCGGGCGTGCAGATCGCGATGTACGTGCCACGCGGGATGGGCAGGCTGCGCTTCTCGCCCGCCGCGTTCGTGACTGTGATCACCGTGTCCTCTACGTTTGACTTCGGGATGCCGATGACTGGCGGGAAGTGCCGGAGCGTCTCGTTGAACACGCTGCGTTGCGGGAGAACAAGTCAAGTCAAGATGTATGGGCTGAAGAACGATGGTGGAAGGAAAAGGACGTACGCTAGGGAGTAGACGAACGAGCTCAGTTCCTCGTATGCCTAGCATACGAAATGAGTGCTCAAGACGGATGGGGGAGAGGAAGAGGGCGTACAGGAGCTCTGTCTGCGGGTATCGCCGCCTTGAGGCTTTGGTAGAACTTCTCCTGCTCTTCCTGGTAGAGCGCGAGGAAGATGAACGCGTATGCAAGTGTGTGGGACGTGGTCTGCGCGTGCGCGCGTCAGTCGCGTGGCAAGACGACGAAACATGCATATGACAAGACACACCTCGTAACCCGCGACCAAGAACACAAAGACGTTCCCTGTGTTTGTCAGTGTCAATAGGATGCGCACTTGGTAGTATGCGCAGCCGGAGACGCACCAAGAAGCGCGCTATCCGTCAACCTCGCGTCGCTCTCCAGCTCGCCCTCGTTCGCGTCCAGCAAGCTGTTGAACAAGTCATGGCTCTCCTGCTTCTTCCCAAGCTCCCGGCGCTCCTGTACCATCTCCTTCAAATATGTCTGCCCCGCACAAAAAAGCGCTCCAAGTCAGTTACCCCACTTACCCAGAAGAGCAGAGTAAACACGCACATCAAGTTCGCCATACGCGCGCGCAAAGTAGCGCATCTTCGCATTCCCGAGGCGCAGCACCCATTGTGGGAAGATGATGCTCAGGAACAGCCTGTGCGACACCTCATGGAGCGCGTCTTTGAACGTCATCGTGTGCCCCGCGGGCGCGATGCGATCTTCGTTCCACGACATCCGCCGTCCGAAGCTCGCCGCGCCAATGACCATGAGCGTAATCTGCAGTCGCGCGGAGTGTAAGCATGCCGCGCGGGGTAGACGGGGCTGCGGGAGGAACATACGGGGACGGTGAGGTCCATGACGTGGTCGAGCTCGATGACGTCCTTGTTTTGCCAGACGTTCTTAAACATGTCGTCCACGATGCGGAAGGATTCGTCCCAGACGAGCTTGTTGTTCCGCTGCGACAAAATCAAGTCAGAATACTGTTTCCTTCCGAGCTACGGTATCGCTGCACGGAGAGTTCTATCTGGTGCCCGGCTCGAAACCCGAACACTACCGGAGCTGGCTGCGTCGCGCACGAGACGCGTCTGTCTGACGCGCAACGCGATTCGTACCGTTCAAGTGAGGGTCAGCGATGGAGGGGTGTGCAGGCGGGTCTCGAAAACCCAAGCAAGCGCGGAGTACGCTCTCGCGAATAATGATGGGGCGCGCGGACGCGTGTTGGGTGACACTTGGAGTATACAGCCGCAATTCGGGTGTCGTGTTTGACGAGAGGATGGGAAAGAGCCTAAGATAGGACTGAACGTACCTCCGAGAATGCAGGCGCGGCGATCTTCCGTTGCCGCTTCCATTCCTCTCCCTCCGTGACAAGGATGTTCGTCCCGAAAGTCGCGAGCAGCGCATAGGTCTCCAGTGGCTTCGGGAAGCGTGCGCGCGCACCAATGATCTCCTACGGGGCCAAACACGACCTGGGTTCACAACGCGGCTTCAAAGTACAATGCCTGCGTCTCGTACCTTGGCAATCGCGGGGTCCGCGACATACAGCGTCAAATCAGGCGAGGGGAGGAGATTAACCTAGAAGCCCGGAATGAAGATGAGTTGCACAGCCATCTCCGAATGCTTTTCGAACGTACCGAAGCAACCACATCCCATCCCGCCCTCGCGAACTCGGCGTGCTTGGAGTAGAACGGCCACTGATGGCCAGGAGAGATCCCGCGCACCCGAAATGGGAAGAAAAGAAACCGTTCGCTGAAGACCGTGCGGAAGCCGGGCCAGTCACTGGGTGGCAGCCCGGTATCAGTTTTTGCCGCGACCGTACGGTGACAACGGGGAACACAAACTTTATGGTGCGCACGATCTCCCGGTACGCAAGGTACTTCTTGAGAGCGAAGAAGGCCAATAGGAGCAAGAGCGGCAGGATCGCACGGGAGACGTCGAGCATGACGTTCAGTTCAGGGGAATCACCTGGACTTCGGGGAGCACAGCGCGCGCGAGGACGAAATTTAATTGGCATGCCGTTTTGGTGCGTTGGCAGTTGGTTTCCGGCACCTTCCTGACACATTCCCAGGCTCGAGCACGTTCAGCTTGATATACATTGCATCACAATGCATGGGAAAATCCGGGCTCACCGGTAGGAAATATGCATTGTTCCCAGGATCGCAGTACCCGGTTACCTGTGTGAGTTGGCATCTCGTGAGCAAGAACAGATCGTCAATTTCTGCAATCACAGCGCCCACAACCTATGTATATCACGGTACAGGATAACGGTAGAAGGCCTGGCGAAAATGTGATTCCACTTACGAAGAGTTTGAATTGTGTAGTTCTTCGCTTACTGGCATGCTTTTCTCAAGAGTCAAGACGACCGGGAAAGACATCGAAAGGCTCGGATAATGTGATGGGCGCATCAGAGCTCGAGGCGGTGAACGCGAACATGGCGGCGAGACGAACGGCGCCACGAAGCCCGGCGGCAGCCTACAGAAACGTTGAACAGCACAGCATTCGGCAGAAGCTGTTCCAACAAAAAATAGCAACTCCTGGTTTCGATCCAGGGACTTCAGGGTTATGAGCCCTGCACGCTTCCACTGCGTCAAGTTGCTATGTAAGGGGGGCTGTTCCAAGCTTGTACAGTGTGATTGAGTTTGGGCATTTGGAAAACAGCTCGCAAACCCACCAAATGGTATCGAGGTAAGTCAGCCTGAGATACATATATTTTATCACTTGTTCCACTACGCCAGAACTTGCACGAGCTTAGCCGCAGCGGGAAGAGCACACAAGTTCTAGGAGACCTGCCCTAAACGATCACACGTTGTAGCGCTTAGCGCTTGACGCTGAACCGCGACACGGATCGCTTGAACTAGTTGCATGGAGAGATACTACTCCCTTCTGGATACTCAAACTCCGCCGGCCTTACGGTACATGGCGCTATCGCGACTTTCTGGTCACGTCTGATAGTTTTTAATACAAAACGTACACTTGCGCTAAGTGGCCCTCCATTGATCGTGTGAAACTATGTACTCACAACAAAGAACATTGTCGACGGTCACTAGCACGGCAAATGTACAAGTTTTTAAACCCTACAGTCCCGTAAAAGCACTATAGGTCTAAGGATTCCCTCACACAACTTGCCACAGAGTTCCAGTGAGTCGGAGTCTCAGGCTGGGTCCGTCCGTCTCGCCATAATTTGATGACTCGTCCCCCATGAGCTCGTCGCAGCCTCATGTGTACATACTTCGATGGAGTTGTTAACTTGGCTGATGATTCCACTTCAGATACAAGGCAAATGTGCCTTTCATCCGCTTTCAGAATTTTGTTGTAGTCGGGTGAGTGGCACACAGCGCACCGCCACTGCTGTTTGGTATTTAAGTATCCTCCTCCCCGCCGTCCGTTCTCTACAACAAGCACTCACTGATACACTCGCAATACACGGCATGGACTCGGCGGCCAAAACCAAAAGCAGCAACGGACCAGACTCACGCGGCATTGGCCAGCTTCCCGTTGAGCTAATCGACGTCATTTTGGAAAGCGTAGGGGAAGACAAGGAGACCATCCTCGCCTGCTCGTGGGTATCACGCCTATGGCACGAAATCTTCCTCCCGTATCTCTTCGCTTCCCTGAAGGTCGTGTCCAAGTACGACTTCCTCGACTTCCACGGATTCTTGGAGATGCACCCGGAAATTGCTCTCTACGTACGCAAGCTTCAGCTCAAGTTCGCATACACTGGCAAATGGACGTACCGCTTAAAACCCCAGGATGACGTCCCGATCGTCGGACGCACCGAACTCTGCGTCCTCGTAACACTACTTCCCCGTCTGCAGGAGCTTCACCTCTACGACCTCTGGCTCGACGACGAGTCGCCGGACTCCGCTCCAGATACTCCAAACCATCTCCCTAATCGCACGCTGGAGAAGCTGACCCTCGAGCGCTGTTCCGTCCCGTGGCCAACCGAGGCGAGTCCGAGTCTGGTAGCAATCCTGAGTATCATCTCGGTCTTTGATTTCATCAACACCGTGGAGCTACTCGCAATGCAAATTCCCACCCCAGGACTCCCGGTCCCCAAATGCACGCGCCCTATCCGCACACTCAATGTGGCCACGCTTATTGCCGGAGACCTCAGCCAAGTCGACACCCCCCTCTCAATCAGGGTCCTCTTTGACCCCCTTTGCGCGTTCCTTGCCCCCGGTTGCCTCCGCTCACTTGAGCTGGAGTGCTTCGGCGCACAAGTGGTGCATAAGTCAGCGGCCGAAGTGCGGCTCACGTTCGGCGCGCTAGTGGAGAGTGCGGCCCGCGACGCGCTGCACATTCACGTCCCGTTCCTCTTGTCCCTTCCTCAGATTGGACCCAATGCAGACCCTCCAGGTGTGTATCTTGCATTCCGCAGGTTTACCGCTTCGCATGTGCTGATCAACACGCTCAAAGAGCATTGGCGCGCCCTCAACCTGGGAGTGTGTACGTCCCTCAGGTCCCTCACCCTCGACATCCTCATACACCGGTCCGACACGCGCCCTGCACCAGGCTGGATGGACACCCGGCACCCTTCGGTAGACCAGGCCTGCCACGCGCTCCTCGCGCACATCCCCGCGACCATCCGCGTGCTCACGCTGAGGTTTTGGCGCTTGGACACGCGCTGGCTGGCGGAGTTCGACAATGCGACGTCGCTCGGGCTGCTCGGGCTAGACTCCGCGCTGGCCGGGCGGTTTGAACATTTGGAGCGGGTTGAGGTAATGATTCGTGAGGATCTTTGTTTCGACATGGACGGGAGCTCGTCGGCGTTGCCGGCAGCGATGCCGGAGCTGCGCGCGAAGGGGATACTTAAGGTGGTCCCTTGGGCGCCTGAGATCGTTTAATCATGAGGCGGGTGCTTCATCATCGGACGTGAATACATGCGGCGTTGACTAGTTCACCGTCCAAGTGCGATTGATACCTAAAGCAGTAACGAAGGTACACCGCCCCCTCTGCTTTCTCTGCGTATATGATACAATCATTCATGCTGACTGTTGGCGGCCGTACAGAAGTCATCATGATCCACGACTCGGAGCGACCCAGGTCGTGATCACTGGCATGAGCTTGCAAGAGGCCGATAGCGAGGTCGCGTTCAACGGGCCCCGGCCTAAGTACCAGCTCTACTGTACTTGCTGTGCGACGAGGATCAAGTTACTTTTTTCACTAGTGTGCGAGTCCCTCTAACGGGAGCCTCTAGGCTGCCGCCACCGCCGCCGCCAACTGCCAACTTGTACGTGAATCTGCCATACTCCTTGCTCACTATGAGCCTCTAGGTTCGCTGCTCTCACCAATCACGTCAACCGTGCTTTCCGAGTCCCATAGGCTTGAGGCCTGTATGGTCTGTCTCGTGTCATAGCTGCTCGGAACCCTATACGCTTCCCCGAAGCTTCAAAGTCAAAGAGAAGACGTGCGGTTCCGACACCAGAGATCCCGAGAAGTACCAACTCGGGTTTGGTTGGAGGTGCGTCATAAACACATCACTGGCAGGCTTCCGCACAACCTGACGGATCCTGTCCAGGATTCTCCCCGGAGTCGACGGCACTCCGCGAACGATGCACTGCTCATCACCGTCGCCTCTGCTCGGCACGTCTTAAGCATTGAGCCTCCACTCATGCCCAGACGGGACTCGGAAGCCGACGCATGTCATTGACCCAACATCAACTTAGACGCTTTTCTCTCGTAAGCCTGCTATTTGTATCTTGCAGGTCACATTCTGAAAGCCACCGCACAGCCTAGTACCCTGAGAAGTTCGAATGGAACTACGCGGCGCGATCGGCGCAGGCGTAGACGCTTATTCGACGTATCGTGCGAAGCGAGTTTGTCCTGGCTAGAAAGGGATATTGTGCGACTATTGAGGGCATAATGCGGATAATCAGGTGCGTGTTACTGAACTTCGCGATCAACGAGAGATATCTGACCCGTCGGGAACATTCTGTGAACGTTTTGAAGCCCTCAGCCTCTAGAAGTATACAATGCTGAGGCGAAGGCCATAAAGGCGGCTCTAGTCCTCTGAGCGACAGCAGGCGACAGCGTGGAGACAGTACGTCTTTCTCCTGACATCTCGTATGGGACATGAATGTTCACCACTTGCAACACAGGAATGTCATTTCCTCAACAAGAACTGCCGCTCCTCAGGACAACGGATGCAGTCTCTGAGCGCTCGGCACCCAGTCTCCGAGACACGGTCTATCCATAGAAGTGCTCCTTGCTCCGGTATAGCGCTTATGCCTGTCAAAACTTATAGTCTCGTGGCCCCTTGCATTCCTCTGACGTGTCTCCGGCGCACCGATTGCTCTGTCTTAAAGCCCCGTCCCGTGTCCCTGCTTGGGGGAATACGTCCACAGTGTTCAACTCCCATCATGATACTGTACGTTGCGCTTCTCTGCGTTGTGCTTCTCCTGTGGAAGAGATTGCGCAATTCCCGGTCTCTGCTGTACAATGTGCCGGGCCCCTCGTGAGCGTCCTTCCTGCTAGGTATGTTTCTGTCTTTTGTCGCGTACCGACGCTGACTATGCGACATGCATACCAACATTCTCTACAGGAAATGCTCTCCAGATTTCCGGCAGACAGAGTTGGGATTTCCATGCTGCAATCGCACGGAAGTACGGGCCTGTGATCAAACTACATTGGCTGTTTGGTGTATGTGAAACTCACGGCACGGAGCTCACACCGACTTCTTCACGCTGATATTTGCTCAGACTTCGGCGCTCTATGTCTTCGACCTGCTGGCGTTGAACCATATCATCAAGGATCAGGAGAAATTCGACCAACCTCCCTGGTATGTTGAGTAAGCACCTTTTTCCGTTCATTTGCACACTATATTTCCTGACACTCGCCGCAGGACCCACAACATGATGCTCGGTCCGGGGCTTCTCTCGGTCACGGGTACGAGACATCCTGCATCCCTTGAGTTGCCACCGTTGCTCATGATCTGCCCCTCCACTATCTAGGAGACACGCACAGGAAGCAACGAAAAATGCTCACCCCAGTATTCTCTGCCAAACACCTCCGCACTGTGGTACCTATCTTCTACGAGGTGACCGACAAGGTAAGACTCACCGCATTGTCGTCTACATCTGCACTACGCGTTTGTTAACTAGTTGTGTACCTCTGCGCCCTACCGTAGCTCATACAGGCCATCTCTGCTCGTGTGCCGATGCATTCCGAGAGCACAGACATGGACGTTTTAGGCTGGATGAGCCGTGCCGCCCTCGAGCTGATCTGCCGGGGAGGCATCGGGTACTCGTTCGACCCACTAATCGAGGACGTTTCGGATGCATATGCAGAGGCTGCAAAATACTTCGTGTGCGTACTGTCCCATTCACTCCCATCATGGGTGTAGCTGAGGTTGTCTGCACGCTCGCACGTAGGGTGACTGCGACGTCTCCGGAAACGATACTCCTTCGGCAAATGGCGCCGTTTCTCAAGCATCTCGGCCCTTCCTGGCTTCTCCACTGGGTTATGGAGAAGTCCCCCATGCGTCTTGTTCGGCGCATCGTCCAGATCACGCACGTTCTGCACGAGCGCTCCCTCGACATATTTCGAGCAAAGAGGGCCGCGATCGAAGCCGGCGACGATTCAGACTCGAAGGACATCTTGAGTATCATGCGTACGTCCCATACCCCCTCTTTGGAGAGACCATGCGTCACAGTTGTATAGTGAGAGCGAATATGGAAGCGTCCGGTGAAGACCGGCTTCCCGAGGACCAGCTCCTTGGCCAGATGTCGTGCGTCTCTCCCTAACACTCCGCACGGGCATATGCGCATGCCGATGACCATAATGTTTAGGACCATTATCTTCGCGGCGATGGACACCACGTCCAACGCGATGGCGCGTACGCTGCAGCTGCTCGCAGAGTACCCGCAAGTGCAGACAAAACTGCGGCGCGAGATCGCCGACGCGAAGGCGGGCGGCAACCATCTGGATTACGACCAGCTGCATGCCCTATCGTACCTGGACGCTGTATGTCGGGAGACATTACGACTGTAAGCCGCCCTTCACAATCCTATGGCTCGTCACGATGTAGCTGACGCTAGCCTCGCTAGTCACCCGGTAGCCCCCATGATTTTCCGACAGTACGTAGCGAATACTTCCTCGCATCTCTTGCCTTCTCCTTTGGTAACGTATCTCACACCGGCCATCCCAGAGCATTAGAAGACACCTCGTCAGCATCCTCGCGTGCAACCGCGACAAGGCACTCTGGGGGCCCGACGCGGACGAGTGGAAGCCCGAGCGGTGGCTCGCGCCCCTGCCCGCGGCAGTGGAGAGCGCGGCAGTTCCTGGGGTCTACTCAAACATGTGAGTACTATACAGAGCTGCTCTCCCGCTATGACTGGCTGGGGGCTTACAGGTGGTGGTGGGCAGGATGACGTTCTCTGGGGGTGCGCGGGGATGCATGTGAGCCAACGCTCACCACTCGCTCTTCAATGACCAGCGCTGACCGGAATCCTGCACAGCGGCTTCACGTTCTCGCAGCTCGAGATGAGTGAGTCCACGCGTGTCAAGCATGTGCGATCGTTCATGCTCACACAGCCCGTGATTCACACAGAGGTCGTCCTGTCCGAGAAGCTCGCCCACTTCACATTCGAGCTCTCCGAAAGACCCGTCGTCTGGAACATCGCCGGGGTTGCGTATCCCACCGTGACCGTGGAGAGCACGAAGCAAGAGCTGTGGCTGAGAGTGAGGAAAGTCCGGGAGGAATAGATTGCAGGGACGGGGAACAAGTACTCGAACGGCGCGGCTTAGTAAGTAGAAGAGTCAAGGCATAGCGAATCCGAGAGCGGTGGACAAAGCTGGTAGACGGAGATGGGAAACGGCGTGGGTGGAGGTCCGAGGAAAGTAATGCAGACCTGCTGCGGTGATCACAAATCGAGCGCGGGTGCCTATAGGAGACGGCTCCGGGGAAGTGCGAAAGAGGCGCGGCTGCGTCCTGCTGGATGATGCGCCCGCGCAATCGGCGGATCGGGCGTGGGCGGCGTTACCGGTAACTTCCTGAGCCCCGCTGCCGCTGCTTCAACCTATCGCATAATAACAAGGTTCTGGTTGCCGTGGACTCCGCGTTATCCGGATGCGAAGTGGAGATGGAATGGTGCACTCGTCGTTCCGCTAGGCCATGATTCGCTGCCTGCGTCGGACATATTCGGGTTCATGCTCCCATGGATCTGAGGATGGTATTGGGCTCCGGATTCGGGGCTCGGGCCCATGAGATAGTCGAATTGCATGCTGGGAGCGCGGTGACGGAGGTCGAAGTCGAGTGGATAGTATGGGAGTGTGATATAACCGCAGTTGGCGTCGGCGGGAGGCTCCCGGAACGTCTGGGGGGGGCGCTATCTCCTGTGGAAGGATAGGGAGTTGCGGTGCTGCGGATAATATGCTGTAAGGAAACTACGATAGAGTGCAAGTCGTTGTGATGAACTGACCAGAACCGTAGACTCCCGGCGGGGCAGTATCATAGGTGGTGGCGGATTGCGAAACTTGAAGAACTCGTCCCTGCCGAGCCCTCCTCGCGGGCCTGATACATTCGTAGCCTTTCTTGCGGCAAGGTTCGCAAGGCTGCCCGTTGTCACATTTCTTCTTAATGTGTCGACATTCAATGCACTTGAATGTGGATGCTGGTCAGAGTTGGATACGCACACACTTGTCAGTGCAGTAGAATCGACATACAGCTACAGTGACGATTTGAGAAGTAGTATCATCCATGATAGTTCGCTGGACTGGGGGCCACAGCGAGGCATGCGCTAAGCCTTCGATTTATCAGTGTCACTAGTGGTCAATGTTGTCGTGAGTTTAGATAGGGCTCACCGTTCGGGGGGACGTGACTGAGGCGACCGCTTTCGGGACTTTCATAGGCCTGATGATTAAAAGAATAGCCTACATCGGTGAACGTGGTTATGTCTTGATATTGGAGAGTGGTTGTAGAACGTGCCGGCTTGATTGTAAGTCGTGAACTGCAGCTCCTGTATGACGTGTTGGTTGTGAAATTGAGGTACCTCCACGTTCTGTGAGAAAATGTCAGGAGGGTGTTGCAGAAACGAAGGGATGGCGGGAATGGTAAAGCATACTTGCGGACAGTGGGCATTAGGGAGGTGTAGAGCGTGTGGAATTGACAGCGACTCGGAGTGTTGACAACCCGACGAAACGAGCCCAGAGCACTCCGGATGAGAGCAACGGCAAGCCTGGAAATCCATCGTGAGAGAGGAGGCGTAGAGAAGCTGTCACTGGTGATGTCAGTGCCAATGGAGGAGTCGCACCTTTTCAACTGCAGCAGGCCAGCGACTCTGATGACTTTGAGCGCGATTCGATGAGCGAAACCTGTGCGTATTAGGACCGAGAAAAACTGAGAAAAAGGGTCAGCATAAGACAACATACCATCGGCCAATGGAAGTACTGGGATCATGTCGGATACCCAAACCGGAATGACCGTCCGACCGCGCACGCACTGTCCATCGGACGCAGTCGATGTACGAGGCCGCCGGAGCGATTACGGGGACTAGAAACCCTGTGCAGGGCCCACATGAACTTAAGCCCCTTGAATCCTAAAATTGGTGGCGTGTCATCGGCATAAGGGTGATGTAAGTTGATGGCGGCGAAATGCCTGCTAGAGCTCACGAAATATGAGCGTTAACCAGGACACGGCCTCAGCGCATTCGGTCTGTGGCTGTCCCTGCTTACCTTGTATGGCAGAGTTTACGCCCACATCCGGCCACACAAGCGCTAAACGCGAGATCTACGCCCTGCTCGGGCCATTCACCTGCTGCCACTGCTTCCTCAAGGCGCCGCCGGATTTCCACAGCTATGCCTTTTATGGTCCTAGTATACGTATGGTTGCGGCTCCAGATCTTCGCACTTGAGCGCGCAACCGATCTGGCCCTCCCGTGAGTCCCGTCCATCAACGACGCTTCTCAGGCTTGTCGCCGCTGGTACTTCTCTCTCTTCGCGGGAACGCAACTCATCGACGAAGGGCGGACGATCGAGGACCCCGCACACAACCACCTCATTGCCTCGCCTCCCTCAAAGTCACCAGGTACCCTCGGTACTTCTCGTGGGAGCACGCGCAGAGTGTTTCAGCGACCCTCGCGCGCTCGGGCCCCCGGCTCCCCGCGCTGGTCGGCGCGCGCGGACGAAGCTCAAGGCAGGATTACGAGGGGTTCTTCCGCGTGCGGCTGGGGAAGAAGCGCGAGCACTCGCTCGATATATTCCACTTATATAAGTCGCGCGCCCCCGCCACTATTCGCTCCGCAACCCGTCAGAGAACGCCCTCGCCGCCGTCCATGTTTATAAAACTGATACACCCGAAACACACGACATGGACTTGGCGGCCAAAACTGAAAGCAGCAATAGCAAACTCCCCACGCGGCATCAACAAACGTTCCGTTGAGCTTCTCAACCTCGTTTCAATGGATAGCGTATGGGAAGACAGGGAGACCATCCCCGCCTCCTCGCGGGTATCGCGCCTGTGGGACGGAGTCGCCTTCCCGCATCTCTTGGCTTTCCTGAAGATCGCGTATGGTGTAACACCTACACTCGCGCTGGCTGGCGGAGTTCGACAACTTGCGACTTCGCTCGGGCTGCACGCGCTCGACGCCGCGCTGGCGGAGCAGCCTGAACACTCGCAACGGGTCGATGATACTATGTTCTGCAGGGAACTTTGTCTCGACACGGCAAGGAGCTCGTTGGTGTTGTTGGCTTCGATGCTGGAGCTACGCGCGAGGGGGATCATGCTTAAGGTAGTCCACTGGGTGTCTCAGATTATCGTGAGGGCGTCATCTGATACATCATTGGACGTGGATACATGCGATAATCGCCAGTTTAGCGTTGGTGTGCGCACAGTGTCTGGGAACGCAAGTACGTCGTCCACGTTTCTTTCTCTCTGTATTCGTCTATTAGCATGCATTCTGAATATCAGCGACCCTATAGAAGTAGCGATTGGAAACGACCAACTTTGATCGCTGTCGTGAGCTGGAGTCCAACGCGCCCCCGCCAAAGTACAAGCCCTTTAACTGAAGATCAAAATGAGCCTTTCATCCGCTTTCGGCATATGTTTGTCACATGCAGGCAAGCAGTGGCACACAGCAACGCACTGCCACTCTGGCGCTCTGTACTTGACTCCTACATATTACGGTCATTCGTCGCCTTCAACCAGCTCCCACCGGCGCGCACTCGACCAGGGGGAGCAATATGAGCAGCACACCACGCACCGGCGAGATCTTGCCTGCCAAATCTCGAGGCAGCTACGAAGCAGACGACCCCCAACAGGGCATCCACAGACTTCCTGTCGAGCTCCTCGACCTCGTCCTGCAATGTCTATGGGAGGACAAGCCCGCCATCATCGCCTGCTCCCAGGTATCGCGTCTCTGGAACGAAGTCGCCCAACCGCACCTCTTCGCCTTCCTCAAGATCGCCTCCAGGTCTGACTTTGTCGAATTCCCCGCATCTCTGTGGCATGCGCACCCCGCCATCGCGCGACACGTCCGCAAGCTCGAGCTCAAGAACGCACAAAGACGAATCTCTTGGACGGACCACTTCGCGCCCCTAGCAGACTTCCCTGAGATCGACCGTGCCCAGCTCTGCGCCCTCGTCGCGCCACTCCTCCACCTGCAGGAGCTGCATCTCTACGAACTCTGCCTGCTCGACTCGCCTGGCCCGGCCCCCGACGCCCGGGACGACCTCCCCCACCGCACGCTCGAGAAACTCACCCTCTCCCGCTGCCGCGCGCGCGCCCCAGGCAGCCACACGCCGCTCGCGACCCTCCTCAACCTCGTCTCCGTCTTCGCCTCCGTCGGCACGCTCGAACTAATCTCGATGCATCTCTCCGACTTCCTGCCCGCACGCCTCATCCGCCCCGCGCGCGTGGGCGCGCTCGTCACGAGGGACGCGGGCCTCTCGCCCGGGTCCGAAGACGAGCTCTTCGAGGCGCTGCGCGAGTCGCTCGTGCCCGGATGTCTCCGCGCGCTGCAGCTGGGGTCGCTGGGCCACGCGGCGGCGCGCGATGTGGGTACGGTGCGCAAGTTTGGCCAGTTGGTGGGGAGCGCGGCGCGCGATGCGCTGCATATCCATCTCCCTTTCTTTTTGACTATCGCCGTCAAGCCCCGAGAAGATGATCCAGGTGTGTAGTATAGCAGCCCATACTCTGCCTACTCGCCGCGCGGCACATCCTGACCTACATGTTCCCAGAGTACTGGCGCACGCTCAACCTCCAAACATGCACCTCCCTCCAAACCCTCGGGCTCGATCTCTCCATCCCTCCCGCAGAATCAACGCACACCCCGCGCGTCCCGCTCGCCCGCGTCTGCATCGCGCTCCTCGCGAACATGCCCTCGACCGTCCGCATGCTCGTGCTCAAGCTCTGGGGGCTCGACGCCGCAAACTGGCAGGTGCAGCTCGCGAACACGGACAGGCTCGGGCTGCGTGCGCTGGACGACGCGCTGGCCGGGGGGAGGCACGATCACTTGGAGAGGGTCGAGGTGATGCTGGACGCGCGGCATTGTGCGTGGCGGGAGGAGTGCGAGGTGGGGCTCGGGGAGGCGATGCCGAGGTTGCGTGCGAGGGGGGTGCTTGCGGTCGTTGACTGGGTACCGTAGAGTTTGTCGGATTGAGATTTCATGTATGCTATGACACGCCCTCGGGTGGTGGCGCCAACATGAGAGCTACAAAGATCACGCCGGACGCCATTAACAAATCAGAAGCAACTCGGATTAAAGGGGTATATACAGGACACTAGATGATTTCGTGTGGGTTCTGATGATATAGCGTTGTAAACCAGGACGTACTGTATCCTGTTGGGCTCGACGTACCGAACATGAGACATAACAAACATGAGATGCGACGAGTAAAGCAGGGTATAAGCGACATAGTAGCCGGGGGACGTTTGAAACACAGCACAGCAGATTTCCAGAGCGTAAGCATTAGCAGCACCAGCAGCAGCACAATTGCAAACAGTTAGCGTATGGAGAACACAGCACAGACACAGGGTATAGAGGGTATAGCAAAAGCGACAGCGGCGGACATGGTAGCCAACAAAACACGCGAAACAAGGAATGAGTGGTAGGGCGAGCCGGACGGACCTGCTGCGACGATCAGTGAGTGTGAGCCGCGGATGCGGGGAAGTGTATAAGAGCCGGAGCCGGGCGGAGGAAGCACCCTGCCATGCGGGGGCGGCGACAAAACCGGACCTCGGGTGTGCGCCGAGCGGTGGCGGCCGACACCCGCTGCTGTGTCCCGCCGGGAACTAGAAGTACGGCGGACCACCGGCATGAGGACCGGGAATTGGGCCTACAAAGAACGGGTCGCGGAGCGGTGCGCTCATCGCTCCTCCTTGCCACCCGCTGAACGCGCCGGACATGGACTCTCCGCCAATATCGACCCGAGCGTGATACTGCCCGCCCTGGAAGTTGTGACTCTGGACAGTATGGGAGTCGGCGTGGAAGCTGGGAGGGTGGGGATGGATGCCATAGTTGGGTTTGTAGGGGATAGCGGGATACCCGGAGCCGGTGGCGGTCTGGAACGTCTGCGAGGGCGATAGTACTACTGAGGGGCCCGACAAAGGCAGCGGCGTTACTGTAAAGGGAGGCATAAGGACTGGAGAGGGCTGAGATAAATTTTTTTGGGGAAGACGTACCGGAATGGTAAGGCGGACAGTTCTCAGAAGCGGATCGCTGGCCTCGAGGAGCCCGGCCTTTTCGGGCCTTTCTTGCGGGTCTAGTGCATATGTAGCCCTTCTTGCGGCAGGTCGCGCAGGTCTGCCCGTTGTCGCATTTCTTCTTGATGAGCCGGCATTGCGTACACTGAAGTACGAGCTCTGGTCAGGCTCGGATACCAAGACAGTCACGGGTGGTACGGCATGATCGACTTACCGCTACGGTGACGATCTGAGAAGCAGTACCGGTACCCTCCGCGGTACTCTGCATAAGTGGGGACCAGCGATGTGCACGCGCTGGCCCTTCGTGCGGTCAGCATTACGGAACGTTATTGTGACTTAACATGAACGACTCACCATGCGAGGCCGCGTAAGCTCGTGGATCGCCTCCGCCAACACCCCCATCAGGGTGTGCATACTGCCGTCCAAGTGGATCGCCTGTGTCGTCAAACACCGTTCACATATCGCGACTCAAACTGAATGTCGTAGAACATACCGGCAGTGTGGCTTGCCATGAACTGCTGCGCCTGCATCTGCTGCGTAGTGAGGAATTGGGGTGCCTCCGCGTTCTGCAGGTTTGTGCCGTGTGGGCGTGGATAAACTTGGGAGGGGGTGCCAGCGAAAGACATGGCGTTGGGGAAGCTGGCGCTTCCAGGCAGCGTCGTAGGTGGGCAGCCCAATGAAGGGCTCCCGGAGTGCTCAGGCGAGTGAGAGGAAGAGGACATCAGGGAAAGGGAGGGGGTAGCGGTGACAATGTCAGGGTTTCCCTCTCCTTTTAAGCCATGAGGCGTCGGGCTCGATGAAGACGTCGCTGCCTGAAAATCATCATGGAACGATTTTGAACTCTGGCCGCAATGGCCGAGGCCAGACAATATGTCGTAGGAGGGCATCGGCGCTGAGTGTAGCCCGAGGCATGCGCGCGTAGATCGAAAGACCGAAATCCACGTCCGCCGCCTGGTCGGCTATAGGGAGTCGGAGGGACAGTCACAACGCCCATGAAAAGCCCTTGAAGTACCCGATTGAGCCTTGCGCATGACGCAGAGTAGCCGGAATGGGTGAGCCCGAGACAGTTGATGCGGCGACTCCGCGTCAGCTTCGCGTCTCATCCTGACGCATGTGGACGGTGTGGGCCAGCGCGTCGGGATCCTATGGACGTCAACTTAACGACTGTACACGGAACCTGCCAGCGATAACTCGACTGAGCACTAGTGTTATACTTAACTTCTTGAGAGGACGAGGAAGACTCAGGCTGAGGACTGGTGGTGGTGGCCCGAGAGCCTGAGGAGGCTGAGGATCGGTTCGTTCACCGTGATTCAAGCTCAAGAGTCTGCCACTGGTGTAAGGATGGAAGCCGCGGCGGCCGCGCGCAGTGTCGGACGAGGGTGGACCGTGCGCGTGGACAGATCTGGACAGATATGGTGTGCGCCACAACGATGCGGGCGCTTGCGTGGCAGAAGATGTCACGGCGACCCCGGGCTGCTTCATTGAAATTTGAATGTATTGTCGCGCGGTGGGGTTGACTGTCCAGACTGACGCCAGCGTTCCACGGGTGGAAGTTGGGGTCTCCGCCGCGCCGCGCTACGATCGCGGGAGTGATTGATATTGTCACTCAATGACCCGGAGCCGTTCGAGAGCATCATCCGGTACCCCTCGGTCGGAAACAGCGACTATGCTCATCAGAAACATGGACGTGGCCGCCGTTCCGCAACACCGACGAGGCATGAGCCTGGTCGGCGTCGGCAGCAGCGCCTGGTTCTTGTACTGAATAATGACTTTAAACCGCGAGTGGGACGCCCGGAAAACCTCGCCGCGCCCCTACAGAAGCCAGCATGCGCATACAGCCATATACGAGGTGCACTAAGTAGCAGTATCGCATCGATGTCGTGCAAAAACAAGATAGCGATCGAAAGCCCCAATATACAAAATCCACATAAACCAGAAGGAAAGACTGAACTGATACCCAGGTTGTCGCGGCGCTTCTGTCCGTTTAGGATGGGGGGCTGAAAGTAGACGCGTCAGCGTATGCGTGCCGTTCAGGAATCACAAAAAACCTACACGGGAGCGACGGACGTAGCCGGTCCGGGGTCAGTCGGGAGAGTCGGGAACGGCGCAAAGAAGCACGCCTGCTCAACGTCCCGGTGCGTGAGCCCAGCCGGGAAGTGCGCCTTACTCGCGGCCGGCGGCGGGGTCGGCACGACGTCCGAGCAGTCAATCAGATTGCGCGTATTCTGGCCCAGCACGGTCATTTTCGCGAACGCCGCCTTGAACGCGGACTGGAGCTTCGCCTGGTTGTCTGCAAATGCGCGAGCGCGCGGTGAGCACTCCGCAGAGAAAAGAGGAAGGGAAGGCATACGCACTGACGAAAGACTGCCACTCGCACGAGGTGCGGATGTCGCGCGCGAGCTCCGCGTCGGACTGGAGACGGAGCTCGCCGTGCAGCGGCGACATCACCTCCCCCTGGTTGCTCCCGTTGCCCGGGAAGAGCGTGCCGCGGAGCTGCGTCTCGATGAAGAACTGCGTGTCGAACAACTCGGGCGTCGAGTCGAATGGCGTGCCGGGGATGGTCGGGTCGACGTGGTCAGCAGCGGCGATCGTGTGCCTGCGAGGCGCGCGTGAGCGTGATCTCGACCTGAGATGAGAGCACTGAAGACATACGAGGCGAGCAGAGCGACGACCTCGGCGGGTGTGAACTTGCCGGCGTCGAAAAAGCGCTCGAGGATCTTGGTGACATCGTCGAACGGCTCAGGGACCGTCAGGTCGGGCGCGGGCTGGGTGGCGTCCTTGCGGCCAATGAAGACGTCCAGGCGGGGCGCGCCAGGGCAGTTGCTCACCCCAATCGCCCCAGCAAACTGGATGCTGCACTCTCCGGTTAACCACACGCGACCCTACCGCGACGCAAAAAACAGACCACGTACAAGTCGGCCGTGGTGAGGTTATGGCGCGCGATGAACGGCGCCTGCTCCCCAATAATCTCGTCCACCCCATTGTTCGCGTGGAAGTTCGTCTCGATATCCGCGAAGATGGCAATGGAACCGTCCGCGCCCCCACCTCCGAACTTGCCGGTGCGCGAGATAGCTGGGGAGATGCCGATGGCGTCGTGGAAGGTAAGCCGGAGGGACTCGTGCACCTCCTCGCCGCACTCGCCGCCGTCGAAGAGGTTCGTCTGGATGTCCTCGAGGACGGGGAAGAGCGCGCAGCACGCCGCGTTCGCGGTGACCTGGCCGCCCGCGCACGTCACCTTGCGGGTGAGCGCACCTGGCCGGAGAAACGGTGCGTGTTAGTGGGTGGTCTGCGTGCGGGGTGGAACGTCGTACCGTTGGTGACCTGGAGAGCCGCGAGGACACGAAGGATGCGAGGAGCCTGAAAGCCATTACCCGAGGTTTTGCAGGATGGGGGAAGAGAGCTCGATGGCCTGAGGGCTTTCTGAGGTTTCGTGGTCGCCTTTATATGCACTCGGTCTTTATCCACGTAGAGCTGAACCTGTGGCAGACGCATGCGCGAAATTTCCATGCGCGCCCGCCCACGCAATGCGAACCTGCGTACATACGCCACGCGGCCAATCGAAATGCACGAATATCGCCATTCAATGCATATTTAAAAGCAACCTGGAAAGCATGAGAGGCGTTCTCGCGGGTGCAGAACCAATGAGCGGGTGCCGCCAAGCTAAACGAGACGGTGGGTCCCCAGCGGGACCGGGATCGGGGGCAAGGACGTGGAGGTTGGACCCGGTGCGCTGTACACGCATGAGAATAGCGACAGGCAAACTGTATGCGCTCTGGGGATCCGAGAATAGCACTTGGGTGCATCAACGCCATTTTGTCCCTAGAGGTGTCAATTAAATTCACGGCTTGTGAGCAGACGTTCAGGCGGGTCGTGGCAAGTTCTGACGTACCAGAGAAAGGAGGCCCAGTTGTGGGTTGCCGCATGGGGACGCCGAACGACGGCGAACAGGAGCGTGGCAGGTGTGCGAGCACCGATGGATCGTGAACGTCGTGTCCAACGCCGACCCGGGTCCGAGGGAGCTATGCGTACAAAGTCTCTTTGGCGGCATCCGAGCGATCGTTACACGCGCCCTCCTCAAGCACTCACCACTGGCGTCAGGGAGCGATTGGTTTTGGAGACGGTCCTCAGTTGGGAAGCGACTCAGAAACGGACGCCGCGGCCTGACGAATATTCTGTGATGGCGGTGAGTTTTAACAGAAATAGCTGGCCTATGTCCTGGAAATTTACCTGCGCGGCGACTCTAAGGCAGCGCGAACCCTTCGCATGCCTGACATCCTATATAAACCGTGTGAGTCGAGCTTGTCACCGGCCGAGGTACCTCCCCACTGAGTCGCACATCGCCCGATCGAGGTCCGAAGCGACGGCGATGGTGCCTGTGCCTCGGAGACTTTGACTTTCCGGAGGCAGTGAATTTAATACACAACATGAGAGCTTTCCTAAGCCGACTCATACTTTTGTGAGGCTGTTGATGCTAGTGCAGCTACTAGTTTTGCACAAATCTCGTCCTGAGAACGAAGAGCCATAGATTGTGTCAGCTCGCTCTTGGCGTGAAGTCGAAATAGAGGTATTTCTTGCCAAGATACTCTCAGCTTCGCAACCTCGAAGAACCCTATCGCCTGACGCATCTATGAGACCCTGGTGAAAGCCTCCGAGCTGGAGCGTGGCACGCCAGGAGGCAATTGAACGGGCGCTTGCCTTATAGCATCAATGATTCACACCTTTTATGTGGCGGCAGTCCTCAGCAAAACGTGAACCTGGAACCTACTCATATAGTATCGATGAATTATGTGGTTGGGTTACACATGACGCTGCGTGGATCGACATTAACGACGATGGACTACATGCATATATGTCAGTTCATCCTCACCACCGAGATCTGCGAAAACAAACGCTTACACAACTCAACGCTTAAACGGATCCAGGGGCGGTATTTCAGTCGAGAGAGCGGGGAATGCCGAAAGCGCACAGGCCTGCTGGACGTCCTCGTGCGTGATCCCAGCGGGGAAGTGCGCGTTGCTCCCGGACGCGGGTGGGGTGGGCATAGCGTCGGAGCAGTCGACGAGAGCGGAGGGGTCCTGGCCCAAAACTGCCAGCTTCTCGAACGCGGCTTTGAATTCAGTCTGAAGCTTGATTTGGTCATCTGTAGCGTGACGTTAAACAATCGCAGAAGAGGGGAAGAGAAAAGGCTTAGGCTACGTACTAACGAAGGACTGCCACTCGCACGCGGTGCGCGCGTCGCGCGCGAGCAGGCTGTCGGACTGTAGGCGAAGCTCCCCGCTCAACGGCGACATCACCTCGCCCTGATTGCCGCTGGTGCCAGGAAAGAGGGTCCCACGAAGCAAAGTCTCGACGTAGAACTGTGTGTCGAATAGCTCTGGAGTGGTGTCCAACGGCGTTCCGGGGATCGTCGGGTCTACGTGGTCGGCAGTAGCAATAGTGTGCCTGCTCGCCGTAGGTCTGCGTACTGTCTAAACGAGGAAGAAAATGATGGAGGAAACGTACGCGGCGAGAAGAGCGACGACTTGGGCGGCGGAGAACCCGGCGTCAGCAAAGCGCGCAAGGATCGAGTTAACCGTGTCGAACGGGAGGGGCACCGTATGGTCGGGCGCGGCCTGTGTAGCGTCCGTGCGTCCGATGAAGAATTTCAGGGCGGGTGCGCCTGGGCAATTGCTGAGCCCGACCGCGGCAGCAAACTGTATGCTACAGTCGCGTGTCAGAAGGGTGTCAGATTAGAATAACGGAAGCATATCTACGTACAAGTCAGCGGTACCGAGGTCATGATTAGCGATGAACGACGCCTGCTCGTTAATGATTTCGTCGAGACCGAGGTTTGCGGAGTACTCGGTCTCGGTTTCCGCAAAGATGGAGATCGAACCGTCCGCACCTCCGCCGCCGAACTCGCCCATCTCCTCGAGGAGAGGCGAGATTCCAATGGCGTCGTGAAAGGCAAGGCGGAGGGACTCGCGCACCGCCTCACCGCACTGGCCACCGTCGAACAGGTTCTCCTGGATATCCTCGAGAATAGGGAAGAGCACGCAGCAGGCCTCGTTGACAACGACCTGGCCGGTAGCACACGTCGCACGGCTAATCAAGGCACCTGAACAGATATACGACATGCATTAGTGATGTGCACTGCTACAGGTAAAGGACCTCGTACCATGAGCGACCCGGAGGACAGCGAGGAGAGACAAGAAAAGACTAATGAGCGTCATTTCGAGGGATGGAGGTTGGCTCGATGGCCTGAGGCTTTCGCGGTCGCCTTTGTAGGCTCTCGGACCGCATCCCCTCACGGGGATCAGTTTAGCGCATCGACAAGTGTGCGAACACCGATAGATTACGGATACCTTGTCCAACGCCGATCCAGGTCCGGGGAAGTGGTATACACAACGCCCTTTTCTCGACATCAACGCCGTTGCGCCATCTCCCCTGCCGACGCACTCACGAACGGCGTCAAGTGCCAGCTGCTTCGGAAACGGGCTTGGTTTTTCAAGCGAAACCGGCGTTGAGTGCGTCTTTGCGATTCAAAGCAGTAGCGTCATCGAGATGGCTATGGCCAAGTTTGTGAGATGAGTTGGCATGTTATGATAAGCTAGACTGGTGTTTCAGTTACGCGTTAGCTCATACAGTATCGCAAACTCTTCGCATGCCTGTCATCTTATTTCGAGCGCGTCAAAGAGCTGTCACCGGTGGAAGTCTCTCTCCATCGCCTAAACAGCCCGATCCGGGTCGGACTCGGCATCAGCGACAGTGGTGCCTGTGGCTCGAAAACCTTCCGAAGGTAGTGGTAATACTACGCACGGTAGCGATTTTCCGATACGTACTTCGGGAGAGCGATCCATCACCGGCAGCGAGCACAACTTGTCTGCCCAACAGACTGGATTGGAGTCAAGGACCAAGTAATCAGGTCAGCTCGTTCTCGATGTGAAACCGAAAGAGTAGTTACTTACCACGACCCTCACGTTCTGAGGCACACTTTGGTCGTCTCAGCGAATCCTATCGTCCAACGCATCGGTAAGATGTTTCGCGCCGCCATGAGGGAGCGGCTGTCGGAAGAAAGCCACCAATATTGGTGGCACGTTGAGAGAGGACCAGTTGGTCAGCAGCGAGCGCCGGCGTTCCGGCAATTGCCGAAACGTTTAGTACCGTGTGATGGGCGCCTAGACTCCTCTCGTCCTTTTGCACACCACGACGAGTGAGGAGTGCTAGTGAGAACGCCTGTGCATATCTAAAGAAGCCTCAAGATTAGTAGGTTAACCGTGGACTGGCATATTTTCTGATTGTCTCCTTCGGTAGCTTGCGCTACTCGGACGGAGCCGTCCGAGGGATCAAACACCAGTCTGAGATGAATATGAATCTTGAGTGCCTACTGTTGTGATAGAAGGCGTATAGTCACCAAGCGAGTGAAGCTTGTATGTGTTCATATTGAACTCCTTCTGCCGCGGCGTAGCTGCCTCGGCACGCGCAGTCGCAGGGGCGATAGGAGGAATCATCACCCCTGTGCTGCCTAACTTACCCTGCTGGCGGGTAGTTCGCACTCGTGCCTCCTTTGGAAGCTCGGTCGTCTTGTACTAGAGGGTATCATTTACGACCGCGGCACTCCGACCACCGTGACACTTCAAGGCGAAGAAAACGAAATAGGCAGGTGATCTTGCATTTATGTGCTAACAGGGATGACCGATAGTGCATCACACGAAGTCGAAAGACACGAGGTCTGAAGCTCGCACTCAGCATGTACCCAATAATAAAATCACATTGCAGTAATCCCAATATTGCCTCCAAGAATACGTGAAACTACTCAATCTACAGTCTACAATGCAACGCATACGACCACTACGCGGCCCAATGTTTAGGACGGGGGGCTACAAAAATGGGTGTCAGTGTAGGCTCGCCATTCTTTTCGAGGACAAGGGCTTACACAGGGGCAACGGAGGTGGCGGGTCCTGGGTCCGTGCGGAGGGCGGGGAAGGGCGTCTGGCGGCACGCCTGCTCAACGTCGCGGTGCGTGAGGCCGGCGGGGAAGTGCGCGGCGCTCGCGGGGGCGGGCGGAGTGGGAACGACGTCGGAGCAGTCAATGAGCTCACGCGTGTTCTGGCCGAGCACCGTCATCTTCGCGAAGGCGGCCTTGAACGCCGACTGGAGCTTCGCCTGGTTGTCTACAAATACGCGAGCGGGCGGTGAGCACTGCGCAGAAAACCGAGGAAAGGTATATCCACGCACTGACGAAAGACTGCCACTCGCAGGCGGTACGGGCGTCGCGTGCAAGCTCAGCGTCGGACTGGAGACGGAGCTCGCCGTGGAGAGGAGACATGACCTCGCCCTGGTTGCTGCCGTTGCCGGGGAAGAGCGTGCCGCGGAGCTGGGTCTCGATGAAGAACTGGGTGTCGAACAGTTCAGGGGTCGAGTCGAATGGCGTTCCCGGAATGGTCGGGTCGACGTGGTCTGCAGCAGCGATCGTGTGCCTACAAGTCGTGTGTAAGTGTATGTTCTCACACAGGGAGAGCAGGTATGGATGGGGAGACGTACGACGCGAGGAGAGCGACGACCTCGGCAGGGGTGAACTTGCCCGCATCCTCGAAGCGCCCAAGGATCTTGGTCACATCGTCGAACGGCTCGGGCACCGTCAGGTCGGGCGCCGGCTTCGTCGCGTCCTTGCGGCCGATGAAGACGTTCAGGCGGGGTGCGCCGGGGCAGTTGCTCACACCGATCGCGCCAGCGAACTGGATGCTGGATCGGGAGGTCAGTGGTGTGAGAGAGCGGAGTAGTTGCAATGCCAGCCACGTACAAGTCGGCGGTGGTCAGGTTGTGGCGGGCGATGAACGGCGCCTGCTCGCCGATGATCTCGTCCACACCGTTGTTCGCGTGGAAGTTCGTCTCGATGTCCGCAAAGATGGCGATAGAACCGTCTGCGCCTCCACCTCCGAACTTTCCAGTGCGGGCGATGGCGGGCGAGATGCCGATGGCGTCGTGGAAGGTGAGACGGAGGGACTCGTGGACCTCCTCACCGCACTCGCCGCCGTCGAAAAGGTTCGTCTGGATGTCCTCGAGGACGGGGAAGAGGGCACAGCACGCCGCGTTGGCAGTGACCTGGCCGCCGGCGCACGTCACCTTGCGGGTGGCGGCACCTGAAGAGGGGAACGGCTCATATAAGTGGATGCTCGAGCTCGGAGGCCGCAGAAATCGTACCGTTAGCGAGCTGGAGGGCCGCGAGGACAGAGACAAAAGATGCCAGGAGCTTGAACGCCATTGCCTGATGTGTTGAGGGATGAAGGAAGAGAGCTCGATGTGCTGAAGAATGTCGGTAATTCCGTGACCCTCTTTATACTCCCCAGATGCTTGCCTTCCTAGGAGTCCGAGGAAGCAGTATGGGCGCAAATTTCCTTGGCGCTCGAGGAAGGGCGAACTTGCGTACATACGCCACCTAGCCAATCATGGAGCTTGAATATCACCATTCGACAACAGGCTGTCGAGCATGAGATCGTTCCACAGCTCTGGTGAGAGGCGTTCACGCGAATGCGTGGCCAGTGTGCGGGTGCATCCAGGTTAAACGACACAGCGGGGTGCTCAGCGGTACCGGGATCGGAGGGTGGTTAGGCCCGGCGTGCGGTACACGCATGCGAAGATCAAGAGACAGATTGAATGGTGTCGGTCGTCCCGGAGACAGAGCTTGGGTGCATCAGGGCCATATTGTCCCCAGAGATGTCTATTAACTGCTCAGCCTGTGATCAGGCACCCAAAGAGGCTGTGGCAAGTCCTGACGCACCAGAGAAAAGGTGACCGGGTCGCAGGTTGCCGCATGGGGAAGGTTGGGCGGCCGTGCGAGAGAGCCTGTCAGGTGTGCGAGTACAGAGTTCGTGTCCACAGACTCGGTTCCGAAGGTACTGTGTCTACATCATTCCCTACTGGGATTCTTGAGCCTCGAGCCATTCCTTCTCCCGGCGGCCTGATCATGGGCCTCTGAAAAAAAGGCTCTTGAGTAGGCAGAAATAACGCTTAGCGTCCTGGAAAACGACAAGGGTATCAACGCGCTAGTTTCCCGATGACCGTACCTCATCCAGGAGACGAAGATCTAAAGGTGGCGGACAAAGGTATGGTGGCGTGTATTGATGGCCGGCGTAAGGAACTGGTCCCCTCCGTTTGGAAGGACGCAGTTTGCCTGCCATGAGCACGGCAGCTCCAACGGCATGACAGTTCCTTCGCATGCCTGCCATCCTGTTGAGAACGTGTGAGCCGTGTTTGTCATTGAGGGGCCGGATACCTCCCTACCTTGTAAACGGCCCGATCGAAGTCGGAATCGACGGGGATAGTGCCTGAGACTTGTAGACGCTCTGAAAAGAATAACACGCAGTGCTGCAGACCCCCGGTGCCCACTTCTACGAGACGTTGCACCACGAGGCCGCTCAAGTTGACCTGAGAACCTAAAGCTAAAAATTGTGTCTGTCCGCTCTTGGCGTGTCTGGAGAGAGCGAAGATGCTCTGAACACCATCTTGGCGGCCTCGGGAAGTGCAATCACCTGAAGTGTCTGTGAGCTTTTGTTTCCCCTCGCGGCAATGAAGATTGAGTGAAAGGTTGTGAGAAGAGAGCGGCGGCGTCGCACGCCGTTTGAATTGAGCGCTTATACAAGCGCTTGTTTGGCGGCAGCCGCCGAGGCCCGAGGCGTTTAGTACCGTGCGACGTGCGCACGACGGCCACTCCCTGTTCCCTCTCTCTCGTACCACGACGCAGACTCCCAGGTGCAACCTTGGGGTGCACTAAATCCACGCACATTTCTCAAGATATCTGGTTCTACCACTGCGGCAGTCATTCCAACTTCGATGACCTGGCTAATCAGCGTGGACCCCAGCTCACGCGCGGCCGTTTTGGAGGCCTTGCAAGAATATGTTCAGGTGAGTGCCCTTGCGCGATATGCGCGAACACCAAAGGGCGGCAAGTTCTCTCTGGCCTGATCACTGTATGGTGAGGGCACGAAGCTCCCGGTATAAGGACAACATCGCCTCCGTCCATTATATGTAGCTAGCTCAATGAGTGTCGTGCGTTAGTCGCTTTCGTGCTCAAATGTTCTTTAGAGCTCGGCCAATGATTTGCTGTAGTAATTATCGTCGCCTGCTCTGCACCCTGGCGCCAGAACAAAACGCGAGGATCACTGTGTCAGGCAATTGGTGGCTGTGCGTTGATGTGTACTACGGTTTGCGACGGAGACTGGATCGAGAGGTCTCAAAAGCGATCGACGACGGCGTCGAAGCTCGATAAAGCATAGCCTTCCGAAGTCATTACTTTTGACCCCCAGGTCGACCCTCAACTCACCAACACGTCCTACAGTCATCGAAACGTCCACTCTGTCATTTGGCCTAGTGGGTGCTTCTCTCTTCTTCGCGATCGAATGGTTTCACGCGCTCCTCCCGAACAGTCGCTCGTCAAGAAACAGTCATCCAGGCGCTCGAAAGCGGCGGCATCTTTACGCTCCGCAATCCCTTTCGCACGCAAGTACCCCGCGAGCCACCTCCGTGCCGTCCAGCTCGATATGTACAAGCACGCGAACTCGACGCCGCCCCCGCACAAACCTCGCGAAGTACACTGCGATCGGTGCGAGAGCGTCGTTCGCGGAGTACATCGCGCGCCCGCTTTTCGATATTAACATCCAGAGCGCGATAGTCTCCTTCCCCGAGGAAAACGCGCCGCAGGGTGGGCTGCTTCTGCAGAACATCGCGATGGTCGGGCTGGCGAGCGTGCCCGTCATCGGGATGTATCCGGCAACGAAGCGTGGTGAGCACCCAATTAGCCGATCGTCTTTTGCCTTATTAGTGCTGCTTGCGCAGCATGTCTCGAATATCTCAGCGAGTCGCTTACAAAGGTGCTCGACCCCGCACGGAACACCAAGGTAACGTCCTCGTCCCCGCCTGCAACTAGGACGTCCACTGATACTCGCCCTACAGGTGACGATTACCAGCCTTGAGGTGACCGCCCATGTCGCTATGTGCTCCCGAGCGGCCGTCCCTGAATATATGCGCGTTACGCGCATGTCTGGGATGCGCACGCAGGGTGGGGACGCCCCCGGTGCCCGAAAAGGCAGGCACGCGGTCACGTGCTCCGAGGTCGCGTTGACTCCCGCGACGCGCCTATGGCGTGTGATTCTGGCAGGACTCGCCGACGCCTGGACTTGCGTACGCCCAGCCCACCACCGCAGCGTTATGCGTTTATACTTCTTATGCCGTATGTTCTCCGTCGAATCCTAGCATCCTATCTCGAGCTTAAACCCCTGATCATCGCCGCAGAGAAGTTTCCGCGCAACATGATTCCTCCAACAGAATGCCTTCCGATCGTGGTGGGCTGGAAGGAAGTCTATATGACGGCACGGCCTTGCTGTAGAAGGCACGGATCAGGCTTTGGAAGCCCCGCGTACCGCTATCTACGGCGAGGCACTGCGCACTTCCACACGAAGTCGGGATTGAGGCGGGACCGGCGACTTCTAGACATGGCGAGCGGTGTCTAATTTACATAACGCCGTCGGTCCGTCGATGGTCGAGACCAAGCTGTGAGTATTGTGGCTTTTTACTTGTTGCAACGCAGTGTGGGTCCGTGTTGACGTCGACTCCGACTTCCATCCCGGGTGGTGTTACCGAATCAAGTGTCCTCTGGGGCCTTATGAAATATTTACGGTGCATCATACAGCGAACCTGTAGGCAAACGACCCCCCTCATCTCGTCTGGTTTGCAGGTCTTACGAAGCCTGAAAAGATAGTAAATAGACAGACTCTTTGACTTAAGCCTCGCAACCTAAGATTCGCCCATCTGAGAGACCGCATGTCCCTCACTAGCAATCACTGGGAAGCCATTGTACTTCCGTTTCATTTCCGTCGTAGAGCGACTCTCATCCCGAGTGCACGTGAAGAGCAAAGAGAAGCTAAAGGCCGCTGAAAGGGACTGATCTCGGTGTTAATATTCCAGTAGATGTTCGAGTGCTACTCACCACGAGTCGACGCGTCAGCCCAACGGCCTCCGGGAGAAACGAGTGAAAGCGACGGAGAGCGGGACGATACTACGGCTATAAAAAGAATTTGCCTCTCCATTGTCAAACGTATCAGGCCGCTGTTGGTGTAACATTGCCAAGATAGTACGAGCTGGCGTTATATATATCGCATGTACACCCCGCTCGAAGTGACCGCTCCATTCGCGAGCCTCAGGTCTGCCCTTCGCTACTCGCAATGAGTATCGAGGGGTCCATCTGATGCCCTCGCTACTGATGATTAGGCGATAAATGAATAGACTATATGCGCACGTTGGAGAGGGTATTTATGGCCCACTGCCGGCCACTCTCCAAAGCCGTGTGCTACAATATCACAAGATACTTATCAGGACTGATCGTACCTGTACGAGAGCATAAGCAGGAACACAAACACGTCGGTATGCACCCCAGGTATTTGATCGCCGTTGGTGGCCATGGGGTGCAAAGGCCGACGGGAACGACAGGCGTGGCTGAAGGGAAGAGCTCATTGGCCTGAGATGGGCGATGGTGGCAAGGGAGGCAAGGGGCGTTCGATATATTTCCATATCCGGACGCTACACCCCTAATCTAAGCGCCGCTCGGAAGGATCGGATTCCGCATCGTCGCTCGATCTGCTCTTGATCTTTCCCCTCTTCCTCCTCCCCCTCGAGCAATCTCATGACTTTGCAACGTGCCTGTCTATACAACGATCCACTCGAAGAGATACCACAAATCATCTCAGGGTCGCGCGGATGATTGGAGGCTGACCGGCCGCAGGCCCAGATCGATCTGCTCTCGACGAGTCTCGCCAACCTGGAGCGCACTGCGGGAGAGGCAGTGGGGGCGCATGAGCTGGTTCGGTCGAGTGCAGCGGCCGCGTGATAGCGGCGGGCGGAGTGCGAGCTGGATTGGTCCCGTCTAGGCCTCCTCCAACCCCGTCCGCGCCCTCCCGCCGCCCGGAGACGGAAAGGTCGTTCCAGGCAGCCCAGGCGCGGGCGCGCCCAGCCCCTGTCCATCGCATCCGGCCTAAGTACGTTGTCCTCCCACACTGTCGTGTGTCCCATTCTACATCCAGCCAGCTTCGCGAAGTCCTCACGAGAACCCCAGCGAAGATGCAGACGCACACGGTCATTTCCTGCCTGCGCCTCTCCAAACCCGCTCCAATCCGCTTCGCCGGCGCTACCCGTGCTGCACTATATAAGCTCGCCCCTCCGTCAGCTGCTTTCCTTCACACCTCCTCACCGAGACTCCACAACACTTCCACACCCCTCGTCATGTCCCAGTTCACCGTCCCCAAGACCCAGAAGGCCGCGATTGTCGAGTCGACATCCGCCCCCCTCAAGGTCGTCGACAACTTCCCCGTTAAGCAGCCCGAGGACCTCGCTCCTGGCGAGTGCCTCGTCCAGCTCGACGTCAGCGGTGTTTGCCACACCGACCTCCACGCCAGCAAGGGCGATTGGCCCATCCCCGCGAAGCTCCCCCTCATTGGCGGACATGAGGTAAGTCGAACTTCATTCGACGTTTGCGCTACGACGATACTCAAATACCTTCATCATAGGGTGTCGGCCGCATCGTCGCCATCGGCGCACACACTCAGGGTTCGCCCGTCAAGCTTGGTGACCGCGTGGGCATCAAGTGGCTTGCATACTCCTGCTTGGACTGTGAGCCTTGCCGTAAGGGCCTTGAGCAGAGTTCGTGCCTTCATGTTGTCTATTACCGTTCAACCCTGACGTCATCTATGCGCTCATTATAGGCTGCCTGAACGGCAAGTACAGCGGCTTCACCGTCGACGGTACCTTCTCGCAATATGTCGTATCGTGGGTTACCCATGTTACCCCCATCCCGGAAAACCTCGACAGCGCTGAGGCGGCCTCCATCTTGTGCGCGGTAAGTCACGTCGATTCCGTCCGCTTTCCGGGGTGTCAGCCGTACTTACACGGTACGATCACAGGGTGTCACTGTCTACCGCGCGATCAAGTACTCGAAGGCGAAGATCGGTGATTGGATCGTCCTCCCGGGTGCGGGTGGAGGTCTTGGTCACCTCGCTGTCCAATACGCAGTCGCCATGGGTCTCCGTGTCGTCGCAGTCGGTGAGCCATCCCGCGTCAGCTGTCATGCTAAACCCCTATCTGATCGCGCGTGTAACCCCTTCCAGATACCGGAGCTGAGAAGAAGGCACTCGTCATGAAGCTCGGCGCCGAGAAGTGGGTCGACTTCAAGGAGACCAAGGATCTCGTCAAGGACATCGTCGACGCGACCGACGGCTTCGGCGCGCACGCCGCTGTCGTGACGGCCGCGAACCCCTCGGCCTACGCACAGGCCGTCGACTACCTCCGCATGGGCGGTGTCCTCATGGTCGTCGGTCTGCCCGCTCGCGCCAACCTGTCCGCCGACATCTTCTTCACCGTCATCAAGAGCATCTCTATCCTCGGCTCTTACGTCGGTAACCGTCAAGATGCTCGCGAGGCACTCGACATCGCCGCGCGCGGCAAGGTCAAGTGCTACTTCGAGCTTAAGCCCCTCTCCGCACTCGCAGAGTACGTCCGCCATTACTGCCTCATCTCGTACCACGTTCTTACCGCGATATCTTTCACAGTACCTACGAGGCGCTTGCCGAAGGCAAGATCGTCGGTCGTATCGTTCTCAACATGAAGGAGTAAACGCTCCCTTCCCTTCTTCACATTCCTCCTTCACACCCCCTTCACACCGCCCCGCCAAAAGAGGCCGGCTCATCGCACGTTACCATAAGCGTCGTCACGCACAACTATAAGTCTGGGGAGAGACTGTACGATATCTTATTCGTATTCGCATTGTGGCCTCCATTGTTGTACTAGTATACCACATGAAGGAGATCGAGCTCTGAAACTCAAACCCTCGTGTGCGATGCCTTGCTTTCCTGTTCAAGTCGGACCGGCTGGGAGCTTGACATGGATCTGCGAACTGAATTACCCGATACCCTGCGTTCCATGCTGTTCTATGTGCGACTGCATCCGAGTTGCAATTCGTCGATCGGCACCCCGCCGCGGATCAACCGATGTACTCGACTGTATAGGCGTTGGAGTACCCCACAATTCTACATCGCGGCTCTCGGGAAGTGCGGGGTAGGTTGTGGGGACTGAATTGAATACACAACACGTCTGATGGGATGCGGGACGGCGTGCGGGAAGGTGCGGGATGTGCTGCGGAATCTCCGATCGAGAACATAGCTTAGGGTCACGAGTCCGGGGAAGGGAGGAACATCGCGACGTCCTGCGCTTGCCATATTTGGTGAGTTGTGTATCGTCTGTTCATGCATCGCAGCTAGTTCAGAGTGTTCAGTGAGAGAGCCTCTCAATACCCCAGTAGGGGTACGTGCGCAACTCCATCACACTACCGCGCAGCAGCCACTAGGTGAGATCAGGAAGCCTGGCGACATATGGTGTGGGTGCCTCACCAGGCCACCAGAAGCCACAGGCGACGCGAACGCGCTCCGTTTGCATTCCGAGCGGACATCACCCCCGGTACTGACATGTACGATTATGCACCCTAGGCACACGCGAGCTCCTTCAGGCCCTCCGCGAGTCCCATGACAAACTCCTCAGCGAGTTCGCCGTCCACCGCCCCCACCCCCCACGTAATGGTGAGGCCAAGCCCGCCCTCAGGTGTCCCGGTCACATTCACCTTCAGCGCGGCGCCCAACGCCCCATTGGCCTGCGCGAACACGGTCTCACGAATCTTCCATTCGGTGGCGTTCTCCTGTCTAGTGGCGGGCTGCGCGGCGAATGGTGGGGGCACGCGACCTAAGTTGGAAATCTCGAGCGAGTGCTCGCGCTTCTTCCCCAGCTGCCCGCGGAAGAAGCCCTCGTAGTCCTGCCCGAAGATCCGTCTGAGCACGCCGATGAGCGCGGGCGACTGCGGGGCTTCGCGCGCGAGGGTCGCTGAGAAGGCCTGCGCGTGCTCCCATGGAAAGCTGCAGAGACGCGGGGAGGCGGACGGGCGCTGCGCGGGGAGATGGCGGAGGGCTGCGTAGCCCGAGACGCAGTTACAGATGGTAGCCGGAGACACGCCGACGAACCGTCGCAGCGAAGTCGCGACGGCGACGTCTATTGACTTGTATCGCGGTCGCGCGCCGCTGCGATTGAGCAGGTGTGCGAGGACGTGGGCGGCGATGGTGTACAGGGCACCTGTAATAGTTGCATGATTGGCTCTACAACGCTGCAAGATGCGCGCGCTTTCCTGAGGGGATAGGTGGAGGATGCGGACGTGGACTCTTAGGCTAGGGTTTTTCGGGACTGGGTACCCGGTCCAGGTCGATGCACGTTTCCTCCGTGAGAACGGGTTGAGTGCGTCGAAGACTTCGTGGATGACCCGGGTGAAGGGCGCAGGCAGCGCGGTGAGGTCCTCGAGCAGCGGAGCGAGTGGTGCGTTCGTCGGGTTTACGACAATCCTCCCTTCGTGACGAGGCGGTTTGTCTGGGACAATCTGCAGCGCGTCGAGGAGATGCAGGTGGAATGCGAGGCCGCTCTGTCCATCTCCCATCGAATGGTCATAGGCGAAGACGACTGTACCATCCCGAAAGACGGTGATCCTCCACAGTGGTCGCTGGGCATCCAGATCGAAGGGTAGGCTAAGCTGTGCCTCAAGGACGGATGCGAGTGGACCCGCATCGTCGCCGCAAAAAGTCACCGCGGCCTCTAAATCGATAGACGGAAGGAGCATCCAAGAGCGCGGGCGCGCCTGAGCGCCACTGTCAACCAAGCTCACGCTCACGAGACAAGAGGTGAGCGCCGTGTGGTGGTTTAACACATTCTCGAGGGCTGAGAAAATCGTGTCCCTGTCGAGTGGGATTCCGGTACTGCGTTCGTATCGTGCTGCGACGATGATGCAAGTGTCGAAACCCAGCTCCGTGCGGACGTAGGCATATTGTTCGAGAATTCCTGACATCACCCCGAATCAGTCTGTCAATTCCCTTGCAATGAGCTAGTCAAACGTTAGACGTACCTGCAGACCTCAGAGGCCGCAAAGAAGGGAGCGAGGAGGTCGCGTCTGTTACGTCTTTCATGAAGAGCGGCTGAGGGTATAAAAGGTGAGATGCGCTGGTCATGGCTTTCAGTTACGCTCATTTTGTAGTACTTATAGTTTGTGGCGCCGTGCACGATGACGCTATGCCATGCTAGTGGCTCTTCGAGTTGACTTTTATGACAGCTGACAAGCAGGCCGTGGGGTAGTGACCGACTGCATGTACAAAATGCATCCGAACAGTTGTGTACCTCCGCAACGCAGACTGGCGGCGTGACACACTCGCAGTTGATGTTTGTGCGGTCCGTGTATATGTTACGACGCCCCGGGTTCTGAGTGATTGGCACTGAGTTAGAGAGCAAAACTACAAGTGTTGAAAGGGGCGTACCGCAGACGGGCTCATGATTACGCAGAACATGAATAACAAGTACATAAAGGGATTTGGATGAGGGAGATATTTCGTGGTGCTCATCTGAAAGCGAGTGCTCGTGTGCGACCAAAATGTAAGCTTGGTGCCGTTCGAGAACTCTCGACCTTTGGGTCGAAGCTTCAGCAGTTGTACGTGCCATCTCCGAGAACTGGTGAACGATAGCCTGTGTTGTCGTCGGGTTGCAGTGAGTTCGTTTACGTAGCATGTCCGAAAAGAAAAGAGGAGCCAGCGAAGAGTTGGCGGAGGTATCCATGATATGCGGAGATTGGAAACCTAAGGGTAATCGTTACTACATTGGCGCTCCGATCCAAACCTGGAGTCAGAGACGCCAACCAGAGGTCCGCTCATCACTCTGCCTCAACTTCCATTCTCTTCCCCACCTCAACGCTCAGCGCTCAGTATGATTCATCTATGTAAGATGATCACAACGATGCTGCCTCTTTTTTGTCTATTAGACACACATAGGCGGTTCGTATCACGACAGGAAAGCGCCTTCTGATTCTGCCGCAGCGCTACATGTTACGCCGCCTCTCAGAAACGCAGCACGAGCCCATTCAACGGACCCGGACGATTACAGCTCTGGCTACCCAAGGTGGCCCGGCAACCCTGTAACGGGACCCCCAGAGGAGATACACATCTACACATCCATCAGTCAGTCTACTATGCATTATTTCAGGAAGCTGTGGAAACACGGGCAGTGGACCTATCGTTTCCACTCTCGATCGGACCAAAGCATGGGCGAGAACGAGGTAGGGAGGAAATTTTGCTGTTCACGATCGTCATAACACAATTGACCTCTAATAGGGCACTTGGCAGGCGAATAGCCGCGTTCCGTTGGACGGAGGGGCCGGCCACAGCAGACTTACAGTCAGCCGTATCTCCAAACTCACGGGAGCCATCTATTTTAGCTGGTCTATCAATACATCTCACATGCTGCATTTCTCGACCTGCAGAGAGTTATCCTCTCAATACGGCGAGGCCACAAGGCCGCCGGCGTCTCAATGACCTTATGCTTGACCGCCGTGGTCAGCGTTGTCTTCGCCTGCGAAAAATGGTCTCCGGTGTCGATCAACTACCACACGACACCATGCGGAACCGTGCGTTCGTCGGTAGGGATGAGGACCCGATGTTCGAGGCCTTGAGAGAGACTTTGAAAGCACACAACTCCCTCGGAGCCGGAATGGCGCGAGACACGGGCTTCGTACTCACACACTTGACAGACTCCGTCCCACGGCCACTCAGACTCCCCATGCGGCATCCTCCAGCCGGGTCTCTTTTTCTCTGGTGCGTCACAACTTACCACCGCGTCCCGTAACTCGTACTCACAGGCTGCATTATTTATATGCTTCTGTAGGCACAATGGGGCTTTGATGCACCCGTGCTCCGTCCCCGGGTCGTCTGAACAAATATAGACCCCCTGATGATCTTCTCATGCGTTTACACAACACCGGGCACAACCAGCGCGTCCTTGACCCGAACCCGGTCCCGCTGGGTCGTTTAACCTGGCTGCACCCGCCCATTGGCTATGTGATCCGTGAACGCGTCTCACCAACGGTGCGGAGCGCTCTCATGCCCGCCAGGTTTTCGTGGAACGACAATATTCATGCACCATGATTGGTCCGAATGCATCTGTACGCAAGTTCGCTCTCTCTGATCGCGCGCACATGAAATTTGCATGCATATGGTCACCTCATGTTCGTTGGAAGGCGAGGGTCGGGAGAGTATAAAGGCGACTGCAACAATGCCAGAACTCCTCAGACCATCGAGCTCTCTTCCTCCATCCCTCAAAACACCAGGCAATGGCGCTCAAGCTCTTTGGTTCATTCGTCGCTCTCCTCGCGGCCCTCCAGGTCGCTAACGGTATGATATTCTCTGTTTATAAGCACGACGAGTCGCTGACATGAGTTGCGTTTCCGTTCATTTGCAGGTGCCCTCACCCGCCGTGTGACGTGCGCCACCGGCCAGGTCACCTCGAACGCGGCGTGCTGCGCGCTCTTCCCCGTGATCGACGACATCCAGACCAACCTCTTCGACGGCGGCGAGTGCGGTGAGGAGGTGCACGAGTCCCTCCGCCTCACCTTCCACGACGCCATCGGCATCTCGCCCGCCATCGCCAAGACCGGTGTCTTCGGCGGCGGAGGCGCAGACGGCTCCATTGCCATCTTCGCCGATATCGAGACGAACTTCCACGCGAACAACGGTGTGGACGAGATCATCGGCGAGCAGGCGCCCTTCATCGCCCGCCACAACCTCACCACCGCCGACTTGTACGTTCCCTTATACTGGGCTTGATGGCATCATCCGTTGCTGACTCGTGAGTGCAGCATCCAGTTGGCCGGTGCCATCGGTGTCTCCAACTGCCCCGGCGCGCCCCGCCTGAACGTCTTCATCGGCCGCAAGGACGCGACCCAGCCCGCTCCCGACCTGACGGTCCCGGAGCCGTTCGACGACGTCACCAAGATTCTCGCTCGCTTCGAGGATGCCGGCAAGTTCACCCCCGCCGAGGTCGTCGCTCTCCTCGCCTCGTACGTGCCCACTGATCTCTATCCTTCCGTTCGGAGAACGCATACTGACACAGGGCTTGCAGGCACACGATCGCTGCTGCCGACCACGTCGACCCCACGATCCCCGGCACTCCGTTCGATTCTACCCCCGAGCTGTTCGACACCCAGTTCTTCATCGAGACCCAGCTCCGCGGCACGCTCTTCCCCGGGAACGGCAGCAACCAGGGTGAGGTCCAGTCCCCGCTCGGCGGCGAGCTCCGCCTCCAGTCCGATGGCCTGCTCGCTCGTGACCAGCGCACGGCCTGCGAGTGGCAGTCGTTCGTGAACAACCAGGCGAAGCTACAGTCCGCGTTCAAGGCCGCGTTCGCGAAGATGACCGTGCTCGGCCAGAACACACGCGCGCTCATCGACTGCTCGGACGTCGTGCCGACCCCGCCCGCCCCCGCGAGCAAGGCGCACTTCCCCGCTGGGCTCACGCACCGCGACATCGAGCAGGCGTGCCGCGCGACGCCCTTCCCGACGCTCCCGACTGACCCCGGACCGGTCACCACCGTCGCCCCTGTGTAAGTCCTCCCATCCTCTGATTGACCTCAGGGATGGCGCTGAACCGTCTTTTTGCAGTCCTCCGTCGTAAACGTTGAGCCGTGCAGTGCTCGTATTCCGTCCCCTTGTAGATTTAATCGGGATTTGGGCTGACTTGGTAGAAGATGCTTTTCTTTGTCGCGATGCTGTAGATATTTCAGACCATTGTGTGCTAATGCAAGTTCATGAATCGCTGAGTGTGTGGGAAGTTTACGAGGCAGCTGGATGATGCATGAATCTTCGTGATACACTACTAGGGTACCTGGTACGATGTACGCTCACCCATCAGATAATGTAGGGCTCGTAATACCATCACTACGCCGTTCCCGTACATCTGAATCCTAGTGCAAGAAATGCGGAGATGAGCAACTGTAGGCCGGAGAGTCAAGGCGCTGCAAGCACGTATGCTACTACCAGAGGAGTCCTCCTGGTGCTCTCGCGCAGCATCAGAAGCAATGCGGAAGTAGGTTGGGTTGGGACGCGAGGCGCACATATGTGCTGCTTCCGAGCCCGAGGGGCTTAGGACATACGGTCGAATACCCAGTCTCAGCGTCGCCCTGGAGAAGATCAGTTGGCGTGCGGATGACATATGCCCGTCAGTGCCCAACGGTGGTTCGGAACTGACTGCTGACAAGACGTGCGACGTACCTACGCCAGCGGTAGAAGCACATGCCTTACTATGCGTGCCGACGAGGTTCGTTCCACGCGTCCTACCGGGAGATGATGCGCGGAAATGGGGAGGTCGCGCGCGGTCGTACAAATCAGGTCCAAGCGGGCGTGCATGCATATCTTTCTATAGCAGCAATTATCCTATAGCGTTCCACAAGGCATAGGTAATAACCTTATAAGCTTCGTGTCAGAACTTGTCACAAATAACCCACATCCCCTCTGCGCGCAGTCCATGGGTCCTCATGTCAGAGAAAACCTTGACTCGCTGCGCCCGACGTGCGGGGAGATAGACGCCGCTTCCAAAACGCAGATTCATACCGAAAAGCGCATCGTGGGTCAGAACTTTATCTCCACGCAGCCTCGCACTCCGAGCTGGGGAAGGAAGAGGTGGTTACGTGCTCACCGAACGCGGCCGAAGTTGAATCTTGCGAGACATGCACGCCGCGACTTGGGCGATTCTCATCTTCCGGGTTGTCTCCCCTAGACAGACGATGTGTGATCCCCTCTTCGACAAGATATCTTCCGGGGTGTTTAAGCTTCTTTTACCTCAAGGACGCGCAACTCTGAACGGTGGGTACGTATCACCAGTGCATCGCGTGAAGAGTTCTATCGGACGTCGGGGGTCAGTCGCAAGCGGCGGAAATCGCCTAGAATGTAGGAATCCATGAGACAGTGCAAGCTGCAGGTAGTTTGAGAACACGGGGGCTAGTGCAGACCGATAGGGTGGCGACCAGAATTTGAGTCCTAGTTTCTGCGCGAGTTCCAGACTGAGCATCAAACGCCCTGTCCACGTAAGAGATGCATAGGAGTAGTATTCTTACCATATTTGCTTGCTGGTGCGAAGTAACCCCTCTATGTGTATATTTGCCCCACGAGCCGCGTGGGCATTTCTGCGACAACTTTGCATGGAAGCTGGCTGAGCGGCCGCTGTGATGTGTGTTTGAAGCCACTGATGGGTAGGTTGTCGCCAGATAAATGAGGAGCGCGTATATCTAGCCAGTCCGCCCATTGATACATGCCCCTGCCTTCGTAGCCTAAGCAGGTGAAGAGAATACAAGACGGGATCGAGTGAGTCGCACGACAGTGCACGATGATACTGAACGCTTCGGCAAATGCCGGCGGTTAAGCGCTCACGTTTAGCGAGACCTGCCACGCTTCCATCACAGATTTGACCGCGATCTTGCAATGTCATATAATCCAGGTAAAATGGACTTGCAATCGGTTGTTAGGTACCCAATGATCTTTAGTATGGAATCCGTCATAATATCACTCGGATGACGTTGAGCCCCTTACAACCGTCGCGATTATTCCAAAATCCCCTATTATTCCAAAGTTTCCAATCATCCTGCGCGCAAACAAGGTGTATGATGCTACCGTATTTCCTGCTTTCCAATCTGGATCGTACCACGCGCGGTGAATGCAGGGAAACCAGATAATATATATTTCGACGCCGAGAACATATATGCAACTGGACGCTAGTGTTACTATGCATACGCGCTACTGGTACTACGAGATGTGCTACAAGATAGGCGAGATAGAAGACTGCGAGATCGGACAGCTAGACAGCCTTCATCAGGAGCACCCAGCGAGCGAGGCAACGAGCAAGGACACGTAGAGTAGACAGCCAGCGATAGTCACGGCGAAGCAAACAAGGAAGACGCGGAGCCCCAGCCTAGAAAGCCAGCATTCGAACACGGTACGAGCGCGTTGCCAGGGGGAGTGGCCAGCTAGAAACCCGCTAGGAGCCTGAGTTCCAAGTGTGCTAGTCAAAGACGAGTCCGAAGTACCAGTCTGAGTACCAGCCGCTAGACGAAGATTCGAGTGGTCCAATTCCCACAAGACACACGCCCGAGATCTAGTACAAGGCTGAGAGTGGCGACAACGATATTTTACGGAGTGACGAGACAGAAAGGAGAGACCCCAGGCCTCGAGGATGGGAGAGGGAGTGAGAGAGGAGCGAGAGAGAGGGCGCGAGAGTTGCCCGTCACTAGGAGACTGAGATTCAAGCTCCGCCGAGGAACTGTACAGAACGTCCGATGGTTCCACGAGGTCCCGGTAAAATCGAGCGCGCGAATTGTAAGTGGCTGGCCAGAGATTGCGAGAGGTTGCAAGATGGGCGCAAGAATTTCGCAGGTTGCGAGACCCTTGTAAGAGCAGTGCAATGATTGCGGCGCTTGCCACCGGAGACGAGATTAGATCAGGATTCTAATACGTTGTTACAGCGGAAATCCTTATCATGCTTACCATTTGCCCGCCTTTTTTGTGATGTCAGTCAGCGCTTCTGCTCGAAGTCATCCTCGTCCATCTTGCTCTCTCTTTATTCGCAATCCATGAGGGAAATAATGGCTTCAGACGACGGGTATCTTTCTTAACTGCGGCGTTCAGTCCATCTTGGCAAGGACCGCCTCTGCGCGTCGCGTCAGGAACGACTTACAGCTCACAACGGTTCCCAGCATCATGACAGGGCCCGCTTTGCAGCGGGAATCCTTTCCGAAATCAACATCGGTCTGTACTTCGTAATTGCGTTTAACTGGTCTCCCGAGTGGCCGAGTCACAGGCGGAATTCTCATCAATTCGGACTCCGGCTGGGTCGTTTACAAGGTGGGCAGACATCCCCGCCGTTGACAAAACTGGGCTCACATATTCAAATAGGATGGCGGGCATGCGAAACGATTCGCTGCGCGGCTCTGACCTACATTTGAGATCCAGAAAAAGAGGCTTTACGGACACAACTCCCTCAGACCGGGTCGGAAGCCTGAGCGAGTGCCGTTTACATACTCGCACATCCACCACGCTCCTTGGCGCGGTTACATGGCCTCCCCATGCCCCCAAATAGCCGAGTCTCCTTTCTTCTGTTGCGCCATAACCTGTTCTAACCCCCCTTGGTGCCTGATTACGGACTCTAGATTAGAATTATATTTGAAGGTAGGGCTGTCGTACACCCGCGCGCCCTCCCCGGAATGCCCGCGCGCGTACAGTCGAGCTAGCGCTCTTCCCATGGGATACAGAACGCCGAATTCAATTACCACGCACTCGCCCCCGGTACCGGTATTGCTGAGGAACCCGCTGTGTCGTTTACCCTGGTCGCACCCAGCCATTAGCTGCGCAAGTCCATGAACATCTCTCACCGACGGCGCGGAACGCTATCATATCGGCCAGGAACTCATTGAGAGGCGATATTCGTGTCATGCGATTGGCTGTGCGAGAATGTACGCAAGTGTGCCTGTTCTTGCATGCGCAGGAGAGTTGCGCCGACATGGTTGCCTCAGGCTCGCCGGAAGGCGAGGGTCGAGGGGTATAAATGCGACCGCAAAACCGCAGGGGGTCCTCAGGCCATCGAGCTCTCTTCCTCCATCCCTCAAAACCTCAGGCAATGGCGTTCAAGCTCCTGGCTTCCTTCGTCTCTCTCCTCGCGGCCCTTCAAGTCGCGAACGGTATGTCACCCTCAATGGAGCCCGTTCACAACGGCCACTGATTTCGAGTGGTTTGTCCCGCCAGGTGCCGCGACCAAGAAGGTGACGTGCGCCTCTGGCCAGGTCACCTCGAACGCGGCATGCTGTGCCCTCTTCCCCGTGATCGACGACATCCAGGCAAACATGTTCGACGGCGGCGAGTGCAACGAGGACGTGCACGAGTCCCTTCGCCTCACCTTCCACGACGCCATCGGCATCTCTCGCAAGGCCAACAAGGCGGGCGTGTTCGGCGGTGGAGGCGCGGATGGCTCGATCGCCATCTTCGCGGACATCGAGACCAATTTCCACGCAAACAACGGTGTCGACGAGATTATCGACACGCAGGCGCCGATCATCGCTCGCCACAACCTCACCACCGCCGACTTGTATGTCTTCCCAGGCATCTCGATGTGACATATGGTTGACCTCGGAGTGCAGCATTCAGTTCGCTGGTGCAATCGGCGTGAGCAACTGCCCTGGCGCACCCCGTCTGGACGTCTTCCTCGGCCGTAAAGACGCGACTCAGCCCGCTCCCGACCTGACGGTGCCCGAGCCCTTCGACGACGTCAGCAAGATCCTCGCGCGCTTCGACGACGCTGGCAAGTTCAGCTCTGACGAGGTCGTCGCCCTGCTCGTCTCGTATGTCTCCTGTGCTCGCCCTCGCGTTAGACCAACGCTGACATAGAACACTTTGCAGGCACACGATCGCCGCTGCCGACCACGTCGACCCGACCATCCCTGGCACGCCATTCGACTCGACCCCGGGCCTGTTCGACACCCAGTTCTTCATCGAGACCCAGCTCCAAGGCACGCTCTTCCCCGGCAACGGCAGCAACCAGGGCGAGGTCATGTCCCCGCTCCGCGGCGAGATCCGTCTCCAGTCCGACTTCTTGCTCGCGCGCGACTCACGCACCGCCTGCGAGTGGCAGTCCTTCGTCAGTACGTACAACATTTCTTCTCACTGCCTTCCTAGCCCGCCCCTGCACCTTATCCCAGTGCTGACCTGCTCCGCGCGCGCCCGCAGACAACCAGTACAAGCTCCAGTCCGCGTTCAAGGCCGCGTTCAGGAAGATGACCATCCTCGGAAGCAAGGAGCACAACCTCATCGACTGCTCGGACGTCGTCCCGACCCCGCCCGCCCCCGCGAGCAAAGCGCACCTTCCGGCAGGCCTCACTCGCCAGGACGTCCAGCAGGCGTGCAACAAGAAGGCGTTCCCCACCCTCCCCACCGACCCCGGACCGGTCACCTCCGTCGCCCCTGTGTAAGTGCCCCTGCTTTTCGCACGGCACACATATACTGACATGTCGACTTGTCTTGCAGTCCCCCTTCTTAAGCTTGAGGTGGGAGTTCGCCGCATAGCGGTCATGTATTATTTTATCGAATTTCTTCGCGGAGGTGGAGTAGTTTTTAGACTGTCGTATTTGAGCGTTGACGTCGCCTTGTATCGTGTTGTCTGAAATGGGATGTTATTGTGTATGCATTATTGACAACTGGCCGCACAGGCCGATGCATGAGACTCCTTCATGGCGATTATCCTGTCTAAGTCTGCGCCTCTCGCACTCGTCTACACGTAGTACAGCGCATCTATGTGCATCATCTTACTAACAATACTTAACCAACACAGGACAGCTCCTTCAGCCCCGCAAAAAATGCAACGACACACGCATCCGCAAACTCCGCGTCCAGACTCTCCTTCCCCCACGTCAGCGAGATCCCCAGCCCGCCCGCAGGCGTCCCGGTGACGTTGATCTTGAGCGCCGCGCCCAGCGTCGCGTCCGCCTGCGCGAAGACCATCTCCTGTATGCCCCACCCCGAGGCCGATCTCACACATTCCGCGGGAGCCGTGGGCGCAGCGGCAGTGGGGACGGGCCCGAGGTTCGAGATCCCGAGCGTCATCTCGCGCTTCTTCCCGAGCAGGCCGCGCGAGTAGCGCTCGCTGGTGCCCACCAGGGTGTGCATGACGCCGAGCATGGCTGGGGTGTGCGGGGCCTCGCGCTTGAGGGTCTCAGAGAAGCGTGCCGCGGCGGTCCACGGGAAGTCGGACGGGGTGGGATGTGCAGTGGAAGAGTGGCGGGGGGGTAGGGTGGGGTCCCCACGGTCTTGGTGCGTTGCGTACGGGGAAGGACGAGTGCGCGGGTGCTTTTTTAACCCCTGTTTTACACAAAGTACGGATTCTTCTAAGCTATACACACGGTTCTAAGATGGTCCGGTGCGGATTAATGTGGGACCAAGGTCTTCAATTCGAGAAGGCGGTTGTCCACCACCGCAAATCCTCACGTGCCGTGGTGGCAGTGCATCCGTGTAGCGCTGAGGCCACACTTCCGGACGTGGATGGCGGACGGCCTGATCGTTTTCCCGCTTGCGTCTTCCGTCTTCCGTCTTGCAGCTCGAGTCAAGACGGCCTCGACCTGGTCTTGACGGGACCGCCCTCGCTCTATAAGGCGTATCATCGACTGACAGATTGTCAATTTCCGTCCCCTCAGACCCGCATAGACATCCTCTCACAACTTCAAAGCCGCTCAGCTTATCAGAGATATATCGCAACCTCAACGATGGAGATTCCAAGCACTCGTACATAACATCAGTTTCTCGCAGATACGAGCTTTGCTCACGCTAGGTATCCGTTCGATCACCAAGTGGTAGAAGAGTTCCAGCAACAGAACGCGCTCCGGCGGGACATCTGCGTCATCGGCGCCGGTCCGGCAGGCCTCGCCGCGGTGAAGATCATCAAGGATTCCCCTCAATACAAGGCAGGGCTATGGACAGTCACTGCGTTTGAGGCGCGAAACCGCGTTGGCGGAATATGGTACAGTTTCATTCTGGTGTTCTCATATTTAGGCAACGCTGACAGCGTGTTACAGGCTGCCGGCGCCGGCGACGGATGATCCACCGCTGACGCCCCTATACGACTCGCTAACGACCAACCTGCCTCACCCAGTCATGGCGTATCCGTCCTTCTCATTCCCACCGGGAACAGCTCTATTCCCGCCCGCGTCGACCGTGCTCACCTATCTTGAGGCCTACACCGCCCACTTCGAACTCGCGCCGCACATCCGTCTCAATACCTCGATCATTTCCACTTCGCGGGACGGCATCGCCGGCAAATGGACCGTCACTACCGCCCACTCGAGCACGCAAACGTCCGAGACACATGCATTCGATCACCTCATCGTCGCGAACGGACATTACAGAACCCCGCGCCTGCCGGACACGCCCAGGCTCACAGGCTGGCTCGACGCTCATAAAGCGTTCCACGCCGTGCGCTACCGCAACCCGTCCGACTTCGGCGATGCACGCACCGTGCTGGTGGTCGGTGCCGGTCCGAGCGGCCAGGACCTCGTCACGGACCTGCTCGTGTCGGGCCGCACGGTCGTGCACTCGTCCACAGGCGCTGTGCGCGAGGACATGCGCGACGGCCGCCTGAGGGTGCGCGGCCGCGTCGCGCAGTATCTTGACCCTTCTGCGGGGCGGGTGTTGCTCGAGGACGGGACGGAGGAGGCGGGCATCGACTGTGCTGTTCTCGCTACCGGGTACAAGGTCGAGTTTCCCTTCCTCCCTGCTGACATTGTTTGCCCGACACTGCCTCCGTCTGTGCCACCGCTTCCACAATCATTGTACAATTCGACGTACCACGTGTTCCCGCTCGCGCGCCACATATTCCCCTTGGTCGATGCAAACACACTCCCGCCTTCGAGCATCGCGTTCATTGGGCTGCCGGTACGCGTCGCCCCGCTCCCGCTGCTCGAGGCCCAGGTTCGGGCGGTGCTGCATGTGTTCGCACACCCAGAGAGCCTGGACCCCACGCAAGAGGCCATCGACATCGTCGCCCGCTACGAGACGCTCCTTTCCCAAGCCACCGTGCGCCGATCCACAACCGGGCCTTCCGCATCCAGTCCCCAAGGAAAGTCAGCCGAAGCCGCGGCGGACGACCAGGACCAGCCAGACGAGGCGATCAAAGGTGACCCCGTCGAGCTCGCGATTGCGCGCGCCTGGCACCGCTTCGACGGCCACGAGCAGTTCGCGTACCGCGACGTGCTGCACGCGTTCGCCGAGCACCCGCTGCGCGTCCCGGCGTGGGAGATCGAGATGTACGACGCGAAGGGCGTGCTGCGCGAGGAATGGCGCGACCTCGAGCGTGCGGGGCTTGCGGACGAGTGGGTGCGCGGGGTGGGCCAATCCGGAGGAGAGAAGGGCACAGAGGAGTGGGTAGAGCTGATGCGGCGGCTGTTGAAGAGGGCGGAGGAGCGCCATCCGGAGCGAAGCCGGCTGTAGGCGGGAAGGTGTTATTACACACAGGGGATTATAGGGGGTATAGCGTACAATATCTAGTGGCTACGGTAGAGAGCGAAGTGCGAGGTGCGAAGGACAACAGTGTAAAGCAGGTACAGAATGGATGAGGGCGCGCGAGGAATGATCGTCTCGCATTATGGTAAAGGGTCACAATAAAAAGCTGTGTGGTGGTGGTATCAGAATATGCGAGTTACTTGAGCCCGAGACCCAACGCTGACCTGAGTATATGCACGGATATATAGGCGGAGGCGGATGCTCATGCAAGTGATCGACCTCCTGAGGGATGTGAGGGTCTTCGATCCGGGGTCGGGGCGGGTGCATGACGGACAGGGGGCTTTGCGGTGCTCTCGAAGGAAAGGCCGGCGGACTGCTGTTCTTGGAACCAGCGACCTAGGTCCTTATAGGTTTTCGGCGGCTGCACACCGTTGGTTTGAGGCGCCGACGGCGGGAAGAGTGCTTTGTACAGTTCGTCCGCAATATACATGATGTGGGGATCGGAGGCAGCCTCAGTTTGCGGTACCAGTTCGGTCCTGACCTCTGCAGCAGCATACGCGCGTCAGTAACATGTTCAAAAGTGTACGACATGGTATACGGCACTTACCAGGTTCCAGCTCGTCTTCCGACTCGAGCTCATCCTCGAACTCTTCCTTAACTGCGGGTTTCCCCCAGCTAGTCTCGACGACCGGCGACGTTGGCGTAGAAAGGGGCTCGGGTGATATAGACGAGTCCGGCGTAGGGAGTTGCGAGTGCATGATCGGCGGCTAGAAGAAAAACGAGGCCGATGCATTAGTGAACGCGGTCTCGTGAAGGGATGAATGTGCTCACATCTCCTCGGCGCATGCGAGCAAGCCTGAGGTCGGCATACGTGATGATGTCATTGAGCTGCACGTTGCTGCCTAGTCGTGACGCCCATATCTTTGCGACATCCAAGGGAGGCGAGGGAGTGTCGTCGAGCAGGATATCCAGTTTTGGCAATATCGACGGATCGGTGATAAGCGAAGGGTACACTACGAAAACACGATACATTGAGCGCCGCGGGCCCATCTGTATTCCTGTACGGCTTACATATTTGCGCGGTGTTGAGGGAGGGTTTCCTCTCTGGCAACGGCAGCCGCGGCGGCTGTTTCGCGTGCTTTGGTGGAGGGTGGGCCGCCCGCGGTTGGTCGGAGGCCGGAAGTGACTTCTTCGTCATGCCCTGGTTCGTGCGCTTGCCCGCAAAATATGCATTCATCTTTTCCTGTGTGTAGTCCTCGCCGCCCGGGATCTTTTTGACTTGTTCCACGAATGCGATACGCTCCGCTTTCGTAGGGTACGCGGTGACATTTTCGTAGAATTCTGTGTATGCGCGTCGACGATAGCGAAGTATTTGTGTTAGCTATCGGCCAGTCGCGAGACGAGAAGATGGTAGAAGACGCAGGACAGCGGGAACGAGTCACCGTGGGATGATAGAAAAAACTACATACGGGTGAGGAGGTCGTATACTTCTTGGGGATACCGGCGTCGCGGAACACGACGAGCGCCCGAACTAGCGCTGGCGCTTTCAGCGGGGGAAGATGGTCCCGCCGGCGATGTTTGAAAAGTGAGGGGAAAGGTGGGCGTGGGCGTTGGGAGGGTGGCCCAGCTGGGTACGTCTGGAGTGGGCATTTGAGTCGATAGGGAGGAGGCGAGGGGGAGAGGGAAAGTGGGGTCGTCCGTTTGAGCGGCCCCGCTTTTTTATTCCCTGACATATTTATACGATTTTCGCCCTTCATGTGCCTTCTTTGCCGGCGGGTCGGCAAAACCGATCACGCTCCAAACCAAACCAAGGAAGGGCGTCGAAGACAGTGGATGATCGGCTTGATAAGCGAGGGTCCAATGTTAGGGAAGGTGATTGCACCCTTCCTTTGCTCTTCCCATTGACAACCATTTGCCCACCCTGTCTCAAAATCCCTGCATTCCTCTCACCATCCCCCACTTCCTGCACTCTTCATACGCCGTCGTGAGCTCGCACACGCACGGCAGGACGACGTACGTACGAACCTGAGGGGCCTGCAACGCATGGGAGAAAAGAAGCCGATTTGGGACCCCGCAAGTCGGCGGGCGCATATGGTCGTCTGGACCACGGAGAGCAAGCAGTCGACACCATCGATAGGCGGAGCTGCAACCCTGATTGCCCGTCCGGGCCTCTCTTTTGTGTGTCGTGTGGACATGACCTACGCGGACGTTTTAGAGATCCCGGAAGACAGGCTCGCATCACCACGAAGTGGGCAATTGTTCCAACTAGAGCATAAATGTCGGTCCTCGTGTCCTCTGCATCCTGCGCCTTACCCCCCTTCTCTCCTCTCGCAACCCTGAACGTGTGCACCACGATGGCTCGCTCCCTTGATGTCTCCACGGCTCCTTCCCTGCGCAACCGATCGACGAGCGCGCGCAGCGATTATATCGCACCCTCCAGCGTCGGCGTCCCGGGCCCAGATGCACGGCCTCTGCACGAGATGCACTTCCGAGTCCCCGCCTGCACAGAGCGCGCCGATAGGGGCCTGCAATCGAAAACCTTGGGGCGTGCGCAGCCAGGGGTGGGGAAAATGCGTGTACTAGAAGGCTCAGACGTCGTCCGATGACGTGAAAATGCGCGGCCAGCGGTCTCACACGAGGAGAACATGTGTTCACCGCGCCAACCTTGACTGACTCCCCACGCAGCTGAGACCCCCCCACCCCCCAACTCTCCTTGACCTCCTTCCACCACCATGACCATTCCCCCCGTCCTCTTGCTCGCTCGACGAGCCCCTGTCCCAGCATCTCCATACGATTCGCCTGGATGACTCAACCTCCGTTCAAATTCTCCGTTTGTGCCTCCTCGGCTCGGCCAAGTCCTATCAGCGGACTACCGGTCCCCTTGACGATTTTCTTGCGAGAGGTGGCGTCGCCCAGGTCAGTGATACACCTTACTATTCCGTAGATACATCATGCTGATCGCCCGAAATAGGCCGAGAATCCTGTCGAGATCTCGCCCTGGGCGAGCCGCGCACTCGGTCACCCTCCGAGCTTCTTGCACTGAATTGCGCACCCATATACATACGTCGAGCGGGCGGCGCGCCGTCGCACTATACATGCGGCTGCGCGCCTTCCGCAATATCGACCCCTCTCCGATATGATCGTGCCGCCAGCGCGTGTGCAGGGAAGCTACGAAAAAAACTATTGTATGAGACGTTGACCCTGCACACGCGTTTGCCGCTCGATGCCACGGTCGTGGTGTTCTAGTATTACCTTACAGCAAAGGTGTTGATTCGTTATTTCGTCAGACGCTCGCCGCCCCTCCCCTATTCCTTGGTAGTGCAAGCCCACTATCAAGGAATCTCTATATTCCCGCAATCTCCCAATCGACACCTCGCCCACTTGGCGTCCTTATCAACACATGAACGACATGAACGACATCCCACAAGCTCAGTGGAACACCACGGGTGGACACCCATGGAACACAACTCACATGTAAACACATCAGCCGCCGCCGCCACAACACTCCAAGACGGGCGCCTATTCCGACCTCCGCCGAAACTCTGCTAGCGGAGTATACGGAAGGTCTAACTCCGTGGACACTTCAAAAGGGCAAATAGTTACAAGACTCTCGTATGCCGTACGGACGGGAGCATGCACCACCCGTCACTACCCTTACAAACAGGCCGGCTACCGTATGAAGTGCCCGAAAAGTCGGCGAAGATACGGTGTGGATTCCCAGAAGGACGCCACCTGAACGCCACAACGCCCTGTCGTCAAGGCACATATAGCCGTCTGTCTACCGTATAGACGTCCGATCCGGAGCGGACGTTAGAAGGAGCACAGAGGAAGGGAATCTTCGCAAAACTGATCCGCGGGAGGTCGTCCCGTGGGGTCTCGTGTACGAGACCCTTCGGTGGAGGTCCTCACGAAAAAGCGTAGGTTGCAGACGTCCGCCGCATGCCCGTTCGCTGGGCAGCGTGGGCGATGCCAAAAGGCCATAAGAATATGACCATTTATTTTCCCAGGCCGTCATGACGCGAGGTCGTGACGGGCGATGGAATCTTATGGATAAAATGTGTAGATAATGTTCCGTCGCCCTAAAAACACAAATGTGTATGCCATATTCACGTACCTCCGCACGCTGCGAGCGGTCGAGGAGATGGGAAATTGAGCTGCTTCAAAGAAACACAGAGTGTCACGCTTGCACCAGGCCATAGTGACGTGCAGTGACGTAACGCCGTTGCGCCCCCGCAGCGGGCGGGGCGCCGAAAACGGCGAGTAGCATTCTGCTGCGCCTCCCAGACGACGGACTTGCACGTCCGCTCGCCGTCCACGGCGGTCCCAACGCCCTCCATCTCCACGCCCACAAAGACACCGGGCGATCCAGCTTCTAGCGTCGCCGACTGCGGCAATACATGGCCGTGTGAAAAAGGCTCTCCACCCGACACCCGCAATCGCACACGCACACAACATTTCATCAGCACCCCGGCTTGGAACGGTGGGGTCCTCGCCCGGCTCGGCCAAGCCTTGTCTCTCGTCTCTGTCCCTCTCGACGACCACCCCGCGACATCATGGCCCCCCGCCCCTGGACCCGCGCCGGCCCCCTGCTGGCCGCCGCCGTCCCGTACGCCGCGCTCGCGGCGGCGTACTCGTTCAACATCAAGAACACCCCGCGTCAGTGCGAGGACCTCGAGCTCGACATCACCGGCACGGGCTCGCCGCCGTACAGCGCACTTATCATTCCCACTGGGCCGACCCCGCTCGCGAACCTAGTCGAGGCACGGAAGATCACGAACGTGGCGTTCAATGGGACGAACACGACGGCGACGTTCCAGCTGAAGTTTCCGGAGAACTCGCAGTTCGTGGTCGTGGTGAGTCTGCGTTCCGCTTTTCATTTCATTTCGCCTCTCGATCGCCGGTCGGTTCCTGGATGGCTGCTGCGGGGTGCTGGTTGTGCTGGAGGGCGCGAGCTGGGTACAAGGTGAGGGTTTGGCGAAATCGGCGGAGGCGCACGAGGGCGTCATGGATCTGCTCGACGAAGACGAAGCACGCGCAACATTTCAACAAGGTTCTGTCTACGGCATCCTGCACAATCACCGTCCACGCGCTCGCCCGCAGTCGTCAATGTCGCTGGGTTCCTCCTTCCGCCCACCTCGCATTCAACGCACCGTACAAGTGCCCTCGGAGGCTAGGTCCCTCTTCCTCGTGCCTGCCTCTTCTACGAGGGCACCGTCGGACGTTGTTGGGGTCTCCACGACGCCCGTCAGCGCGCCACGCTCGTGCGGGGACGCCATCGAAGCCTCTTCGGCGCCATGATCAGCAGTACTCACGCCACCTGCCTGCTATTTCGGCCCCACCACCACGAGAGGCGCGCTTCTACGGGCTGCGCGTGCTTGCATGAGGGTGCTGCACGCGCATATAAGCGCGTAATCTTCTCTAGAGTCCATGCAGTTGCGGAGGCTGGCGTGCTGGGCGCTGAGTGTTGCCGGACACCTACGCGCGCCATCTGCTTCTCGTATCAACCAACTCCAATCTTGTTCGTTATCCCGCGCCTGATGTTCCGGAACTCACCATCTTCCAGGTCAGCGACAGTACAGGTTTCGGCACTGGCGGAACTAGTGCAATCGCCACAACATTATCCGGCGTAGACGGGTGCTTCGACAACACAACCTCAGTACAACCCGCCTTCCTCTTCCATACCCAGCCCGACGGTATCCTCCTCACTTGTTCTGCATCCCGCATATGGTGGCTACCCGGCGATGTTCAAGGGTACGTAGTATGTATAATGGAACGGCGCTCGAGATCGCTGACTCCGGATGATATATAGAGATACGTCATTTCAGGGCGTCATCCCCGGCGGCGAATCTTTCCAGATCCCTGTGGGGACGTTGACGAACGTAACAGGCACGGGCACTGGGTTTGACTGGACGCCCGCTATCCGCAGTGGCACCAACTTGCTCCTAGTCGGCGGAGACAGCCGAGGCCTTGGCTCTGCAGGCAGCAATGCGTACACCTTGCAATCAGGGAGCAGCGTCTCGTGCGTAAATAGCACTTCTCCATCGTCGACACCCGGCTCCCCCGCTGGAGGGAGCTACCCCACCTCGACCGACGGCTCTGGTATCAATACCGGGAGCAGCAGCAGCAAGTATGTCAAATGCTGTCTGTCCTTTCTATATGTGTTGGGGCTGACGGTCACTTTAGCTCTAAGACCAACGTCGGCGCCATCGTCGGTGGCGTGATCGGAGGCGTCGTCGGCGCCATCGCCCTCGGGCTCGTGCTCCTCTTCGCCGTCCGGCGACAACGCTTCCACAACAAGGGCACGAAGGAGCGCCCCGTCGACCTCCTCCAAGACCAGGACAACGAGGGCGCCGCCGGCGACGGCCGCCCGCCCGAGTACTACCGCCCCGAGCCGTTCCTCCTCCCCGACCCCACCGTCGCCTCGACGGTGCACGACGATGCAGGCCGGCCGAGCGCAGACCACCGACAGTCGTATCTCTCCCAATCGAGCACGTCGGAGACGGGCGGGGCGGCGGGGGTGCTCCGCCCGCCGCCATCGACCGCCCCGTCGTCGAATACACGCAAGAGTGCTGCACCGCCGACGTTCCGCCCGGTGAACATCATCCAGCATGATGATGCGGGCCCGTCGGAACCGCCCCCGCCGCCTGCGGAGGAGCCGGAGACGATCGAGCTCCCGCCGGCGTACACCAATATCCGCCGGAATGAGATCCCGTCGCCGAAAGATGAAGATGATGAGGCAACGGGCGGTGCTGGGGCGACTGGGGCGACGACGCAGGTGCCCCAGGCTGCAGCATGAGAAAGTCTCATGAGAGATACATATGTCACGGTGGGTTCTGTTTGTTTATGGGGGATGTTCCGGGTCAGCTTGCTCAACGCTTTATGCGGCAGACTACGGTGGTGAGGACGTTTTGGATACCTGGTCACCCTCACGGACTGCGTCCCCGAATCACAGCTGTGCCCCGGCCTACCCCTAGAACGCTCCCGCCCACGCCCCGTCTCCGTCTCCTGCTTTCGTATTCGTATCTGCCTTATTCTTAACAGCCGCGCCACTCCTATTCTATGCCTCTGGTCAGTCAGTACGCACCTTGGACATTCCTTCTTCGCACACGGCTCGCAGTCACCCCTTTCCTTTCTTGATTTCGCTACTCACGCCTAACGCATTCCTACGCAATTCTTCTCCTTCACCCGCGACCACCCACCCATGGGCATTGACCCGCACCCGCACCTGGCCCTTGTTGATTTTTTCGGCCCGCGTGTGGTCTCTCGAGCTCAAGTAGCGTATGTACACACATAATACCCTGCGTCTCGTCGAGCTTTTCGTTCAGCAAGCGAGCAACTTCGCATCGCGATCGTGATAGAGCGCGGGATGCCGTGTCATCGACCGGGTTTACGGCAAGCCTGTCGTAGGTATAAACGTCCGCAGGAGAGAAGAACGTGTCTACAAACACGGAACTAGGCCCGCATATCCGCGTGGGCCGCGCACTCCAAGAGAGAAGATAGTCGACGGAAGAGCTACACTGTTCGTGGTAACACAGGGTGCTAAAGACACATGTACAGTCCGGCGTGCGCCTGCCGCGCAGCATGGTATCCCCACGGGGGCAAGTCCTCCGAGGATGGTGATCATGGTCGTGCAAGTCATGCTCTCATACGAGTCGTCTATCGTCGCTTGAACACGAGCGGCGCTCTCTCCGGACTGTCACATCCGGCATCAGCACGCGCGGAGAGGGAAAGGGAAGGAGAGACGCACAAGAGCGTGAGGCTGAGCTTGCTCCGGAGGAGGCGCGCCCTGCGCTGCGCGAAGCTCTCGCCCGCGAACTGCGGCTCGTCACGCACCTCGACGCGGTAGCGCGAGATGAGGACCGTGAGCACCGCGATCGACTCGGTTTCGGTGAACCTGTGCGAGATGCGCTTGGCGTCAGTCTCGGTTCCGTTCCCGGGACGGCAGAAATGCGGAAAGGAATGAGGGATGGCGGGAAGGAGTGGGGGAAGAAGGAAAGGAGGGGGCGGAGGGGAGGAGAGGAGACGCACCCGCGTCCGATACAGCCGCGCGGGCCGCCGCTGAACGGCAGGAACGCGTCGCGCGGGTAGTCCGTCAGGAACCGCGAGGGCCTGAACGCGTCCGGGTCCGCCCAGTACTTCGCTGCCAAGCCGCGCACGCGTTAGCATCACTTATCCCATTATTACCCTTCGAGAGGAAAAAGGGAGGGGGAGGGGAAGACGCACGGTTGTTGTGCAGGCCGGGGGTGTGCACGGTGACGTACGTGCCCTTGGGCACGGGGACGGTGCGCTTCTCGCCGGCGGCGTTCGTGGTTGTGAACGACGCGTCTTCTGCGCTCTGCTTTGGGATGGTGATCACTGGGGGGAAGAGCCGGAGGGTTTCGTTGAATACGCTGTGTTGGGTGAGTGTAAGTATCGGGTAGGGGCGGGTGTGGGGGAGGGGACTTACGCCATGGAGTATGCGAAGGACGAGAATTCGTGATATTCCTGGGAGCAGCACGCGGCCTGTTAGTGGTTGCACGATAGAGTAGGGAAGTGGGGGACGTACGGGTGTGCGGTCGTCAGATAGGGTAGCCTTGATGGCTTGGTATAGTTTCTCCTGTTCATCGGGGTATAATGCGAGCAGAATGAACGCATATGCGAGGGTATGTGCACTCGTCTGTTGGGATAGTGGGTGAGTCTCGCGTGCGTGCAGGGAAGCGGAAGATGCATGTACCTCGTATCCTGGAGATAGGGCGATGATCAACATGCTGTCAAACTGTGGAGATAATGCGCGTACCTGCAACCATAAATATGAAAACATTGCCTGAAACACATCCCGTCAGTCCGTCCATCATACACCTCTGCGAGTATACTCACCCATCAAACCAATATCGCTCAGCTTTTCTCCACTGTCGATAAGGCCCTCGTTGGCGTCGAGTAGGCTGCTGAAGAGGTCGTGGCGCTCTTCCTTGACCTCTGCTGACCGCCGCGCGTCGATCATCTCTTGCATGTAGTGCCCGAGCTCGGTGTACGAGGCGTGAAACCTGCGCATGGAGGGCGTCCCCCATTTAAGGAGCCAGTGGGGGAAGAGGACCTGGAGGAAGAGGTTGCGGGAGACTACGTTCAATGCATCCTAAAGTTGTAGATAGTGAATATGAATATCAAACACGCAGACGAGTGGGCGCAGACCTTGAATGTGATGGTGTGCCCTGGAGGGGCGACCGCGTCCTCGTTCCAAGTTATGCGGCGACCAAAGCCGGCTACGCCGATAACAAGCAAGGTGATCTACATATACGCATGAGTTCGCAGCGGGGAGTCTCGCCCCCGTGTGCGACGTACCGGTACCGTCAAATCCGTGATATTGTCGATGACGACCGTGTCCTCTTTGCCCCAAACGTTGTCGAATAAATCATGCATAATGCGGACGGTCTCGTCCCAAACGAGCTTGTTATTCTTCTCCGAAAAAGCCGGGGCGACGAGCCTGCGCTGGCGCTTCCATTCCTCGCCCTCGGACGCCACAAGGTTCGGGCCAAAGGCAAGAAGGACCTTGTACGGGCCCATGGGCTTCGGGAAGCGCGCCCGTGCGCCGATCACGTCCTGCGCGGCATTCAGTGGCTCGATCGGCGCGGCTTCGGTGTGATCGACTTGCCTTTATGACCGCAGGATCGGCGAGGTACAGCGTCACCTCGCTCGTCGGGAACACGCTCACCTGTAGCATGGGAGAGTAGCCTATGGGGTGAGCTCGAGACGCATATAAGAAGACTCGCGACGCACCCCGGCCATGATGTCCCAGCCCGCCTCCTCAAAGTCCTGGTACTTGCGGTACAGGTTGATCTCCGACTGCAGGCCCGGCGAGATGCCGTCGACGCGGTACGGGAACCACACGAAGCGGTCGCTGAAGAGCGTGCGGAATCCGGGCAGGTTGCTATATTTGCCGCGGCCGCCGCATATGAAGAGCATGTCAGAGCCCGCCCCATATGTGACGAAGCACGAGACGCCACAACGTACGTGACGGACGCCGCGGCGCGCCGGAAGTCGAGGAGCTTCCGGAGGAGGAACATGGCGAGCACGAGCGCGGCGAGCAGGACGCTGCGGTTGTCCTCGAGCATCGTGCCAGGAGAGGGCGGGGAGGGCGCGAGAGGGCGGAGGCGGAGGCGGGGAGGAGACGTCCGGAGGCTTATAATGCGAGCGACATCACTCAGGCTGGGAAGAGGCGGGCGCTCCGCACGCCGGGGTTCCCGGGAGAATGCTCGCCGGGCGGGCGTGCCTGCGTCCTCGACGACCGTCTGCTGCTCCCACGTTCGCGGAGATCAATTCGTGCCTGGGCCCCCGCGAGCGCACCGCTTCCCCCCGGGGTCCATAATTTGGGCCGAAGCACCCGACTGCTGTCCGCCCGTGCCCGTGTCGGTTGTTTGGTTGACGCTGCTGTTTGAGCGCAGTTCCCCGAGAGAGCGAAAGTGGGGTGATCGAGACTACGAATTCCGGGCGTGGGAAGCTACTACATTGCATGCATGGGCGGGCCTTTGCAGAACAACGCTAGTCACAGTCTTCGGTTTCTTGGACGCGGGCACGTTGGCAGGGGAGGGGGGGACGTGAGGGATGGATGAAAGCGCGATGCGAGACGAAGACTGGGACATGGTTCGTGTGAGGGGAGCGGGGGCGGGGATGTTCTCGGACTTGGGGGTTGGGAACTGGGTGAGTTAGGACGAGCCCGCTGCGTCCTTATACCTCGCTGAGGACCTTCCTGCCTTCTAGACAGCTTCATGTCATGTCGTGGCGCTCTCGGAGACCGGTCGGCCTGCTGTCAATCGACGTCGCGCGGGCGGGCGCAGGGGGCGCGATCGTCAGTATGGTGGATTAAGCACCCTCTCCGCGCTGATGCATGTAGCGGGCCAATGCGGGCTTCGTGATATCCAGGTTGTTGTGTACAGGTGCGGCATGCAAATAAACATGAAATATAGACTAGTTACAGTGTGCATACAGTGTGCTAGCGAGGGCGAGGGGGCAGCGGGGATCCCAAAGGGGACGGGAGGCGGGGGTCAACAGGCGCCGGCACGGACAGAAGCGGCGCGTATTGATCGCCAACATCTGCGGTGGAACACGATCGAGCCAAGATTACGGGCTGGCGAACTCCGCGCTGCCCGGAATACGTTCATCTTCGAAACTGACTTCACGCCACTACGCCGTACAACGTACTACAGAACCCGTACAAGCGCCTCGGTCCGAGGTCATAGTCTGTGAACATCCCGCACTGTAGGGTTGCAGACCACACGATCCTGTCGAAGCCTTGAACGTCGCCGGATAACCCACCTCCTTGGAGGGCACGCTGTCCGGGCAACCGACACCGTAGCAAACTTTGCGCGAGGCAGCTCACGGGAGACGTGCGCCCGCGCACGGAGCAGGTGGTACTCGGTAGGCCAATTTGACTTGCACTTCAAACAGCGCTCCTTACGCGACTCGTACGTCAGTGCAAGCTCGCAAACGCGTCATGCACAATTCACGATAAGCTTCCCGTCGACACGAGGACCGGGTAGTGCGAACTCGGCTCTGGCCAACAGAATGTTCGTCGCGGACCAGAGTCTTCTGTGAAGTCGTTCAGCACGAGCCAGCCATGGTGACGCGCATGCCGAGAGTTTGCGTACCTCGTGCGCCGTGTTCGATGCAGACGTTCCACGGTCAGTGCTGGCCGGTACGCCCGGTTACACAGTATATCCAGTTTAACATTCAACAGCGCGCCCGGTCAAACCTCCTCGTCGTCCTCGACCCCAGACCGGCCGTGGGTGAAACAGGTCTTGAGCGGTCCAGGCGAGGCGCGACGTTGTGGGCGCACTAGGCGGTCTAGGACCAAACGGGCTAGAGGGATCTTGCCAGCCTGCAGCGCGTCCTATGTAGCTAGATTGTGGCGATGGCGCGATGCGAATTCTCGGACACGTAGGGGGCGCGACGCTAGTGCGATTCGGGGAGCGCCTTGTGTGTCTTCGAGTTGGTTGCCGGCGCGCAGTGGGGCGCAGCAGCCGCGTCGCTCGGAAGCGAGTAAGTAGTTCGAAGGGCGTAGAACTGGCATGGTATCGGTCTGTGGATGTCATGAATGAACGGTACGCGGGGGTGGCGTGAAATATGAACTGTATAGCGCGCACCGTGCCACCGATGCGACGTATGCGCCGGTTGGATTCTTCGTCATACTTGGGTCTCACATCGACACGTAGGACCTTGTCCAAGACGGCTTTGCCCGGAGGGTTCTTCAGACCTTGGTATAGTACTAGTAGTATGCTAGAGCCATTTGGAGGCCTTCTGTATAAGTATCCTCTGAAGAAGATTCGATGTGCCTGAGGACTGCTCGTGATACATCAGTCGTTCCACATGTCATAGTGGTCGCGTCTGCCTGCATAGAGCTGCTATCCAAGGCTGGCAAGTTGACACGATTGATAGTCACCGGACACCAACCGTGTACATACGGCATTTACTGGCATATTTGACGGTTTCTTCAAGGCATTGAATGAATGACCTTTCGTTCCATATGTCATGGTGGCCGCGTCTGCAGAGCAGAAGGTCAAAAGGCAAACCGGCCGGTGACGCGGGACGGTCGGGAGGAAAAGAGGTTGTGGGCGAGGAATAGAACTCTGTGGGTCGGTAAGGAGGACAAAATAGCAACTCCTGGTTTCGATCCAGGGACTTCAGGGTTATGAGCCCTGCACGCTTCCACTGCGTCAAGTTGCTATGTTACGACCACCATTACGTGTCATTATCAATAGTGCGGATCATATGGCCAACTATGATTGGCTCGCAGCTAGCCCCACATGTCGTCAACATTGCACGCCAGCCTCCGTGTCTTCTCCACCACATTACGATCACCTTCGATAACATGCTTGATGTCAAAGTTCCATGCATGTTTGTGCATGCTGTGACAGCATGCTAAACAGCACGCGGAGTACTGCGGATCTCGTGGCCCAGGTTCAATCAGACAAGGTGACGCGGGTGACGAGCGGCGCCGGGCTTGAACGAAACTGCCGATCGCAGTTCTGAATTCGCCAGGGTCGACAGCATCGTGCGTGTGGAGCGTCCAAGGGGTGTTTGCACAGAAAGTCAGGGACAGAGGGTGCTGTGCAGCATCGGCGAGAGATTCTGATCAAGGTGGGCAACCCATCCGCATGACGATCAGCAGCAAATTCACAGGCTTGCGAAAATGACGGGGATGAGCAGGGGCGTGCACAGATCTGGATCTGGCGTCATCGCGCCCGGGCTCGTCCCGCATGTTCCGGCGTCCCGAAACGGAACAAACTGTGACGTCGTGGTGGGGCCATGGAGCGGCCCAATATTGTGTTTCGCATCCGAATCGACGGGCGGTCGCACGACGCGCCGGACGCTATACGCTCTCTCCAGCACAACTCGTCCTCTGAACGGCTAGCAAAGAGCAGGAAAGAGGCATCATTGCGCAGAGAAGATAGTCGAGAGCACAGCCGGCTGATCAAGTGTGCGAACGGCACGAAGGCGCAAGCGAGCAGGCATAAATTGACGGTGCGCGGAGGACGGGAAGACCGTGTGCAGGCACACTTTTTCTGTTCGGCCCTCGCCTTTTCGATCGATCGTGGATTGTGGCTGGCAGGTCGCCCCATCCCCGACGTCAACCCTTCTCTTTCACTTTCCATATCTTCGCCCACGCACCCCGTCGCTCCTTCGTCTCATACCCCCTCCCTGGCTACTGTACCGCTCATCTAACGACCCCTCATGTGAGTGCCCCTCCGCAGTGCCCCTGCAGGCCGCTGTATGCGCATGCTGACCCCCGCGCAGGTCCTCGACTAGCGCGTCGAACGCGACGAGCGCGTCGACGTCGACGTTCATCACTGCGCTCGTCTTCAACGCTGCGGTCTTCGGTATCGAACTCGGCATCTTCACCCTCGTCCGTCCCTTCTTCCCCGCGATATACCAGCCGCGGACGTACATCCCCAAGAAAACGTGAGTTCGTGTTTTGTCGTGGCGGGTTCATTGTTTGGGGTGGGGCTGGGGGTTGGGAAGGGGGAGCGACGATCGGACAACGAAGCTAGCGACGCGGGTCCTTTTTCGGAGGTATTTGATGTTCTGGTCGCTGCCGTATTAATCCCTCTACGCCGTTCAAGCAGCGATGGGCATTCCGCAGTGCGAGACAGCGACATGTACACGCGAGGAGAGGGGTGTGGAACTTGCTCTAGGGGTGTAGCGGGCTCTTGCCCTTGCTCGCACTGCCCGTTCACGCTGCTCAAGCAAGGAGGGGCGACACCTCTGTGCAGTCGTCCCCCGGCGTTACGCGTATCCCCGCAAGGCATGGGAGCTGCTATTGGAAGCCCTGAAGTTGACGCTTCCGTGTCGTCCGCCACCTTCCACTGCCGCTGTCATTCCTCACGTTCACAGCACTCTTGATGCCGAGTACAGCTTGCTGACGGGTCTATGCAGTCGCCGCGCGGCTGAACTCTCCAAGAACATCCTCCTATGGCCATGGGCTGTGTTCAATGCAAACTACCATGAAATCCGTTCCAAGACGGGAATGGACGCCTACTTCTTCGTGCGCTTCTTGCGCATGATGGTACGGGTTCTTGTTCCCATCTGGCTCGTTTCGTGGGCCATCCTTCTCCCCGCCACCGGCGTTCGCTCGGACCCCGGCACCCTTACCGGCCTCGATCGTTTCACTTTCGGCAACGTTCCCCCCAACCAACAATCTCGCTACGCCGCACACATTATCCTTGCATGGTTTTTCACTAGTGAGTCAAATAACAGATGTTCAGCGGTTCCAAGCTGATACGACGACGCGCAGTTTGGATTGGGTGGAACGTCCGCCACGAGATGAAGCACTTCGTTACTGCCCGCCAGAAGTGGCTCATCGAACCCGAGAACGCGTCATCCGCGATGGCGAGCACTGTGCTCATCACCGGTGTACCGCGGCACTACCTCACCGAGGCCGCACTCACCAAGCTGTTCTCGCACCTGCCCGGTGGCGTTCGCAAGGTTTGGCTCAACCGGTAAGACTCTTTATCATCAAACATGGGTTTCACATGCTCACGAGTCGCGCAGGGACCTGAAAGATATGCCGGACATCTATGAGCGTCGGTTGGCTGCGGCCAAGAAGCTCGAGTCCGCGGAGGTCAACCTCGTTAACACGGCCGTTAAGCTTCACAACAAGAAGCAGAAGGCAGACGTGAAGGCCTCGAAGAAGGCAGGCAAGGGCGACCAGCGCATGTCTATGGATACTGCGAACGATGCTCGCCCGCTCACGGCCCCCAGCATCGTTGACGCCGAGCAGGGCGAAGTCACCCTCGCCGAGAAGCTCGTCCCGAAGAACAAGCGCCCCTCTCACCGTCTGCCTGTAGCCTCTTGGATGCCGTTCTCGCTCCCGCTCATGGGCAAGCAGGTCGACACGATCGAGTGGGCTCGCCAAGAGCTGACTGAGACCAACCAGCTCCTGCACGAGGCGCGCCGCCAACTTGCACGCGACGTTACGACAACCTCGAACATCCCCGAGGCGAACACCAACCACCCGGATGCGCTCAAGGCCGACCCTGGCTCCGCGCAGATGTACCCCGCGCTGAACTCCGCATTCATCCTCTTCAACAACCAGATCGCGGCGCACATGGCTGCGCAGGTGCTCACGCATCACATGCCGTACAGGATGGCCACCAAGACCGTCGGCGTCTCTCCCAAGGACGTCGTGTGGAGCAACTTGAACATGAACCCGTACGAGGCGCGCATTCGCACCGCTATCAGCTGGGCTATCACTGTCGGCTTGATCATCGTGTGGGCTATTCCTGGTACGTTTAACATTTCAGAGATGGGTCTCAGTGTTCACCAGCTAACGTACTTCCGTAGTCGCGTTCATTGGTGTGGTGTCGAACGTCCACTCGCTGTGCGCTACGTACAGTTGGCTGGCATGGCTCTGCGATCTCCCTCCCGTCATCGTTGGCATCATCTCCGGTATCCTTCCTCCTGCGTTGCTCGCGGTCCTCAACATGCTGCTTCCCATCATCCTGCGCTTGCTTGCACGCTTCCAAGGAACTACGCAGCGGACGACGATCGAGCTTAGCTTGATGTCGCGGTACTTCCTGTTCCTCGTGATTGTGAGTGGCATACGTATCGTTATGAAGACTAAGACTCATGGACCTCTCTAAAGAACTCGTTCCTTGTCGTCACTCTCTCGTCCGGTATCATCACCGCGCTCCCCGACCTTGTCAAGAACCCCAACGGGATTCCTGCCCTGCTCGCTAAGAACCTTCCTAAGGCGTCGAGTTTCTTCCTCACGTACGTCCTGTTTGCAGCCTCGCAAGCGTAGCCTGATACTGATAGCTCTCCAGGTACATCGTGCTTCAAGGATTGTCCGGTACCGCAGCCGGCTTCTTGCAGGTCGTCCCCCTCGTTCTGTACTACGTGAAGCTGTTCATCCTTGGATCTACCCCTCGCTCGATCTACAACATCAAGTACACGCTCCGCTCCGTAGCATGGGGCACACTATTCCCTTCGATCACCTTGCTCGTCGTCATTAGTACGTACCGCAATTCCGGCGTTCGCAGCTTCCACTTACCCTCTTCATAGCTATCGCATACAGCATTATCTCCCCGATCATCAACGGCCTCTCAGCGGTCATGTTCTTCCTGTTCTACCAGATGTATAAGTACCTCTTCATCTGGCAGCTCGACGGACAGCAGGTTGGCGAGACGGGTGGCATGTTCTTCCCCCGCGCTATCCAGCACGTCTTCGTCGGCATGTACCTCCAGCAAATCTGCCTCGCCGCTCTGTTCTTCCTCGCTCAGGACGACAAAGGCAAACCGAGCGGTGTCATTGAGGGCGCGCTGATGATTGTCCTGATCGTGTTCACCGTGAGTACCTTTTGCGATGCCCCTTTGAGTTCTCCCCCGCTGAACATGTACATCCAGATCTTCTTCCACATGATTATCAACAACTCGTACGGCCCCCTGAACCACTACCTCCCTCTCACGCTCGCGGACTCGACGTTCTCGACGGACCCGAACGCGGCCGCCGCTGCGCAGGAGCTCGACGACCAAGCCTCGTACAAGGAAGGCGACGCCGAGAACGGCGAGAAGCGCATCGCGCGCAAGCGCATCAGCCCCTCACGGTCGATTGACTCTCAGTCCTCGGGTGCCGCCACGCGCGGCAAGGCCATGGGCGTCTCGACGGTCGAGGACACCGCGACCCCCGGCAGCCCGGGCATCGAGCAGGACGAGGAGGAGGAGGATACCCCAAATTCGATTACTGGGGTGGACGAGGACGCGGGCCCGAAGGACTTCTACCACCCGGCGAGCGTGGAGCCGCAGCCGACGATCTGGCTGCCGCGCGACCCGCTCGGGCTCGGGGAGGCGGAGGAGCGCGCGAACCGCGCGGCGGGCATCAAGGTGTCGACGGTGGACGCGGTCATGGACGGGAAGGGGCACGTCGATATCTCGGGGCCGCCGCCCGACCTCGTGCTGTGATTCTGCGATTCTGAGGAGCGCGAGTGTTTGGTTAGAGACTGAGACTGTTGCGTGATCGTGTTACATTACAACTATCATCGTGTATTACTAGTAGTGTTCCTATGAACGATGGCCTGGCGAGTTTGTGCACCGCGCGCGTGTCTGGCTGGGGTGCCGGACGCGCGAGCTTATACCACTCTTTCCCGTGTAGGGTCCTTTTATATACACCTGCAATTCGAGTTGCTTCCTTCTGAACGAGGATGTGGGTTGTGGTGTGTCGCCTTGAGGGTGTAGCTCTCCGCACTCCCTATGCGGGTGTAACTCGAATGGCGCCTGTAGCGACGCGTCCTTGCATCAGACGAGAAGTGCTATAACATTGTACGCGGGTGAGAGCCTTGCTCTGACTCGGAGCGAGGGACTTGTTCGCTCTAGACTCGTGCAGCAAGTACCCATAGCTATAGTTTGACACATTTTACAGAGACGTACGTACGGTACAAGTACAGCCCACCTCGTAGTGTACGCATGTACTAATACTGGACAAGGTGTCGGATGTCCCCAAGCATTGATACTCCATGGGCGACCCGGCCCCTACTTCGCTCCATCTGAACAAACAAACCTGCGAGATCTAAGATGTTTTGCGCGGCGTTCAGCCCTGATGCTAAGATGTCTAGTTGCCATTGGATAACGATACTACGGACATGATGGCACCGCCGGAAACCTAGACATTCGTGAATTTAACATCTACATTATCTGAGTTCATGCGACTATGACTTACCGTGTACTGGTGTTAGAATATCACTACGCCCGCCTGTTCGTGCTTGCCTAGTCATTGTTCATGGACTTTCTTCACCTTCAACCACAGCTCTTGCTTCGTGCTTTCCGTGCTCGCGGTTGGATACGAAACCCCGGCAAGGTTCCACACGGCGGGTCTTTCAGAAAGCTCGAATGTGAAGTTGGCGAGCATCTCGGAAAGGACGACCTCTGTGTGAATCGCGGACTGTCTGAGCATAGACGGTCGCACATAGTTGACAGGTGTAGACCTACTCATCTCTAGCTGCGAAAACGTGAAGCCGCTGCGTACGGATCCCGGTCAGCGCTTTGGCTATTGAAGAGAGCAGGGCTAGCGTCAGCTCACATGCATCCCCGCGCGCCGCCGGAGAACGTCATCCTGTCCGCACCACTCATAAGCCTCTAGCCGTCATAACGGGAGCGCGGCTCCGTACTCACATGTTTGAATACACGCCGGGAATAGCCGCGCTCTCCACTTCCGCGGGCAGGGGCGCGAGCCACCGCTCTGGCTTCCACTCGTCCGCGTCGGCCCCCCAGAGTGCCTTATCACGGTTACATGCTAGGATGCTGACAAGGATATTTGTTCCGCGCGGGACAGCAATCTCGCGGAGCAACGTCCCATCTGTCGCGCGAATGGGGTGGGAAAGAGGGAGGACGGTGTCTTCGAATGCTCTGGAATGGCCGGTGTGAGATATGATTCCGAAATGAAAGGTAAGAGGTGCGAAAACGGAGTCACTACGCACTGCCGGAAAATCATGGGGGCTACTGGATGACTGACGAGGCTAGCATCAGCTACATCGTGACGGACCCCAGGATTGTGAAGAGCGGCTTACAGTCGTAAGGTCTCACGACATACAGCATCCAAGTATGGTAGGGCATGCAGCTGGTCGTAATCCAGATGGTTGCTGCCTACCTTCGCGTCGGCGATTTCACGCCGCAGTTTCGTCTGCACTTGCGGGTGCTCTGCGAGCAGCTGCAGCGTACGCGCCATGGCGTTTGATGTCGTGTCCATCGCCGCGAAGATAATGGTCCTAAAGATTATTGTCATCGGCATGCGCATGTGCCCGTGCGGGGTGTTCAAGGGAGAGACGCACGACATCTGGCCAAGGAGCTGATCTTCCGGGAGCTGGTCTTCACCGGACGCCGCCATATTCGCTCGCACTGTACAACTGTGAACATAATATCTCCAAAGGGGGATATGGGACGTACGCATGATACTCAAGATATCCTTCGAGTCAGAATCGTCCCCGGCTTCGATCGCGGCCCTCTTCGCGCGAAATATTTCGAGGGAGCGCTCGTGCAGAACGTCCGTGATCTGGACCATGCGCCGGACAAGGCGCACGGGCGACTTCTCCATAACCCAGCGGAGAAGCCAGGAAGGGCCGAGATGCTTGAGAAACGGTGCCATTTGCCGAAGGGGTATCATTTCCGGAGAGGTCGCGGTCACCCTACACGTGCGTGCAAGCAACCTCAGCAACAACTAGTATAACGGGAGTGGATGGGATGATACGCACACGAAGTACTTTGCAGCGTCAGCATATGCGTCTGAAATGTCCTCGATCAGCGGGTCGAACGAGTACCCAATGCCTCCCTGGCCGATCAGCTCGAGGGCGGCACGGCTCATCCAGGCTAGAACGTCTATGTCTGTGCTCTCGGAATGCGTTGGCACACGATTAGATATGGCCTGTATGAGCTACGGTACCGCGAACAGATACACAACTTGTCAGCAAACGAATGAAGCGGGTGCGGACGAAGATGCGGCGAGTCATACCTTGTCTGTCACCTGGTAGAAGATAGGTACTACGGTGCGGAGGTGCTTGGCAGAGAACACTGGGGTAAGCATCTTCCGTTGCTTCCTGTGCGTGTCTCCTACACAATAGAGGTGTGCATTATGAGCAACGGCCGAAAGCCAGGGGACGCGAGATATCTCATACCGGTGACCGAGAGGAGCCCCGGACCGAGCATCATGTTGTGGGTCCTGTGGCTACGGTCAGAAATTGTAGAGTTCGAATGCATAGAGAAAGATACTTACTCAACATACCAGGAAGGTTGGTCAAATTTCTCCTGATTCTTGATGATATGGCTTAACGCTAGCAGGTCAAAGACATAAAGCGCCTCGGTCTGAGCAAATATCAGCGTGAAGAACTCGGTGTGAGCGCCACGCCGTGAGTTTCACATACACCAAACAGCCAATGTAGTTTGATCACAGACCCGTACTTCCGTGCGATTGCAGCATGGAATTCCCAACTTTGCCTGCCAGAAATTTGGAGAGCGTTTCCTGCAGAGAATGTCGGTATCCACGTCGCGTAGTCAGCATCGGTACGCGACAAAAGACAGAGACATACCTAGAAGGAAGGACGCTCGCGAGGGGCCCGGCACGTCATCCATCGGAGAGCGGGAGATGCGCAATCTCCTCCACAGGAGCAAAACAACGCAGAGAAGCGCAACATACAGTATCATGGTGGGAGATGAGCTCTGCGGATGAACATCACAAGCAGGGACACGAGACGGGCTTTAATACAGAGCAATCGGTGCGCCAGAGACACGTCGGAGGAATGCAAGGGGCCACGAGACTACAAGTTTTGACAGGCATAAGCGCTATGCCGGAGCAAGGAGCACTTCTATGGATAGACTTTGTCTCCGGGACTGGGTGCCGAGCGCTCAGAGACTGTATTTGTTGTCACAAGGAGCGGCAGTTCTTGTTAGGGAAATGCAATCTCTGTGTTGCAAGTAGTGAACATTCATGTCCCATACGAGATGTCACGAGAAGGACGTACCGTCTCCACGCTGTCGCGCCGAGGTCATATGGCCGTCTTTATGGCCTTCGTGCTATCATTGTGTACTTCTGGAGCGTGAGGGCTTCAATGCGTTGACAGAAAGTTCCCGATGGATCAGATATTCCTCGTTGACCGTAAAATTCAGTAATATGCAGCTGTTTATCCTCCTTATACCTTCAATAGTTGCACGATATCCCTCTCGAGCCAGGACATAGCTGCACAAGACTCGCTTCGCACGTTACGTCGAATAAGCGTCTACGCCCGCGCCGATCGCGCCGCGAAGTTGCATTCGAACTTCTTAAGGTACCAGGCTATGCGGTGGGTTTCAGGACGTGACTCGCGAGATTTATATAACATGCTGACGAAACCAAGTTGATGTCGAGTTTGACGTGCGCTGGCTTCTGAGTTCCTTTTGGCACGAGCGGAGGGCTGGAGGCACAGCGCTCAATGTTGAAGTGCAGCATGGAGGCGATGAAGAAGAACAGTGCATCGTTTGCGAAGGGCCATCCAGGGCACAGAGAAAATCCTGGACAGAATCCGTCAGTTTGCACAAAAGCTTGCCAGTGACGTGTTTATGACGCACCTCTGGCCGAAACCCCGGGATTAGTACTTCTCGGGATCTCTGGGGTCGGAACCGCGCGTCTCGTTCTTCATAGACAGTTCCGGGAACAAACGCGTCGCGTAGGTAGCAAGCGCACGCCCACGCTGAGCCACGGAATGACGCATGCATTTCGTCGGATGATGAACCACACCCGCCCTCACGTTACAGTATTTCAGGCACCCATTCGACCACTCTGAGCATCCCCTTCGCGCGCAGCTCCGGCATCGCCGTCAACAACGCCAACGAAGTCCCCTCCTCGTCAACACAAATGCTTATCATGACCTCGAGCCGTTTCAAGTATTCATGCCGTGCAGCCAGCGCAGCGTCGAGCGCGCGCAGCCCGAGCGACGTCGCATTGTCGAACTCGGTCCCCCAGCGCGTGTCCAAGCGCCAGAACTTGAGCGTAAGCACGCGGATGGTCATGGGGACGTTCGCGAGGAGCGCGCGGCAGACCTGGGCCACCGAAGCGTCTGGGGTGTCTATCCAGCCCTCTGGAGGGCACACGTTGGACCGGGGTACGAGGACATCGAGGGTGAGGGACCTGAGAGAGGTACACGCTTGCAGGTTGAGGGCGCGCCAATGCTCTGTGCATACGTTGATTAGCACATGTGATGCGGCCAGCCTACAGAATGCGAGATACACACCTGGAGAGTCTCCGTTGGGTCCGATCTGAGGAAGGGACACTTGGAACGGAATATGGATGTGCAGCGCGTTGCGGGCCGCACTCGCCACTAGTGCGCCGAAGCTGGGCAGTACCGCCGACACGTGCACCAACGGCGCGCCGATGCACTCCAGCTCGAGCGAGCGGAGGCACCCCGGGGCGAGGGACGCGCGCAGTGGGTCATAGAGGGCACTGGCTGCGAATCGGGACCCGTGTGTGCTGAGGTCTCCGGTGATGAGCGCGGCCACGTTGAGTGTCCGGATATGACGCGCGCGTTTTGTAGTCCCGCTAGAGATTTGCATCGCGAGTAGCTCCAAGGTGTCGATGGAGTCAAAGACCGAGATGATGTTCAGAACCGTTACCAGGGACAGAGTCGTGGCTAGCCCCGGGGCGGAACAGCGCTCGACGGTTAGCTTCTCCAGCGTGCGTGTGGGGAGGGGATTGGGGGCGTCTGAGGCGGGGTTCGGCGAGTCGATCAGCCAGAGGTCGTAGAGATGAAGCTCCTGCAGGCGGGGAAGTAGTGCTACAAGAGCGATGAGTTGAGCGCGTCCGACGACAGGGTAATCGTCCTGGCGTCTCATACGGTCCGTCCATTCGGTGTAAGCGACCTTGAGCTGAAGCTTGCGTACGCGGCAAGCGATGTGGGGGTGCATCTGCAAGAATCCGTGGAAATCGACAAAGTCGTACTTGGACGCGATCTTCAGGGAAGCGAAGAGATACGGAAGGGCGACTTCGTGCCACAGGCGCGATACCCACGAGCAGGCCAGGATGGTCACTCTGTCCTCTCGTACGCTTTCCAAAACGAGATCAAGGAGCTCGACAGGAAGTTCGCCGATGCCGCACTGTAAGGAGTCTGTTTCGTTGCTGCTTTCAGTTTGGGCCGCCTCGTCCATGTCGTGTGTTGTGGGTGTATTTGGGAATGCTTGTCGTAGAGAACGGACGGCAGCGAGGGCGATATGAAGAAGATACGTGGTACTGAGATACTTAAGTACCGGACGTCAGCAGTGGCGGTGTAGTGTGTGCCACCCATCCGATTACCACAACAAACTTACCCGAAAGAGGGTGAAAAGGCTCAATTTACCTTGTATCTGAAATGGGATCAGCGAGATTACAGCTGTTCTCAGATCGATAGGCCCGTGAAAAAAATAATCATGGACAGTGGTTTCGGGCGGCGACGCGGGGAGGACGCGGATGTACGCGCCTAGGTGCGCGTACCTCTTCGCGATGCTCCCGACCTGCTAACCGCCTCACGCGATGCGTCGCCGCCTCATCTGGGTGCGAATGCCTCTGTGTGCGTTTTTCCACGGGGGCCTATCGATTTGAGAACAGCTGTAACAAGTTGATCGCTCTCAGAAATTTTGTGCGTACGACGCTGTGACAACTTGAAGGGGCCGAGTCATGGTCGTCTCATCACAGGTGTGAATACCCTGTAGAGAGTCTGGGGTGATGTTGCCTCGTAGGTTATTGGTATGCTCCTCCTGGTGGTCACTCATCCTTGAGCGCAGATGCATCAGTGGAGGAGATGGTTGACGGCAAAGAATGTGAGCGGAGAAGATGCGTGGGAGGCGCCGAGTATCGAACGGTGGTGGCAGTGTGCGCATGGGTTTTCCTAATAAGGGCATCCAGTTTGCAGGTGCGATCGGCGTGAGCAACTGCCCCGGCGCGCCCCGCCTGGACGTGTTCATCGGCCGCAAGGGCGCAACCCAGCCCGCGCCCGACCTGACGGTGCCCGAGCCGTTCGACGACGTCACCAAGATCCTGGCGCGCTTCGAAGATGCGGGCAGGTTCACCCCCGCTGAGGTCGTCGCCCTCCTGGCGTCGTATGCCCCTTCATCTATTTCTGATCCTCCCTCAGTACTGACTTACAATCGGCAGGCACACGATCGCCGCTGCCGACCACATCGACCCGACCATCCCGGGAACGCCTTTCGACTCCACCCCCGAGCTCTTCGACACGCAGTTCTTCATTGAGACCCAGCTCCGCGGGACGCTCTTCCCTGGCAACGGCAGCAACCAGGGCGAAGTGATGTCGCCGCTCCACGGCGAGCTCCGTCTTCAATCCGACGCCGAGCTCGCGCGCGACATCCGCACCTCGTGCGAGTGGCAGTCGTTCGTGAACAACCAGGCGAAGCTGCAGTCCGCGTTCAAGGCCGCGTTCGCGAAGATGACCGTGCTTGGCCAGAACACGCGCGAGCTCATCGACTGCTCCGACGTCGTCCCCACCCCGCCTGCGCCCGCGAGCAAGGCGCACTTCCCGGCCGGGCTCACGCACCGTGACGTCGAGCAGGCGTGCTTCTTCGTGCCCTTCCCGACGCTCCCCACCGACCCCGGACCGGCTACTTCCGTCGCCCCCGTGTAAGTTCCTATACTTCCGAACGGCACGCATACACTCAGCACTGACGCGTCGACTTGTAGCCCCCCGTCTTAAACGGGCATTCGCGCAGGGAGAGCCTGTGTATCAGTCGAAGGTTTTTTTTAAGTTTATGTCTTTTCTGTAGCTCAGGGCTTTCGATAGCTGTCAAGTTGTTTTCGTCTATGCGCTTGTTGCATTCGTCTCGAGATGGTGCGGGCCGCACCAGCCTGGAAAATCCGCCTAGACAAGATGAGAGGGTGCATTGCGACGTTGAATGCCTTGGCCTCCGCACGTCACATCAAGCATGTGAGGCATTCTCACCGGTGCAGAACCAATCAGCGGGTGCCGCCAAGCTAAACGAGAAGGCGGGACCGGGATCGAGGTCGAGGACGTGGTGTGTTGTTTCCGATGCGCTGTACACGCATGAAAAGTGCGACGTGCGAGTTGTATACGCTCTGGCGAAAGATATCTATACGAAGGGTGATGGACGTGGACACGGTGGGTACTGACAAGTTAAGCCGATAAAGCCGATGAGCTTTTGGGAAGCAGTCACAGCGGGCGGTCAACGACGGACTGTTCAGAATTCTCCATCCGCCCGTCTCTGAGCGCTGAGCTTGTAAAGTCCATTTCCCTCCCCCGCGCATACACGGAAACGCCGAAGAAGTGTACATGCCGTCATCAGAGTCTTACCCACTCTCGTCACTTGCAGGCTCGAACCAACTCGGACTTGCACGCCATCTTCGAATGCGTCGGCCCAGCTGTGAGAACCCTCGTCCTGTCGCATGTATTCCTTACTCAGTACTCCGTGCAGAAAGGTTTCTGTGCGTTCGAACTATCACGCAATCGCGGCCAGGCTCCTAATGCGATGCTGTTGCGCAATACACGATAAGAATGAAGGATGCGAGATACTCCTACATGTTCATCGATGTTTCCTAGGCGCGCTGCTCCTGCTACATTACTTTCCTTATGATCTTAAACATCGCCATCCTTAGGGACGGCGATGTCTGAGTTCCTAATCAGCAGAGTCGCTTTCTCTGACCGGGGCGTAATAGTGCACTCAAACGGCTCCGGATATCTACAATGAACCAAATTCAGTTCACCTCCGTCACCATCGACATGCATGTGCAGACTCACGAGAGGAAGAAATCCCTAACTATCTTTGGAGCCACAGGCAGAGGCTTCCCGTCGAGGCCCAGTGGAGCGCGGATGTCGAACGTATGTAGTACGGATGCAACTGCGAGGAACAGTGCGTCGTTGGCGAAATGGCGCCCGGGGCATATCCTGTGTGTACGGTCAGTCACTCGGGGATCGCGCGTTTGGCTTCTGTCGAGTAACTTGCCTGCGACCGAAGCCGAACTGGAACCTCTCTGGGTCCCTGACTTCAGACCCGTCTTTACCAGAGTATCCACGGAGGAAGCGCTCCGGAATAAACATCTCAGGCTGTGGATACGCTACGGGGTCCTGCGACATGGCCCTACAACAGCGTGAGTACCGCACGAACCTGGCCGTGCGCAGCAAGATTCAGGACACGGAAAAGTGCTCACCACGAATTCGGTACGATAATAGAGCCCGCAGGGATCCGATACCCTTTGTACTCGTCCTCATCTACAGTGCGATGCGCGATCGCGGTTGGAGCGACGCTGTGCCACCGCATGACTTCCTTCACCAAGGCTCTCACGTAGGGGAGCGCGTCTCTGTCTGCGAACTCGGGAAGTCGGTCGGGTCCAATAACCGCGTCGAGCTCGCGCTGTGCCTTCCTCTGTGCTTCAGGGAATTGGACCATCGCAAGGAAGAACGCGTGCATGGAGTTCAATGTCTGCGATGCGGGATGTTAGAAGGCGCTAGTTAAGCAGTAGGTAGCTGGCGCTACTCACTGTGTCCGCCCCGGCTAACGATGAGCATCGCCGTCAAATGCGCTCGTGGGGAGAAATAACAGATAGGACTTTACCGAGAAATGCGATTGCCGTGACGTCTCGGAAACGCTCACTCTCCTGCTCAGAGATGCTTCCATCCTTCTGCATAGCCTTCTCAACCAGTGAGGCCAGCGCGCAGGGGCGCGCGTCTCCTCTTGCCTACGCGACTTCGTTAGCCCTACTGTGCGCGCAGAGTAAAGGGAGGAGAGTCATACGATGGCGTCCATGGAGATGTGAAACGTCTCATCGCGCGCCGCAGCGATTTCCGGGCGCCACTTTTCGGCGTTTCTCTTGAACTGCGCGCCAGGCAGCCACGACGGGAGGAATCGGAGGGCGGGAAGGACCTCGACGAGGTATTTTCCGGGGGTGACGATGTTGCTGAATCTTGCAGTGACCTTCTCGGCGCGGGCCAATACCGGATCGTCGCGTTCCGCCACTACGATCCCGTAGACGGCATCCATGATCGTGGCGCTGAACGCACTAGAGAAAGCGTCAGTCAAAAGGCGCGAACACAGTGCAAGCGGGGAGCGTACTGGCGGGTGATGGCGAGGTAGTTCTCTGGTGTCTCCAAGAGTCGCTGCAGGAGGCGACGACCCTCGCGCAGGTGAATGGGCCGATATTGAGGAATCGCGTTCGGGTGAAAGGTGCTATGGAAGTCTTTGCGGTACTGCCGCCACGTCTGCGTGTACCCCTTGAGCGAAAACTGCCACAAGAAGCCGCATCTGGAGTAGAGAGCTGGTCCTTAGAGGCGGAGCGCACTGATGTATATATGGAACTTACAGCTCGGCCATAGGACTCTGCGGCCTGTCCGACGTGTTCGCTGAGCGACTCTCTAGTATTGTGAGTGCCGCTTCGAATGAGTTGACGACGACCATGGGCTGCCCGAGGATGTCCAGATACACCACATCACCTACAGGCAATCCGGAAGCTTGTTGAGCCCGAGAATGCAGACGTACGAGACCGTGACGACGACGTACCATACTTGTCAGCCATGTCCCGCAAGGAAGGGCCCAGCTGTTTGGTCGGCATATCGAAGAGGTTGCCTAAGATGGGCAACGGACGCGGGCCCGGGGGAAGAGGCAGAGAAGGACGCATCCGGCGTTTCCACAGCGCTACAGCAGTCACTGCGAGGAGAGCGGAGAAGGCTATCACAACGTATGGCAAATCCATCACGACGTTAATCCACTCGGCCGGGGACCGGGGTGGATGGGAGATCGGATAGGACCACGCAGGGGAGGGGGGCACTTATATCAGACGGAGGCGCTAGCAGTGCTGCTTCTATACACTCCGGGGGCCATAGTGTGGAGTCTTGAGCGTACATCTGACCGACTGCGACTGTTGAGATACCAGATCTACACCCGTATGAGGCTTGATACGGAAAGCGTCAATAAATCGCCGACGGTGACCGGAACCTACGTTTGAATGGCAGATCAAAGCCGGTAGCTTCGACAGCCATAGTCCCCGGACAGGTAATCCGAGCTGCAACTCCGTTGATAGACAACAACCTATGTCTTATCACGTACCGTTCGATGTACGATAGGCTCTAAGAGAACCGTGATTGGGCCCACGCCTCCGCCGCAAAGGAAGGGGGTATGTCCCCAAAGATCGACACACGCCGCTTCTCTTTGTTATTTGCTTTGCACGGGATGGCGCAAGTATCTACGCCTGCACCTATCGCGGCGTGAATCGGAGGAGATATTTCTGAGTGAGCGTTTTAACAGCACCATCGCCGCGGGGACATCATGTCTATAGGAACGACAAACCTTGTATAAGTCGGTATGGACTTCCTCGATAACAGGCACGTCGCTTATGAGACATGAGCTGTCTAGAGAGCAGACGTAGGCCAATAGTGTAAAAAAAAAATGGCGTCCCCGATGGCACTGAAGCACTGAGCGGAGACTTCCTTCTTTGAAACTACGGGCCAGATGACCGCCCGCCGCGATGAGAAGCAATTGGAGTATCTGTAGCCCGTAACCCGCGGATAAAGGTCATGAGGCCGCGAATTTCTCTTCGTATGTAGCGGAAATATAACCTATGAAGCTCGGAACTTGAAGCTCACATTGTCATCCTGGTGTCATACTAGGATGCTGTTAAAGGTTGCGAGGGAGTTGCAGCTTGTCATACAACTTCTCAGGATCCGGAATCTATTGGGCCTAGATGTTCTGAGGATGAAGTAGATACCGGGAAAGAGTGGTGGGCCCTGCAGCGGAGCGACACGGGTGGAGAGGAGTTGCAGTCTTTTTGCCACGTGTACAGGACGATGGGCGCTTGTAGACTTGCGTAGTTGAATAGGCGCCCATATGACTCCGCTTTTCGTGCCGCCACGCAAACTGATATTCCGAACTGGTATGGTAGTTTCATCCTTTACGCCGACATCCCAACGAAGAGACCAATATTCTGGAGCATAAGGACAACACACAATCGATGCCTGAATCCCAACCACGAGAAGGTATAGATAACGGTGAACTTGATGGCAAAATTCAAGCATTTCGCGACATCCTGTCTACAGCCAAACGTATCGTTGTCCTGGCGGGCGCGGGACTATCCGCAGGCTCAGGTGGGGTTTATTCAGCAATAAATACTTTACATTGCATGGCTGATACACAGTATTTGATAGGTGTACCTATCTTTTGAGGTAAAGACGGGGTATGGCGTAAGCACGACGCTCTCTCGTTGTCCACTCCAGCCACGTTTATCGGCAACCCATCCAGAATCTGGCAGTTTCACCACTTCTTGAGGGAGAGGTGCGTGGCGTCTACTTCAGGGCTGGGATTTAGCTGACCAACGGTTGCTACAGGATGTTCAAGGCGACGCCCAACCCAGCGCACATCGCACTAGCCAGATTCACCCTTCCTGAGCTTCGACACAGGCTCACTCCCGACTTTTCGTTCACATTGATCACCCAAAACATCGACGGTCTCGATCGGCGTGCGATCGAGCACGCGAACACTGAAGCCGGAAGACCCAACCCCTTCTCGGCAACCACTGCTGGTCCGCAGCACCGCAACGACCCGTTGCTCATTGAAATGCACGGCCACATCCGGGGCGTGCTCTGCGCGAGCTAACAATGTAGACACCGCGAGCTCGATCTGAACTCCCCGATCTGCCCGGCGCTGGCGGGCACCGAGCTGCTCGTGAGCGGTGCATCGGACGAGCCGCAAGCGGCACCTGCGCCCAAAAGCTCGAAGCGAACCCCTGCTGAGGCGAGATCGTGGGCGGAGGCGCGCCTTGCTGGCGTCAAGCAGGAGAAGGCAGGGTCTGATATCGACCCGGACATCCCTGTGGAAGAGCTCCCGCGCTGCGCGAAGTGCGGCGCGCTCGCAAGGCCAGATGTCGTCTGGTTCACCGAGGTGCCGCAGCAGATCGACGAGGTCATGCGGATTGTCGACAGCGCAGATGTGTGCGTTGTCGTCGGGACGTCTGCGGTGGTAGGCCGTCTTGCATTTGTCGGTGTTGCTCTTGCTGATATGTTCCGATACAGGTCCACCCTGCTGCCACTTTTTCTGCCAAAGTGAAGGAGCACGGCGGCACGGTCGCCGTCTTCAATATCGAGCCGGGAAAGCGGGACGCCCTAGCAGACTTCGTCTTCCTCGGGCCTTGCGAGGTCATCCTTCCGCGTGTATCTGATACACCTCAGGCTGTATGAGCCCGCTCCTGCGGTGCGTTGTGTACCAAAACCATAACCCCTCCGATGCGGGTATACCATAACTACATGGTGACGACACAGTGCGTATCAAACAGCATCCAGTTGCCGCCGCACCGGGCGCGGTCGCGGTCCCGTAACGTCCACATGCCCCTCCGCATCTACGACTGCGTTTTGCGACGACGCCTCGATACCCGCCGCCCGCATCGAACGCTCCTCCGCCTCTGCCAGCCCGAACGGATCACGGGGAATCCAGATGATCGGCTCAGGGTCGACGCTTGCTGGGTGATAGCAGTCCTCCAGGCCTGTCTCCTCATCCACGCCTAAGACCATTATCTGCGGACCCTCCAATTTCGCGGTGCTAACGACGCCCAATTCAGCAGCCGTCGTGCGTTCGCGTCCGATGTGCTCCACATACGAGGCGAAATCATCGGGCTCCTCTGGCGGCGCAACCGAAGTACAGGTCGGGTCTGTCGTCGCTCCCTTCTGGTGCATTGTATCGGCAAGGGTAAGTGGCAAGTAGTGTTCCAACACGCCGTACGAGTTGTTGATGATAATGTGGAAGAGGGCCTGCGCGCATAGGTGAGTAGAGGCAGCGAAGGAGGTAATATCGAAGCGACTCACAGTGAACACGACTAGGACAATCATCAGCACACCCTCCGCAACGGCGCTCTGTTCTCCTTCGGCGTCCTCGGCGAGAAAGAGGAGTGTTGCGAGGGATATCTGCTGGATATATAGGCCGACGAAGACGTGCTGGATCGCGCGCGGGAAAAACATTCCGCCCGTCTCACTCGCCTTCTCTCCGCCAATCTGCCATATGAAGAGGTACTTGTACATCTGGTAAAACAGGAAGAACGTGACCGCTGAGAGGCCGTTGATGATCGGGGAGATGATACCGTATGCAAAGGCTGCGGAAAGGGTGAGCGCATTTCATAGACTTTTATTTACGCGAAACGTACTGATGACAACAAGTACCGTGATAGAGGGGAATAGGGTGCCCCATGCTACGGAGCGCAGAGTGTATTTGATGCAGTGGATAGAGCGAGGGGTAGACCCGAGTACGAACAACTTTGCATAGTACAAGACAAGTGGCACGAGCTGCAGGAAGCCGGACGCAGTCCCCGACAACCCTTGAAGGACGATATACCTGGAAAGTATCAGTAACAGTCTGCGGAAGCATCCATATACACTCGTACGTGAGGAAGAAGTTTGAAGCCCTAGGGATATTCTGCGCGAGCGAGGCAGGAATCGAGGCGGGCTTGTGGAGAAGGTCGGACCATGAGGCGACGACACCTGACGAAACAGTGACGACGAGGAATGAGTTCTACTCATAGGACACACGGTAAGTAACCTCGACGTTGACCGACCATGCACACGGCACTTACGACGACTTGGAAGAGGAAATAGCGCCTCATCAAGCTGAGCTCAATCCCCGTCTTCCGTGTAGCCCCTTCGAACCGTGCAAGCCGCCGCAGAATTATCGGAAGCAGCATGTTGAGAACCGTGAGCAACGCCGGAGATAGGATACCAGAGATGAGGCCGCCAACGACGGGGGGCAGATCACATAGCCACGCCAGCCACACATAGGTAGTGCAGAGAGAATGGATATTCGATACCGCACCAACGAACGCGACTGCAATCCCAGAAGTAGTCAGCCTTTAAGCTCAAATATCACGCTTGTCTCACAGGGAGCGACCTACCAGGGATGGCGCATGCAATAACCAGGCTGATCGTGACGGCCCAGCTAATTGCAGTGCGGATGCACACCTCGTACGGGTTCATGTTGAGGTTGCTCCATACCACATCCCCGGGCGCGACACCGACACTCTTGGACGTCATCCTGTACGGCATGTGATGCGTGAGTACCTGCGCCGCCATGTGCGCCGCCATCTGGTTGTTGAACAGTATAAATGCTGAGTTGAGCGGTGGGTAGGTCTGCGCTGTATCCGGATCCGCACTGAACACGTCCGGATCGTGGGTGTGCTCTCCGGGCAAATCCGTGGTCATTGAGACGTCGCGCGCGAGCTGATGGCGCGCCTGACGCAGGGCCTGGTTGGTCTCGGTGAGCTCCTGGCGAGCCCATTCGATCGTATCCACCTTCTTGCCTATGAACGGGAGCGAAAACGACATCCAAGAGAACACGGGCAGGCGGTGCGAGGGGCGTTTGTTCTTCGGCACAAGGATATCCGTCAAAAACGATTTGTCTTGCTCAGTGCAGAAGACCCGGGGCTCCGTCTGCGAGAATGAGTACATAGTTAGTCGCATCGATGTGAATACGTGGATGTCTTTGGCCTACATTCCTGAAAGCCTTCGCGTGCGTCATCTGCTTCTTGTTGTGGAGCTTCACGGCAGTGCACACAAGACTGGTTTCCGCGGCTTCGAGCTTCTTTGCTGCGCTCAACCGACGTTCATAAATGTACGGCATATCCTTCAAGTCTCTAAGAATCTCGTCTATCAAAGAACTGTGCAGAATGTAGGAAAACCATACCGGTTGAGCCAGACTTTGCGAACACCGCCGGGTAGGTGAGAGAACAGCTTGGTCAGGGCGGACTCCGTAAGGTAGTCCCGCGGTACACCAGTAATGAGGACAGTGCTGCGCATGGGGGACGACGCGTTCTCGGGCTTCATGAGCCATCTCTGACGGGTAATAACGAAGTGTCTCATCTCGTAGCGAATGCTCCGCCCAATCCATACTGTTTAATGCTAAATTAGCTTCAGGGAGCTTCGTTGGATAACATGGCACTTACTGGTGAAGACCCACGCAAGAATGACATGCGCGGCATAGCGAGACTGTTGAGTAAGCGGTATGTTTCCAAATGTGAAGCGGTCCAGACCGGTAAGCCCATCGGGGTCGGAGCGAACGCCGGTGACAGGAAGCAGTACGACCCACGAGACGATCCAAATAGGAACAAGGAGCCGAAATATCATCCGCAAGAACCGCACGAAGAAGTACGCGTCCAATCCTGTTTTAACGCGAATTTTGCGGAAGTCCGCCATGAGCACAGCCGTTGGCCAGGAGAACATCTTTGTAGACATTTCAGGTGCGCGACGTCTACAAGCATGTATATCAGCAAGCCGCACTCTCACGCGTAACTTCGCCAGAGTGGGTGGGGATATCGCAGAAACTTGAAGGGGGCGGTCGGCCTCGTGGTGTCCATCTCATAGGCTCCGTGCCATGCGAGAACATTCCACGATACTCCAAGCAACATTATACAGAAGAAATGTGCAAAAACTCACAAACCGTTTGGAACGTAGGTCCGCGGTTGATATATTGCGGGAAAGAAAGGACGGACGACGGTGAAAATGGCCAGTTCAATGCCGAAGACTGCCGCATGGAAGACGAGTGCTGTGAAGAAAGATGACGTAGACGTATTAGTTGCCACGGCATTTGAGGTCTCAGACATGGGCCTAGTGGATGTCAGCCATGCGGGTATCGATGGTCGTACAGAACATGGAGAAAACTCACATGAAGAGGAGCTATACGACCGGTATGGCGAAGATGGCGAGGGCGTCGTCTGAGAGAGCGTGAGCTACGGCCGGCGTGACAGAAAGTAGATATAGGTAGCATGTGACAGAGAAGGTGGACGTCGGGGATGAGACGGTCTGCCACACGCCGCCAGTGCAATAGTGCAAGTTCGATGGACGGCCGAATCTTGTTCCTGGATCGCATATAACGCGAGGAGGCTCGACAAATATGTGGCACTATGTGCGTAGCCAAAGAAGGAAGATAGTAGTGAGTCTGCAGTGTTCACCGCCGCGAGAGTATAAAAACTGCAGGACGATACGGATGGACAGACGGTAGCATGCTAGTGACTATACGCGAAGGGGCCGTGCCATATAAGGTCTACCATTTATGTTAGAGGAAAGAAGGATGACTACGCCGCCAAAACCATAAAGCGTTTGAACGCCAGGTACTGCAATAGTGTACCCATGCTAGCTCGGGCGTTTGCACTGCATTCGTAAACTCACGCTCACGCAGTGGCCGCGCAATCCCGGATTTCCTACACCCACAGGACCGACCTGAAAGCGCGTACAAGCCGTGTGTTGCCTTGATTCGGTGACAAACCTGATACGACGGGCGTGGAGAGGGAGACACGGTGACATCAATAATTGCGTGTACTTTACTCCTGCTGAACGTTTAGTTCTCGAGTTCAGTGACCGCACCGTACACGGGCGTGGCGATGATCACATACCATAGTGCACTTGGCACAGCGCACACTCTTCCGCGGACGCCGTCTTACCCCTCGTGGAGTGTCCTCACCGTGAGCCAGAGCTCTTGCTTCGCGCTTTCTACGCTGACACTGGGATAAGACACCCCTGAGAAGTTCCAGATGATGGGTTTCTCCGAAGGCGCGAACGTGAAGTTGGCGATCATCTCGGAAAGGACAACTTCTGCGATAAGATAAGTATGAGCACATGTATATGGGCAGGATGCATGGTTGTTGACTTACTCATCTCCAGCTGCGAGAACGTGAAGCCGCTGCAGATTAGTCGCGAAAAACATCTCAGTCAAAGACACAGGAGAAGAAATGGCATCAGAGGCTCACATGCATGCCCGTGGACCGCCCATGAACGTCATCCTACTCACATGCATGAGCCTTCAGCAAAAGGGTTGGGTTAATGAGTCCTGCGCTCACATGTTCGAGTAGACCCCAGGAATTCCCGCACTCTCTAGCGCTTCAGGGAGAGGTGCAAGCCAGCGCTCGGGCTTCCACTCCTCTGCGTCGGTTCCCCATAGCGCGTTGCTACGGTTGCATGCCAGGATACTAATGAAGATGTCCGTTCCACGCGGTACAGTGAGCTCGTGGAGTAGCGTCCCGTCCGTCGCGCGAATCGGATGAGAGAGCGGCAGGACGGCGTCTTCTACTGTCCTAGGACCAAGATTAGACCCATAAACAAGGGTCTGACAAGAGTGAAAAGCTACGTACTTCCGGAAAGCTTGCGGGACTGGAGGGTGACTTTACCGCCATGAGCTACTGCTATCAGACGGTGGATAGGACGGACTCCTTACAGTCGCAGGGTCTCACGGCACACGGCGTCCAAGTAGGGTAGAGCGTGCAGCTGATCGTAATCCAGGTCGTTGCCGGCGGCTTTAGCCTCGAGAATCTCGCACCGGAGCTTCGTTTGCACTTCCGGGTGCTCCGCAAGGAGCTGCAGTGTGCGCGTCAAGGCGCCCGATGTGGTGTCCATTGCCGCGAATATGATGGTCCTATGATTGATGTCATCGTAACCGAGTACAATGTTCTGCAGAGCCCTGGAGAGAACGTACGACATTTGGCCGAGGAGTTGATCTTCCGGTAGACGGTTTTCATCGGACGCCTTCATGTTCTCTCGCACTGTAAAAGCGATGACATAATAGGTCATTTACAAGAAGATAGAGCACGCACGCAAGATGCTCATGATGTCATTAGCATCGGTATCATCTCCGGCTTCGATCGCGGCCCTCTTCGCTCGAAATATCTCGAGGGAGCGTTCGTACAGCGTGTCCGTAATCTGGACAAGGCGCCGAATATTGGGTACGGGCAGATTTTCCATAATCCAACGGCGCATCCAGGCAGGTCCAAGATGTCCGAGATACGGCGAGACCTGCCTCAGCAGTAACACGTCCGGTAACGTCGAGTACAGTCTGTGCAGATGCTCCTTCAACCCAGACAGCGAATGCGATAAAAATGACACGCACACAAAGTACTTCACCGCTTCTGCGTACGCATCTTGAACATCTTCAGTCAGCGGGTCGAACGAATATCCAATCCCCGCTAAACCGATCAGCTCCAAAGCAGCACGGCTCATCCAGCCTAGAATCTCGACGTCCGTTCCCTCAGCGTGTGTCGGTACGCGAGAGGAGATAGCTTGCATGAGCTACGCGAGGTACATAGTTAGCCAGATAAAGAGTGGTGCAGGCAGCGATGCGGCAAACATTACCTTATCGGTAACACGGTAGAAGATGGGTACGACGGTACGGAGATGCTTGGCCGAGAACACCGGGTTGATCATCTTCCTCTGCTTCTTGTGCGTGTCTCCTACGTGGTTAAGGGGGCGATGAGCAGTCGCGTTTATACGATGCGAGGCAAATGTATCGAACCGGTGACTGAGAGGAGCCCCGGGCCCAACATCATGTGAATCGTCCTTTCGCAGGTGTTAAAACATATTGCGCTCCAAAACATAAAATAACATCTCTTACTGAGTATACCATTCCGGCTCGTCGTATTTTCCCTCATCCTTGACGATCTGATTCAATGCTAGCGGATCGAAGACATAGAGCCCTGAGGTCTACAAATGTTAAGTGTCAGCGCGAAGACGTTAGCGCAGCGCCGGCTCGCCGCTCAACCGCACATACACCGAACAGCCAATGCACTTTGACCACAGGTCCATATCTCTGCGCGATTTGTGCGTGAAAATCCCAAGCATGCCGACCAGACATCTGGAGGGCGTTTCCTGGGGGTGAATTGAGCTTTTTATATCGGTACGTCGCATATGGATGCATACCAAGTAGGAAGGACCCTCGCAGGGGACCCGGCACTTTATCCAACGGACACCGCGCAAGGCGAAATCTCTTCCACAGAAAGAATGTCATGCAGAGAATTGCAGCGTACAGTATCATGGTGGTAGTTGAGCGGGTGCAGCTTGATGGGGAAGGATGAATGGACGATGCAGCAAGATAAGGCTTTCAGGAAGGGCGTTCGGTGCGACTTTAAGTCGCCGGCGCATTCAAATTGAACGCGTCGGGAGCACACCGATGGACACGGGTCTAAGGTTCTTTGGCAGGCCTGGATGCTCTTCCGTACATTCGGAGCGTGGTTTAGTAGCCATACGAGATGTTAGTCGTAGGGCGTACCGCAGATGCGGGGAATAATCTGTTGATACATACAATACGGGAACCAGTCCTGTCCTTGTCGGCCCCTCTTCAATGGTGATACATTGGAGGGAGATTCTGGACTCACTTGCAAGTCATTGAGCAACTTTGTCCGAGCCGGCCCGCTCATTGCAACTGTTCCACGCTGTCGTTGCGCTATATAGCCGCCTTCGCGACTTCCGCGCTATCTGCGTCGTAAATGCGGTAGTCGGCATCTTTGAGACAAAACAGGGACTCGAGGACTTACTCTATCGCCTGACCGCGATGAAGGCCTGGTTCCTCAGGAGTGTACTATCGAAATGCAAAACTGGACCCTCAACGTACCAGCAAACGTTTCGCATGGCCATGGAGAGGTGTATGCAGCTACGATGTTCCTATTGAGGTTGAGCGCTGAGGATTCTTGGGATAAACAACTATGCTTACGAGAAGACCAGTCACTGCCTTCTTTCATTCTGTACAATTTCAAATGAAACAGACGCTACGATGCACTTCTTCCTTGATGGGGGAAAGAAACACTGACCGCTGTAGCTTGGAGTGTCCAACACTGGTAGCACATGCATACGGCCACTGCCAAAGACAAGACCTCTCCGACATTCCGTATTCAAGTAGGCCACTGGAGGCCAAGAGAGCCAGGAGGAGAACCGAGAGACCAGGTCTGCTGGTGCATGAGCGTAAACTCGAGAGCGGGGGCCGGGACTCGGAGAAGCCAGGCTCGGTCACTCAGTCCAACTAGCGCCCATGATGAAGCGTACCAGGCGCCCGAACGACCATGCGCTATCAGGATCTTTCGAAGTGATGCGGTATAAGGGCGGAGTTTTTTGTACCTAGACATATCACCGATCGCTGTGAATGTATATTTAACCTCCACCGTACCAGAGCTAATGCTCTACCACTTGCCTTCAAGAGTCCACAACGTACACCCTGCCGGACCGCGTCTAGCTCCTGCTGGGCTTTCTTCTGCGCGTCGGGATACATGACCATCGCCAGAAACATCGCTTGCGTGGAAAAGACGGACTGTAGTAAGGCATCTCAGAGAAGAGACAACACACTGGAAGCTAGGACTAAAAACCTACTGTATCCGCCCCGGCTGGAAGATGCGCTACATGTCAGCTCAGGAGGAGGCTAGAGTTCAAATGAGGTACTGACTGAGGTATGCGAGTCCGGCAATGTCCCTGAAGCACCCGTCATCCTGCGGGGACACATCCCCGTGCTCGCGCACCGCATTCTCCACCATGGTCGTGACCACAGAAGGGCCGGCAGTTCCTCGCGCCTAAAATCACTTCAGTCGCTGCACAAATCATACCGAGAGGTGGCATACGAAAGCGTCCATTGCGGCATCGTAAGGCACGTTCCGCGCGGCCGATACGACCTCCGACCACCGTAGCGCATCCCGCTTGAACCCAGCGCCAGGAAACCAAGAGGGGATATGCCTGAGGAACGGCAAGGATTCCACTGGGTATTGGCCCGGGATGGTGATCTTGCCGAAGACGTGCGTCGCCTTCTCGGCAAGGGAGACGTACGGGTCGTTGTGCTCGGCGATCGCGATTCCATATACCACGGACATAATCGTCTCACCGAACAACCTGCGAAGCAATGGTCTCAGACATTTGGATATAAAGCGCATGTATGTAGCAGCGGTCACGTACTGGCGGGAGAGAGACATGAAGTCTTCTGGGGTAGTAAGTAGCCTGTGCAGGAAGCGGCGGCATTGGCCCGAGTGCACTGGGCGATATTCCGGAATGACGCTTCGCTGGAAGAATGTGTGGAAGAGCCTGCGGCGCGTTCGCCATGCTTGGGTGTATCCCAGAACCGCGAATACCCACATATACCCGGTCCTAAATTCCGGAAGAGTCCTGTCAGGCCCGGGGGACTAATGATTCTATAGGCAGCCCAACTCACAGCTCAGCCATGACGACTCCGGGCCTGTCCGACGTGTTCGCAGAGCGACTTTCTAGAAGCCCTACAGCGGCCTCATACGAATTGAGTATGATCATGGGCTGGCCGAGGATGTTGAGATATGTCAGCTCGCCTGAGTCCAGAAATGATATTAGACCGAGGACACGGGGTAGTGATTATATTCCGCCCACCATATTTTTCTCCCAGTTCTCGCAAGGCAGGAGCGAGATGCTTCTTCGGCATGTCGAACAGATTTCCTATGAAGGGTAGCGGTCGAGGACCCGGAGGGAGAGGAAGCTTCGAGCGCACTCTGTGCGCCCAAAGAACCGCCGCTGCGACGAGAGCGAAACTCAGAGCAATCAGCATCGTTGGAACAGCGATGAGAGCCATGGGTGGGGTGTCGAACTGTAATCTGGAGGGAGTGATGGGAACAGTTTTAACGATTCGTTTCCCAGCGTTAAAAACTCGAACATGACGAACCTTACCCAGACCGAAGCAGCGTTCTTCTGTCGCCTGACTGCGAAGTGCTCGCGGGTTCCGGAGCGTGAGTTTTCGAAACGCCAAAATGGACCATCGGCATACAGACAAACGCCTGGTATGTCCATAGAAAGGTATATGCAGCCACGGCGCCCCTTCTGCCGCTTAGCACCCGGGAGCATTCGTAGAAGAGAGAACTACATAAACAGCGGTCAAAGTTTCTGCAGCCTGTGAACTGTGAGATAAGACAGCCCCTGAGATGAGTTTTTGGCTTGACATGTGACAGGAAACATGACCACTCGAGATTGGGGTGTCAAACACCGGTACAACTCTCTGGATTCGAATTCCAACCCGAAGCCTGTGCGAGCCGTCAGTGAAAGCTGGAGCTGAAGGGCGAACCTCTGGGAATTCACGTACCCGACTACGCAAATAAAGTCATCATCAGAGCGTACTCTCCCTAGCATGTTCCCATACAGCAGGCGCATTGAGGGCAACGAGGTTCAGTACATGAGCGTAAAATCGAGAGAGAGCCGCCCAGACACATAGCGGGCGCCTGTTGTGCGCTGTGTGTAATAGACGCCCATAGGACCACAAGGTGTGGCGCAAGAATCTCTCTCTAGGCGCTCTCCTTGTCGCCTCCGCCCGCCACATTCTTCCGGGAGCCCTTCAGAGTCTGGCAGTCCCATCACTCCTTGCGGAAGAGTATTCATCTTAGCCTCCGATTGTCGCAATCTTACGTTAGCGTCGAGCCTGCCGCTGTCATTTGACAACCTGAAGACGTTCGACTGGAAGGCAGTTCGATCTTCGTCGTTCGAAAACACGCCTCCCTAAACACGCCGAAGCTGCAGGTAAAGGGCATGCTTGCTATCTCCGAACAGGACTGCACGCGCTGCTAGGACCTCTCAAAGTGGAAATAAGAGCGGTGATTATTAGTTAGGCCTGGTCATCCGTCCGAGCTAGATCTAGTAACATCGTGAACGTCTAGTCAACCTCCAGCGCATCGTGTCATATCTACGGGGAACTCGACTTACCGTGTAGATTCTACAGCGTTTATATTTTCGCGTGAGCCGTCCTAACCTTCGCGCACTACTCCCACGTTCAGCCACAGCTCTGGCTTTGTGCTTTCGGCGCTGACGGTCGGGTACGAAATGCCGGAGAGGTTCCAGACGACGGGTTTCTCCGAGGGCGCGAACGTGAAGTTAGCAATCATCTCGGACAGGACGACCTCTGTATTCAAGGTGAGCATGAGCATAGAAGAACGATTTGGGCTCGCAAGTATCTACTCACTCATCTCAAGCTGCGAGAATGTGAAGCCGCTGCGAGTTCATAAGTGAGCATATCTGAGAACAACACGAGGCATCGAAGGCTTACATGCATGACCGTGCACCACCCAAGAACGTCATCCTGTACACGCGCATGAGCTTCAAGTAAGAGCATGTCGACGCGCTCATAAACCCCACACTTACAGGTTCGAGTATACCCCCGGGATGGCCGCGCTCTCCAGCGCCGCGGGAAGGGGCGCAAGCCACCTCTCAGGCTTCCACTCACCGGCGTCAGAGCCCCAGAGTGCCTCATTGCGGTTGCACCCGAGGACGCTGACGAAGATGTTGGTCCCGCAAGGCACTGCAACTTCATGGAGGAGCGTCCCGTCTGTTGCGCGGACGGGATGGGAGATCGGGAGGACGGTATCCTCCAATGCCCTGAACATGCCGTCAGACACAAAGAAGTCAGACGGAAGCGGAGGGCGGAGACGTACACTCGGATAGCCTGTGGACCTGGAGGATGGCTGAAACAAATGTCAGCTACCTAGGATCGTAGCCCGATATGAACACAGTTCCTCACAGTCGCAGCGTCTCACGACACACGGCGTCCAAGTACGACAGCGCGTGAAGCTGGTCGTAGTTGAGGTGTCCGCCGGCAGCGAGCTTCGCGTCGGCAATCTCGCGCCGCAATTTTGTTTGCACCTCCGGGTTCTCCGCAAGGAGCTGCAGCGTGCGCGACATGGCGTTTGACGTAGTGTCCATCGCGGCGAAGATGATAGTCCTGCCATTAGCGTCATTTACATGCAGCGCGTTTCAGAGGTACAAGGAAAACCGTACGACATCTAGCCCAGGAGCTGGTCCTCCGGGAGCTGGTCATCACCTGACGCCTCCATGTTCGCTCGGACTATGCAAGGTGACAAAGGTGACACGGAGGAAATATACAGAAGAAATAACCGCACGTACGCAGGATGCTCATGATGTCCTTCGCATCGGTATCTTCGCCCGCTTCGAGCGCAGCCTTCTTCGTTCGGAAGATCTCCAGGGAACGTTCGTACAGAGTATCTGTAATCTGGACAGTACGCCGCACGTTGCGCACGGGTACCATCTCCATGACCCAGCGATGAAGCCAGGCCGGGCCAAGTCGCTCTAGGAATGGCGCCAACTGCCGGAGGAGTAGGATCTCAGAGGCGGTCGTGACTGGTCTGTGCAAAGACAGGTAAAGTCTCAGCCCCCGCAGAAACATCCAGAACGGTGATACGCACGCAAAGTTCTTCACCGCATCGGCGTATGCATCTGGTTTATCTTCGGTCAACGGGTCGAACGAGTAGCCAATCCCGGCTTGACCGATCAATTCCAGCGCGGCACGGCTCATCCAGCCTAGGACGTCGACGTTCGTTCCCTTAGCGTGCGTCGGCACACGAGAAGAGATGGCTTCTATGAGCTGCATGTTCCACATGAATCAACAACGAAGATAATATATGCGGCGGCGATGCGGAAGGTCGTACCTTGTCGGTGACCCGGTAGAAGATAGGCACGACGGTGCGGAGATGCTTGGCTGAAAATACTGGGGTGAGCATCTTCCGTTGCCTCTTGTGCGTGTCTCCTACGCAGCCGGACGTGACGGTGGTCAGCAGTCGCAATGACCTGTAGAATATTGCATGTCGTACCCGCGACAGAGAGAATCCCCGGGCCCAGCATCATGTGGTTGGTCCTTTCAAGTTGGCAGGGTTAGAACGTGCCGTATGTGAGAGCGGGACCTAAATGCATCACTCACTCGATATACCAGGAGGGCTCGTCGTACTTTGCCGTGTCTTTGATGACATGGCTCATTGCCAGCGGGTCAAAGATATACAGCCCTGAGGTCTACAAAGACTATCAGTGTGAACGCAGCAGCGCCAGAACACGACCGAGCCTCAGGCTTCAAGAAATGGGACATACACCGAACAGCCAATGTATTTTGATCACAGGTCCGTACTTCTGCGCGATACTTGCATGAAAATCCCAGCCCTGTCTGTCAGATAGCTGGAGCGCGTTGCCTGAAAGAAAGGTAAGCTATACTCATCGCATTCAGTACGCAGCACAAAATAGAGACATACCCAATAGGAAGGACCCTGATGGAGGTCCAGGTACTTTGTCCAACGAGAATCGCGGAGTACGCAGCCTCCTCCACATGAAGATGGCCGCACAGAGAAGCGCAGCATACAGTATCATGGCGGGAGTTAAGCAGCAGACGAGTCCTGCAGAAGCTGGCGAGTATAAGTGACACCAAAGACGCTCTTATAATGCGGAGCCCTTGGGGAAACTCGGGAGCTTGCTGGGCACGGGTCCCAGAACTCTATGCGGCTTCCTCCCATGATGGTCCCTCGGCTGTGTGCACTTTGCAAATCCTGCAGGCGGATCTGATTGGACACCTTACCCGTCGACGTGCAGATGGATCCTGTGGCTGCGCAGCGCTCAGAGGTTACTCGGACGCGTTTCGAGAACCACCAACGCCCATTTGCCATGGTGATAGTGAAACGGGATTACTTCATTGCATATGCACTGCGAGCGGGCGAGCTCGCGAGTCGCTAGCCTAGTCCTCCCGAAGACGGCGCACCCGCAGCCACATCTCAGCCTTCGTACTCTCCTTGCTGACCGACGGATACGTTATCCCGGAGAGGTTCCACACCACGGGCGTGTCAGAGGACTCGAAGGAGAAGTTCGCAATCAGCTCGGAGACGACGACCTCTGCACCCGCCCAGTTAGCGCTACAATCAATTTAAGAAAGCTGAGATACATACTCATCTCTAGCTGTGAAAACGTGAAACCACTGGGAGCATGATCGGTGAGTGTGTGAATGAGAACAAAGAACATGGGACTACTTACATGCATGACCGCCCGCCGCCCAAGAACGTCATCCTGCACACATGCATCAGCATACTCCCACTCAGCGACTCGGGGGACTACCACTCACAGGTTCGAGTACACCCCCGGGATCGCCGCGCTCTCTACAGCCGCGGGCAGGGGCTTCAGCCACCGCTCTGGTTTCCACTCGTGCGCGTCGGGGCCCCAAAGTTCCTCGGTGCGGTTGCATGCCCAGATGGCGAGGAAGAGATTCGTCCCCTTGGGGATGGTGAGTTCGGACATGAGCGTCCCGTCTGTTCCGCGGACGGGCTGCGAGAGTGGGAGAACCGTATCTTTCGACGCCCTGCGGAAAAATGTCAGCATGACTTTCTCCTGGATGTATGAGAGGAGAGAAGGGGGCACATACGAGCGGAACGTCTGTACACCTGCGGGAGCGCTGAAAGAAATCGTTCAGATCAGACACAGAGCACGATCGAAGCAATACGGCGACTTACATCCGCAGCGTCTCGCGGCATACCGCATCCAGGTATGGCAGTGCATGTAACTGGTCGTAGTCCATTTGGCCATGAGCCTTCGCTTCGAGAACCTCCCGACGAAGCTTGGCCTGGACTTCCGGGTGTTCCGCCAAGAGATGAAGAATGCGAGCCATGGAGTTCGAGGTCGTGTCCATCGCTGCGAAGATGATCGACCTGCATGAGGAGTTGTCGTCATTCACTGCAACACTTTTTCTGCGTCGAAGTATACGTACGACATCTGGCCCAGGAGCTGATCTTCAGGAAGCCTGTCTTCCTCAGACGCGTTCATATTGGCCCGGACTACACACATCCACGATCTGCTTGAGCACATCCGGAGAGCAGGGAGAATAACCGGTGCTTACCCAGAATGCTCATGATGTCCATCGCGTCCGCGTCTCCGCCAGCCTCAATCACCGCCTTCTTCGCGCGGAATATCTCGAGCGAGCGCTCATGCAGCGTGTCCGAGATCTCCGCAAGGCGCCGAACATCAGCAAGGGGAAATCGTTGAACAACCCAGCGTCGGAGCCAGCCCGGTCCAGCGTGCCTAAGCACGGGCACCATCTGCCGGAGCATCACCACCTGTGGTGAGGTCGCTATCGGTCTGCACAGGTGACGTGTAAGCGTTAGATATGGACAAGCTTCCAGGCATGCACTGACGCGTAGTTCTTGACCGCCTCTGTATAGGCATCTGGCACGTCCTCCGTCAGAGGGTCGAACGAACACCCGATCCCGGATTGGCCGATCAGCTCGAGCGCGGCGCGCCCCATCCAGCTCAAGACGTCAACTTCTGCCGCCTGGGGACCTGCTGGCACACGGGCGGAGATGGCGTCTACGAGCTAGGGGCAGCAAATCGTGTGCTTGAGCGGCCGAGCAGAATTCTGATGACGAGGCAAGCCTTACCTTGTCGACGACCTGGTAGAAGACGGGCACAGCGCTGCGTAGGTGCTTGGCCGAAAAGACCGGGGTGAGCATCTTCCGCTGCCTGCGATGCGTGTCACCTGTACAGGTGTCCGGTGAGTTCCATCCAAGATGAAGGAGAGGATGAGACTGCGCTGAATTGTAGTACCTTCGACGGACAAAATCCCGGGGCCGAGCATTATACTATTGCTCCTAAGGCAGACCTTAGCGTACGTCTTTGTGAGGGGACTAGGTGCTTACTGTATGTACCAAGAAGGCTCCTCGTAGGTTGAGATGTCTTTCACAATGTGCTGCAAAGCCAAAGGGTCGTAGACGTAGAGGGCTGGGGCCTAACGCGGACGTCAGTGGCAAGCCTGTGGCGTTGGACCCAGCATCGAGAATACACACGCCGAAAAGCCAGTGCAGCTTGGTGACTGAGCCGTATGTGCGCATGAGTCGCTCGTGAAACCCCCACCCATGTCTGTCCATCAGTTCTAGCGCATTGCCTACGCAGACGATCAGAACCTACGTCGAAATACGAAAAGCAGCAACATACCTGCGAAGAACGAAGCCGCCGGAGGTCCAGGTAGCTTCTCCAGCGACGACCGCACGCTGCGTCGAGTCTTCCACGCCAAAAAAGCCACACACAGCAGCACAGCGTAGAGTATCATGGCAGTGGTATGGGGATGGACTCGTGCCGAGGAGGGATGTCTGATATATGTAGCAACGGGTGCCAAGCGTAGGTGGCGCGTAGGAGGTCTAACGCGATACACGAGACCCTCCTTCTCCGCTTGCTGCTCCCCCGCGCTGATAGGACGTGGGACGGTGTATCGAGACCGGTCGCACTGCTTCGGCGTCTTTCTGTGGGACGATCCCGCATGAGAGCGCAGTGCATTGTCCAGTTTGAACCATGGAGACCGGCAGTAGTATCGCTGTTAGTTGAGGCTTCTGAGCGTGGTGCAGGCGTGGTGGTCGAAGCTGTCGTTTGTAGCGCCTTGTTCACCTAACCGCAGGATGATCATTCCGGAGCTGCGAAGGCCTGGAGTTGCGGGGAGCTGGATGAACAGCATACCGGTCACCCGAGTGAGCCAAGTGAATTTGAAACATGATGCTGAGCAACGTGAACACGCTATGAGCACCACCACAGAGCTTTGCGCAGCATGCAGGGACGTACGGTTAACTGCGAGTCGTACATGACCGGGTTTAGGGAGGGTGGCATTCCAAGTCCGCTTTCCCCGGCGGTTCATGTGGACCGCCGAGAACCGCCGGTGAGGTGGTGATGGCTGTCCAATCACTGCGTAACTTCATAGAGACGCAAGTTCTGCTGTTCTTTGTCCATTCCAGCGAGTATAAAATGTACGAGTGGACCCCTGACAATCATACCATAGGCCTTTTCACTCGTCCGGACCAAACTCGGCATCCCGGACGGGTATGCCATACATAATCCGGACCAGCTGGGGCCTCCGAGGAAAAACATGCCATAGTCTGAGTCGGTGTCCGGACCAGTAGTGAGGGGCTCCAAAGGAGGCCTTATGCGGCTGTGTTCCCGACGCATGGCGGCGGAGATCTAGCACCTACACAGCGGCTTGTTGAGTCTGGGATTGTTTCCCTGGGATTCGTCAAGGGTCCGGTCAGCGTATCAGAGCGAAAACGGGCCTCTGGGAAATGTTAGCCATTTGATCACATTTTGAGGGACTTTTCGAGCCCTCATACGCCGTCCGGACCAGGGAGACGTCGCCGAGGTGTCCAGACCAACTGGTCCCAAAAGGGGACCGCCAGGAAAAGGCCTCTAGTAGGATTATCAGGGTTCCTTGTACGAGTCGAAAACGCATTGTGGAGAGAGAGTAGGGCTTTGATCTGTTGTGGATCTGTTCATGTTGCGGAAGGAGGATCCAGATATCTAGGAGGCGCCCATTTCGATGATGCCCTCACGCTTGGGCGCCTATTAAACGCATGTCTCCGACCGACAACGCCCACGCCCCCGGACCCTCCGAACGCGACCTCTTCCTCCGTCTCCACACCATCGACAAGATGGTTCGCGTCAACGAGGAGACCGAACGCAGGCTACAGCGCATCGCCGAACGCCGCCGAATTCCCCCCGTCCCCGACCTGCGCTTCGAGTACTCCTACGTCCGGAGTGTCGCGCCGTACGTCCACATCGAACAAATGTCTTCGGAACAAGCGAGCATACCCACTAGCGAGAAGGGGAAGGAGAAGGCTGTAGAGGGAGTAGATGCGGTAGAGCCTACGACGGGTGCAACACGGCAGGTGACGGACGTCGTGCGTGTAGACTGGGGGCGGATAGTGTGGATTACGACGCGGGACCAGGTCATAAGCCCTCTCGTGCAGGGCGCGCTATGGTGCGTACTTTCCGCTCTCCTCCTTCCCCCGAGCTCAATGAACGGCAACGCAAACAGGGGTGTCGCCAGCCACTTCTTGCGCCCGCTTGGCGCGGTCCTGGGCTTGCACTTCCGTGCGTGGTGGGCACGGGGCGCGACGAGGAGCAAGGACGCGCCCGAGATCGAGGGCAACGGCGTGCAGTGGCTCAGGAACTGGATGGCCTCTATCCTCACACCAACTGTACCCTCCTACGCCGGCTCTGCGCGCCTTCATTGAATGATCTTGCTGGACTGGAACCCGCTCCCTTGGCCCTTCTCTGTCATTCCACCTCTGAACGCCCCCCTCTTCCATCGCAGCGCCTTCTGACATCATGTGTTCAGTGCATATGGACGGCTGAGGATATGCCGCGGCCGGGATGGGCAGTTGGCAGCTAAGCAAGAGCTGGCATGATGTGGCCGGCCGGCCGGTACCACCAGCGCGCTACGCCCAAGCTGCGACGCATTCCCCACCCATCGCACGCGGTACACACGCACCCCCGGAGATTTTGGCAGGGCGACTAGCCGTCGATCTCAGCGGTGTCGCGCTGAGCTGCGGAGGCCATTCTGGATGATAGTTCTTGGTTTCACATATTGCACGACAAGCAGCACTGAGGAGTAAGGGACACTTGCATGGAGAGCTTGTACCTGAGCCTCGGTGCCGACCGCTCACTTGTTCAAAGAAGTATTCTGAGTGCTTAATTGAGGTATTCCACCGCTGTGGCGCGAAGTGTCGGCGTTCAATGTACATGCGAGAATTGTCACAAACAGTACGTACTGTGGAAGCTGGGAACCCGCTCCGCGCTCACGTACAGGCGCTAGAGCGCCTCACTGGTTCCCCCACTGGTTCCTCCACAGTGATAGGCTCTAGGACTGCCTGTTTAAGGAACCGATGTCATGCTAGCTACCTTCGCGACCCTCACACTATCATTACTTCTCGAGAAATACGCTGATTCAGAATCCTCAATGACTCAGTTTGAACTCCGCCCTCCTCTGTATTCCAGTAACACGCACCAATGCAATCGCGCGAAATCTTCATACGCTCGCAGAATATCCTTTCTATCTCTAGCTGAGGCATCGCCGCTCAAAGCTCGCTTCGCACGTCATGGTCACGTCGTATCAGCGCTTCCGTCTGCGCCGATCGCGGCGTGATCCTGCATTCGAACTTCTCCGGATAACTGCGCAGAAGTTTCAGCACCTCGCAACTAACAAAATGCAAACGGCAGCCTTACGACAGGAAGGAGTCCAAATTGATGTTGGGCGTGACGTGCGCCGGCTTCCCATCTCGCCCGAGCGGAGGCTCGATGTTGAAGACATGCAGCACAGAGGCGACGGTGATGAAGAGCGCGTCATTTGCGAAGTGACGTCCAGGGCAGATCCTTGACAGCGGTAAATATCAGTTCCGCGAGAGCGAGATAAGGTGGCCATGACACACCTGCGGCCGAAGCCAAACTGATACTTCTCAGGGTCTCTGACGCCGGAGCTGGACTTGCTGTCTTTCATGTACCGTTCCGGCACGAACACATCGGGCTCCGTGTAAACTTGTGGGTCGCGCGACATAGCCCTGAAGATGCGAAGCTGAGACTAGAGTGTTCACAGCCCATACACGTGGGAGGACGTACCATGCATTCGGGACGAGGATGGTGCCTGCCGGGATCCGGTAGCCCTTGTACTCGTCCTCTTCCATCACGCGGTGGGAGACGCCGAGCGGTACGACGCTGTGCCACCGTATGACCTCCTTCACGACGGCGTTGATGTACGGAAGGGAGTCCCTGTCGGAGAACTCTGGGAGGCGGTCGGGGCCAATCACCATGTCGAGCTCCTGCTGGGCCTTCCTTTGCACGTCTGGATGCGTGACCATCGCCAAAAACATCGCTTGGATGGCAAAAAGGGACTGTATGCGCTACCTCAGCATCGTCCGGATGACATCGGAGCTCGAGAAAAACCCACAGTGTCTGCACCGGCTACCAGATGCGCACTGAGTCAGCCACGAACCCAGGTAATACTCGAATGATGTACTTACTGAGGTATGCTAGCCCTGCGACGTCTCGGAAGCATTCGTCATCCTCGGGGGACACATGCTCCTGCTCGCGCGTGGCGTTCTCCAGGCAAGATGTTACTACCGAAGGGCGCGCAGCCCCTCGAGTCTATAGACACATTTAGCTCCAAAGTGTCTCAGTGTAAGAGGAAGAGGCGGCGTACGAAAGCGTCGACAGCAACGTCGTAAGGCGCATCTCGTGAGGCCCTCACGACCTTCGACCACCGTTTGGCCTGCCGCTTGAACCCGGCGCCAGGGAACCAAGAGGGGATGTGCTTCAGGAACGGCAGGGATTCCACCAGGTATTGTCCCGGGACGACGATACTGCTGAAGACGTCCACGGCCTTCAAGGCGAGCGAAACATATGGGTCGTCGTGATCGGCAACTGTAATACCATATACGACGTCCATGATCGTGGCGCTGAACACGCTGAGAATAACATTAAATATCCGTGTGGTTGATTCTAGCAGAGAAGCGGGAACATACTGGCGGGCAAGAGGCATGAAGTCCTGCGGCGTAGCAAGTAGTCGCTGTAGGAAACGCCGGCACTCGCGAACGTGCACGGGGTGGTACTTGGGAATCGCGCTAGGCTGGAAGAATGTGTGGAAGAGGCGGCGGCGAACCCGCCATGCTTGATTGTATCCTATTATGGCGAACTCCCACATATATCCAGTCCTGAGATCACGGAGCGTTTTATTTGACCCTGCGACGCATCAATGAAGTAGAACGATGCAACTCACAGCTCGGCCATGACGATTTGCGGCCTGTCCGAGGTGTTGGCGGAGCGGCCTTCGAGAAGACCGACGGCAGCCTCGTACGAGTTTAGAATAATCATCGGTTGGCCCAGCATGTTGAGATATGTGAGCTCCCCTGCGTTGAATGGTATGTCAGCTAAGATGAGTTATGTCAGGATTTAGGCGAGGCTTACCATATTTGCCTCCTAATTCTCGCAGGGCCGGCCCAATACGCTTCGTTGGCATGTCGAACACATTACCTATGAAGGGCAGCGGTTTTGGACCTGGAGGGAGAGGAAGTGCAGAGCCGGTTGTGCGCTTCCACAGCATCGTTGCTGAGAGAAGAGCGAGCACCAGAAGCACAGTTAACATTGTGGGCTTGCGACGAGAGAGATGAGTGAGTAAGAAAGTCAGAATCTGCAGCACACAACGCAGGGGGTTTCAATATATATCTCAAAGCGTCAAAGGCTTGGATATGACGAACCTTGACCAACGTTTTCTGTCGTCTGACCGTGACGTGTACGTGATGTCCGGAGTATGAGCTGCACATAGACGCTAGACATGGGTCTCCGGTCTGCGGACAACCACACAGGGACTACGGGAAGTCAAAAGCAACGCATTGACTCATCCGCGCGACTGAGAAGCACTCAGATTTCTCGTAGCTCCTGCGCATCGTAGGGGTGGATCTCCATATTTTCCGGTGGGACATGCAGCAGCTATGAGACAACATAGCCATTCAGCCTGAGGGGCGTTTCGGTTTGAGGTCAAGCTCTGTAGATCTTGACCTTGAGCTCCGGGTCAAGTTGGTTTCCAGTTATATAAGTACGACTTAGCAGTTGCTTGCGGTTTGAAGGTAAAACGTCGCGGAGTCCTTTGTAGACGGGAATACCAAAAGCCCAAAGCGTGCCAGTCACAAGACGATTCTGCGTGGGGATGGATTGTCGGGCAACCGAGAGTGTGTGAGCGGGATGGAGCAAAGTCGACGTTAGAAGCAAAAAGCACCAAGGGCCAATGGGCGCTAAATAGTTCGTTCTTGCAAACAACGGCATCCGGGCAACTCGGACGGCCAGATGGTACTGAATATTCGTGCATAGCCTGAGCCACACTACTTGCTGGCGATAAAGACGGGTCATGGCAAACATTAGCTCCGAGTCGTGAATGAGTGCATACAAATAGCAGGAAACCTCTGACGCTACAGATATAGAAAGTCCAAAGTCCAAACAGTGGAGAAGAAAGCGTGAAACCATTGCAACGTCAGCATCAACCTAGCGAAACACCACCCATCATGAACGCCTCCACTCCCAGCCCGGCGTCCCGATCACCATCCGCTCGTGGATTGGTGGTGTTGCGGGGAAGCGAGGCTACCGCCGTAGAAGACTATCGATGGGCGTCAGCTAGGCACAAGCACAACACAGAAGAAACGTATACTTACTGTACTTCGAGACGTATTTGACCGATATGTCCGGAGTCTGACCCGACACGCACTGCAGACACGAGCACAATCAGCCAGCCGCCCACCACCCACGCAAAGCAAAATGCAACGTACCGAAGACGGGGGCTGCCCGCCCACCGTGTCGAAGCGGAACACCTCGCTCGCAATCTCGCCCTGAATCCCCGTGACATCCAGCCACGCAACATCGCGCGTCGAGTTCGTCGGCGCCGGCAGCGTGCCCTTGCCCTTCGCGATGATGTACGCGTTCTGGTTTCCCTGGAACGCGCCCGAGGACGTGAAGTCCCACTTCGGGCTGACGCCCTGGCCCGTGGTCGGGTTCGTGACGAAATAGTGCTGCGCGAGCACCTCTGGGGGGTTCACGAGGTGCAGGAGGTCGATGACCGCCTGGATCGGGTACGGGATGAGGTTCGTCCACGCGTTGAAGAGGTCGTTCTGGAGCGTCGCGAACGAGGGCTGGGAGACGATGCAGGAGACGTCTATGAGCTCCGCGACCGCGCCCGTGCTCCTGTATGCGCACGCGAGGTAAGCGATAGTCAGAAAAGAGGGGGAGCGGAAGGGACGTACGTGAAGTTGTTCGAGGCAGAGCAAGTGTAGTTCTGCACGCCGAATGCGAGCCCGATGAAGTTGGGCGGGACGGTCGGCGCGACGAGCTGTGTCTGCCCGCTCGGGAACGCAGGCACGAACGTGTCGATCGAGCAGCCCGCGAGCTGGAAGGACGGCTTCCCGTACAGCCAGGACCACGACGAGGTGAGCTGGGCGATCGCCGTAGCGAAGAGGGCGTTCACGATTGCGACCATTGTGGAGGGAATAGGGGCGTTGAAAGGTGGGTAGGTCGGAAGATGAAGAAAGAAAGGAAAACGGGACGGGTCGTGAAGAGGAAGGGGAAGAGAGAGCAGGAAGCTGAGGGATCGAGGGCGGCCCTCGAGGCAGCTCTTATAGCACCGACGGCATGAGTGCAGGGCGGACCGCGTACTGCAGGGGCGGCTTGCAAGCGGCCTGTTTCAGATCAACATGTGCGCGACCAGTGAGCTTGCCCCGGAGGGACTGGTCATTGGCCACCTTGTTCGGCACGCCCGGGGGCGTACACTGGCTTACAATAACGTGTTTTACTTAGCGCGCCGCGCTGGGCTCCGATTGTCGAGACGGGGCAGCGGCTCACCTAATCAAATTGGGCGGACGGGCGGCGTGCCTGAGCTTACCTCCGGACGCGACGCAGACGCGACTCCCGCCGTGTCTACGCCGGCTGAGGAAGCGGTGTCGTCTTCCTCAGCGTGTGCCCAAGTGACTTCTGGTACCGCCGCTTGTCTTGGCATAGACAGGTGCGCTCAAGCCATGTGCAGGACATACACTTCACGCCCGAGAATTCGGCGGATTCGTAGTGAGAGGTGCTGCCTTGCCCAACCCGATCGGCGAGCGTTCGTTTGCTCGACGTTGAATATCAAACACGCGACGGGCGCCCCGGAGGAGGCGCGCACCGCATTTCTTTCGGGTGTGCACCGCCATCCGCCCGTGGCGCTCAGACTGAGATGCGTGGCAGCAGCAGCCAACCACAACGAGTTTTGGATGATGTAAATTTGGCGAGCGCATCCGAGGCGAGCGCAGAGCTATTCCTAGAACATGACGGGCGATCAGGGGATCCGTTGCAGGTGCAGAAGTTGTCGGGACTCACAGAGAAGCGGAATCGGTGCACCGCGCGCTGGCGCCAAGTTCGCGCGTCGGTGGTACGTCGGTATGGATGTTGCACAACTGTCGGCGTTGTAGCGGTGTTAGGGAGTGAGAGACGGCTATGTCGACCTCTGCGCTGCCGGGGATGTTCACGACTTGCTGCTTCTGCGACCGGTGATATTTGCACATGTGTATGCATGTACTTACGGGGCAAGGCGTTCCATGACCCAAGTCTAGGATCCGCCCCTAGCCTCATGCTATAGAATGCGGCCAATTCATGAGGTGTCTTCGCAATACAGTCTGTATACAGGACGCGAAGACAAACCCATCTTGGCATACTACAAACCCCGGTCAGCACGTCTTACAACATTGAGCATCGCGTGAGGGATTCTCACCGGCGAGGCTCGGTATGCTGCGGTGCATATACGCTACTCAGCCTTTCTCAGGCTGGGCACGTCGGGCAGAGTGGGTTTCGCGGCGGGCACTGCTCCTCAGAGGTCGTGGTCGGCACGAAACAAGGAAACCGCTTGCGCATGCACTCTGAAACTGCCGCAACATAACGGGGACCCCGGAGAACGGCTCGGGCGGGACAGTGATCCGGAGCGGTTCCGGGGTCCCTACGCCTTCGCTTCCGGATCCGGTAGAGTGAGTGGGGCTTGCTCTGCACGACGAGCACAGCGATCCTCGAAATGCTGCAGATAGCTCGACTATGGCTTCCAACCCTACTCCTTTCGCTCATCTATGTTTCTCTCTCTCAGCCTGCCCAGAAAGATCTCGCTTTGCTCGCCCACGCCCCTCTGTTTGACTCAGAGAACATACTTCTTCTAACAGCACATCCTGACGACGAGTGCATGTTCTTTGCACCCACACTTTTAGCGCTTCTTGACGACACTGGGATGTACAACCGTCCCAAGATCCACTCATTATGCCTGTCTGTCGGCAACGCGGATGGTCTTGGAGACGTGCGCAGGCTTGAGCTTGAGCGGAGCCTGGATGTCCTCGGGATCGAGGACGGACGGAGATGGGTTGTTGACAGACCGTGAGTCATTTTCTCTTATTCTGTGGTACGTAACGGACGTGTCGAATGCGTACTGCTTTAGCAATGACACGACGACATTGGCATCAAGGATAGCCCTCGGGGCAGCTGCTGTTCAAAGTCTTCTAGCTTGTCAGACTGCGGGGTGCTTGACTTGGAGACTGTTGTCTTCGGATCTCCTAGTGTTTCCCTTGGCTTTACGTAGAAGCTCTCCGTCTCGTCTTGCGTGGAAGCATGTCAAGGTCTACACTTGCCTCAGACGTCGGTCACGCCAAGGTATGTGCAGCTCAAGACACTGCGAATACCACCCAGACCCAGGATTTACTGTTATGCATCGCGCAGACCGCAGCCCAATACATCTACATGTGTATAATCGTAGACGTGTGCACCGAGTGATTCAACCGACGCGTCGGATTACGGTGCGGGTGTCATACATCAGTTCGGCGGAAAGTCTACATTGATATCTCGAGAATGTAAGAACTGAACGGCATTGTTTTGTCCAGAGACCTCCAAGACAACTTTACAACCGAATGGGATCCCCAGACGATAGCCAGCGTGCTCCGACCATACGTTCTCGAGAATCGTATATCCACCGTACGCCATTCCTCCCTCCGTGTACACATCCTATCTAACACGGATTCTGCTGCTGCCAGATCCTCACCTTCGACCACCAAGGCATCTCCTCACACCCGAACCACATCTCCCTCCCCAAAGGCGCCGCGCATCTCCTCAGTACCCTCCCCTCCAACTCACGCCCGCGCCTCTTCTCGCTCATCACCGTTCCCCTGCATTCCAAATACCTCGGACCCACCGCTCCCATCGCCGCCAAACTCGCGCTCATGCTCTCCGGCGCGGGCGGGGCGCCGGTCGCGGTGTCGGGCTGGGATGGGTACATGCGCGCGCTGCAGGCGATGATGCAGCACCGCTCGCAACTGGTCTGGTTCCGCTGGCTGTACGTCTCGTTCTCGCGGTACATGTGGGTGAACGAGTGGGCGGAGGTGCCGGTCGGGGACGCGCGCGCGAGTGTATAGAGACAGATACGTGAGAGCAGGTGTCTCTTTCAGCTTTGACCAGTGACGCTCACAGGATATTACAGTGATACCACTATTTGACAAATGGATATGTGTTTAGATGCTCGAATCCAAAGCAAAGTCCGGTATTAGATCGTCGTCAGAATGGTTCTAATCCTTCGTTAATGTTTCAGTTCTTCAGGGACGTCATCGAACCCAAACCCGGTCGAGAACGCTATCTCGCACAACTGTCCCCCTGCGCACCCCACTCGCTCTCCCCGAACTTCCTTGCCGCCGTTCATTGCTTCGGGGGCTGGAACATCGCACTGTCCCGTGCGTGGCACCCCTCGAATCGCAAGGTACTAGGCGCCCCTGAAGGAACGCTGGCGGATCCTGTGCTCGCCGCTGTTGCTTCGTTGGCACTTCACTTTGCTTACGCTCGTACGCTCTCGCTTCAGTCAGTTTTTCGACGATATATCACGCACAACGACATCTTGTGACCTGCGTACCTTGACTACTCAGCGATCTAGTCCTACTATGTTTCTCGAGGGCTTGCATCTACAAATTCGACGATCAATGTTGTGCTGGCAACGTCAAGACAGATACCACCCAGCTTGACTCCGGCATCGGATTTTACTTGCAGCTGCCACACGAGGCTGGACACCACGCATCCAAGCTGTAGGAAGTCTCGGTGCCTCTCAGCCACAGACGAATGCTCAGTGTTCAGTAATACCGGCTGCAAAGATGAATTGTCTCCGGTCCCATTGCACTTCTGCCGTATACCTGTGCTCTGAATCTAGCCTCTCAATCAAGCTCATGCGGGAAAATTTGACGTACGCATCGCGGTCAGGCGACCCAATACTGAGTTCACTCCCACTTCGACTGAGGTTCGTCACTTTCATGATTTGGCGCTTGGAGATGCAAGGTTATAACCCCGATCCCTTGTCTGCTACAGATCCGCACCTAGTACCGATCCATGGCTTTCATTACTGCCCAGACGATGCAGACCGCCCTTCTCGTCGTCGCTCTCACCCTAGCAATGGTGCTATGGAAGCGCAAAGCCAAAGCAGGTCTTCCTCTCCCCCCAGGCCCGAGACCGCTGCCCTTCATAGGTAACCTATTCGATATGCCAACGAAGCATATCGCGCCGGCCCTACGAGAAATCGGAAGCCGATATGGTAGGTCCCATCTAGACTCCAGGCACTTGGCTTGGCCCCTCTGACGCTACCACTCGACATAGGCGAACTGACGTACCTCAACATGCTGGGCCAGCCGATCATTATCTTGAACTCGTACGAAGCCGCTATCGGACTTCTAGAGGGTCGTTCGGCGAACACCTCGGACCGGCCGAGACTCGTCATGGCCGAACTGTAAGTTGTACTGTTCGTGGAGGCGTGACGGCAGCGTCTCACGGACCACTGCCTGACCGTAGAACCGGGTATATGTACGAGTTTGCTGTCCAAGGCTACACACAAGAATGGCGGATACGCCGCCGACTCTTCCACACTTTCTTCCAGCCCAGCGCGATTCCTCAGTATCATCCCGTGCACGTTCGCGAATGTCAGCGCTTCCGTCAACGGCTGCTCGCCACGCCCGAGGAATTCCTGTCTCTCGCTCGCCAGTACGTTTTCGCATTCTCCCAGAATCTAGCCTACGAGCATCTGAGCCCTTTACCAGCGTCTTTAGCGCGACAATCATGGACGTCGTGTATGGGATCACTGTTACCGAGCGCGACGACCCTTATGTTTCGCTCGCGCAGAAGGCGACGATCATCTTCAGTAGAATTGTCGTCCCGGGACAGTACCTGGTGGAAGTACTCCCGTTTCTCAAGCACGTTCCCTCCCAGCTTCCCGGCGCAGGCTTCAAGCGGCAGGCAAAACAGTGGTCGAAGACTATATCGGCTGCACGAAATACCGCTTACGATGCCACCCTCGACGCTTTTGTATGTCGCTTTTCATGTTCAGCAGCATCATATCTCACTGGCTTCTCAGGATCAGGGGGCTGCCCGTCCTTCGATAGTCACATCACTTGTGGAGAACGCTATGTCTGACCATGGGAAGGTGTCCCCGCAAGATGACGAATATTTCAGAGACGTCACAGGGCTAGCGTATTTGAGTGAGTGAACTGTCGCAGCTCAAACTGACCTCTCAATTGACTCCGCGCGCATCTGATAGCCGGCGCAGACACAGTCGGTGCCACTCACGCTCCACTCACAATCAGAAAATACTGAGGTACCGCATATAATAGTCCCTATATGCTACGCAGGCGATGTTCCTGGCGATGGTTTTGAATCCGGACGTGCAGAAGAAGGCCCAGCAGGAGCTGGACACGGTGGTCGGTCCAGACTGCTTCCCAGATTTCTCCGACAGGGACGCCCTTCCGTACATCAACGCCGTCGTAAAGGAAATAATTCGGTGGCACAGCGTCCTGCCACTTGGGGTGTCCCATAGGGCGATGGAAGAGGACGAGTACAAGGGCTTCCGGATCCCGGCGGGCACTATCCTCGTTCCGAATGCATGGTAGTTGCCTTCGTGCATGGATCAGGATTACACCTTGGGCTAAGCTCTACGTCGTCATCAGGGCGATGTCGCGCGACGATCAAGCATACCCGGAGCCTGACGCGTTTATTCCAGAACGGTTCATGAAGGATGGGACGTATGGCTCCGATATCAGGGATCCAGAGACGTATCAGTTTGGATTCGGCCGCAGGTGTGTCTTAGTCACCGTGTCTCGCTTTGGCAGAACTAACGACCTCTGTCAAGAATCTGCCCCGGACGGCACTTCGCGAACGACGCGCTCTTCATCACCGTCGCCTCCGTGTTGCACGTCTTTAACATCGAGCCTCCCCTCGGGCCAGACGGAGAACCATTGCAGATCGTTCCCCACATCAATTTGGACTCTTTCCTGTCGTATGCATGCTGTGCATCTTCTACCGACCGCAATCCACTGAAAAATTCCGCCCAGGTACCCTGAAAAGTTCGAATGTAGGATCACGCCGCGATCAGGGAAGGCGGAAGCGCTGATCCGACAGGCTGTAAAAACGGAGCATTGAGCGGTGATTATGCGAGCCTTTGAAGACCCAGTATGGATGGATAGGTACGCGCTGCTAGGGTTCGGGGCACAAGCGGTATATCTGATTCACCGGAAACTCAAATCGATGAACTGAAGCCCTGTAGAAGTAACAATAGCGCGAAGGTCGCGAAGTCGAAGGAATGTGGCAGCGACAGCGCGGAAATGTTGCAATGAGCTCCTTTCGATAAGGACTGTCGCTGCGCAATGGAATTCGAATGAGCGTCAGGTAGTTCTGGGGCACGTCACTGCCAATTTTGAGCAACTGAAGCGGGACGCACTGACATCCGTATATATCCTCAAAGCGAATGTACAGTTTCCGTGGTACGTCCTTGACACATCTCGTACGACCCCTGAACGTTAACCTTCGACATTACTTCCGAGAACACCTCAGGCATGGACCAGAAAGAATTCTCCGGACCACATAGACGACCTATGAGCGGTCAGCGATCAAACTTAGGACACGATCTCTCCGCAGAAGCGCTTCTTGCTCCCAATAGTACGGCAAAGCACCCAGGCCTATCAAAGAATCGTCAGTGTGGTCCCGACCCGCCCGACCCGCACCCAGTGCTTCGCCTTAAAGCCTAAACCCCCATCTGGACGTTACTTGTCAGACCCCCTACTCACTCACGTTGCACCTGCGTAGGCCCCCAACATGATTCTATACGCCGCACTGCTCTGCGCACTCGTCTTCCTGTGGAGGAGGTCGCGCATTGCGCGATCCCTGCTGGATAAAGTACCCGGTCCCCCACGAGTATCTTTCCTGTTAGGTACGCCTTCAGCTTTACGCTTTACGTACCGGTACTGACAGCAATGCTTGAAATGTTCACTTTTCCCACAGGAAACGCGCCTCAGATCGCTGGCAGACAGTGCTGGGATTTTCATACACACATCGCGCGGAAATACGGGTCTGTGGTCAAACTACATTGGCTCTTCGGTGTACGTGAAACTTGAACGGAACCGATAAGGTTGTCTTCACACTGATGGTTTCTGTAGACCTCGGCGTTGTATATCTTCGATCCGCTGGCGTTGAGCCATATCGTCAAAGACCAGGGAAAATACGAGGAGCCCGCCTGGGTTACTGGGTATGCAACATTTATTCACGCCTGTGTGCACGCTCGAATTATCTGATATCCGCCATAAAGGACGAACCTCATGACGCTCGGCCCGGGACTGGGCTCAGTCACCGGTATGATGCGCCGTACACCATCTGGGGCACTGCAATTGCTCATCGCTTCCTTCCGCACAGGAGAGACGCACAGGAGACAGCGTAAGATGCTCACCCCAGTGTTCTCAGCCAAGCATCTCCGCACTATCGTACCTATCTTTCACCGGGTGACTGACAAGGCGAGATCTGCCACATTGCTGTTCCTGCGACGCGTTTTCTAACATGATTCGTATCTCGCATCTGGTACTATAGCTTATACAGGCGATCTCGTCTCGGGTGCAGACGCATCCCGAGGGCACAGACATCGACATCCTAGGCTGGATGAGCCGTGCCGCTTTGGAGTTGATCGGTCAAGCAGGAATTGGTTACTCGTTCGACCCGCTCACAGAAGATGTTCCGGATGCCTATGCAGAGGCTATTAAGGACTTCGCGTGCGTGTTAGTCCTACCATTTTTCTGTGCTAAGACACTGAGAGATTCACTGCGCCCGCATAGACCGGTTATGACGTCTCCGGGTATGCTTCTCATAAGACAGGCAGGACCATATGTCGGACATCTTGGACCTGCATGGTTGCGCCGTTGGATCATAGAGAAGCTGCCCCTCCGCGACATGCGACGTCTTATCCAAGTCACGGACGCATTACACGAGCGCTCCCTCGATATATTCCAAGCCAAGAAGGCCGCGGTCGAAGTTGGCGACGACACGGATGCGAAGGATATCATGGGCATCCTACGTACGTGCTGTTCATACCTCTGTGAATTGTATTTGGGCTGAATATGTGCAGTGCGGGAGAACATGAAGGCATCTGGCGAAGACCGCCTCCCCGAAGACCAGCTCATCGGTCAAATGTCGTGCGTATCCCTCCGGCAGCCTTCAATAGCTCGTTTCTCAATCACCTCGTTTGCAGGATCATCATCTTCGCGGCGATGGACACTACTTCAAACACCATGGCGCGTATACTGCAGCTTCTCGCAACGCACCCAGATGTACAGACAAAGCTAAGGCGTGAGATCATCGACGCGAAGGCTGTGGGGAGACCCCTGGATTACGACCAGCTGCACAATCTGCCGTATTTGGATGCTGTGTGCCGCGAGACGCTGCGACTGTAAGGAACCCTAATTCGGCTTCTACTTTCGATAACTGACGATGATTCCCAGACACCCTTCAGCCCCAATGTTTGCCCGGGAGTACGTGGCTCTTCGCTCTCGGGTCTCTCTCTTTCTATACCTAACCGTCATGCCAGGGTACTTGTAGACACTATCCTCCCGCTTTCCCATCCCATTCGCGCCACGGACGGAACACTTCTCCATGAGCTCGCTCTCCCCCGTGGCGCGAACCTCCTCGTGAGCATCCTTTCCTGCAACCGCAACGAGGCACTCTGGGGTGCCGACGCGCACGAATGGAAGCCGGAGCGATGGCTTGCGCCCCTTCCGGCGGCGGTGGAGAATGCGGCAATTCCGGGGGTCTACTCAAATCTGTGAGTGCACAGTTCGGCATGAGAGCGACGAGACGTGCTCACATTAAATGCCCATGGTCATGGATAGAATGACGTTCATGGGCAGTGCGCGGTCATGCATGTGAGCTTTCGAAGCCAATCTGTCTCCTTCCAGGGTTGGCGCGCTTATTGGGACCGGTCCACAGCGGCTTCACATTCTCGCAGTTGGAAATGAGTAAGCAAACACCCGCCAACCCCGCATGTCCTCTTGTGCTCAGAATCATTGTGGCCCACAGAGGTCGTCCTCTCCGAGATAATCGCCAACTTCACGTTTTCGCCTTCAACCGATACACCCGTGATCTGGAACTTCGCTGGGGTAACGTACCCTACCGTCAGCACAGAGAGCACGAAGTCAGAGCTGTGGCTGAAGATGAAGGCATACCGCGAAGGGTAGCGGGGCGAGAGCGAATTGAAGGCGGATGTGGTAAAAGTGACTGTACTAGTCAATATTAGTCGTGCAACTCAATGGGTGCGTGATACTAGACTCCAGCGTTTGTCAGCTAAACTGACGCCACTAGAATACTAGAAGAGTCCTCGTCGCACGGTTTCAGACTATGAACGCGAGCTTCTTCTATTGAGTCGTAGGTTTGAGGGGAATATGCCGCACGAATATAGCATTGCATCCGCCACAACCAGTCAGATGTCCGCCTAAAGCCCTACTGCTCCGCCGTCAGCGTTCCCTGAACTTAAAGCCAGTCTGCCCCTGGCTCAAGTAGCTTCTATCATGGAGTGCCTTCCAAGCTTTCCCCCAATGCTGCTTGACCCCGCGTCTCTGTCGACATGGCTCACCCTGCGATCCTCGTCGCTACTCTCCTCTTATTGACTGCAGTAGTATTATGGAGGCGTAGGACGCGCTCTCATATGCCTCTTCCACCCGGTCCGAGGGCTCTTCCCATCCTAGGCAACCTGCTGGACATGCCTACAAAGCGATTGGGACCTTGCTTGCGAGATCTGGCTGACAAATATGGTGCGTCTTTCCGGTAGCGCTATCATATTCTGGCCTTCCGGCGCTGACAAAGTCCTTTCGCTCATATGTAGGAGATGTGACGTACTTGAATATCCTTGGACAACCCACGATCATCCTGAACTCGTTCGACGCGGCCCACGCGATACTGGAAGGGCGCTCGGCAAATACCTCCGATAGGCCGCGGATTGTCATGACCGAGCTGTACGCAGTTCCCTACTCGACTCCCTAGGCCAGTTCATTATTGATAAACACTTTTAAGAGCTGGGTTCGATTGGCAGTTTGCGGTGCAAGGCTACACACAAACGTGGCGCAAGAATCGCCGGGCGTTTCACGACGCGTTCCACCCGAATGCGATTCCACAATATCGGCCGATTCACCTGCGACAGTGCCACCGCTTCCTGCAGCGGCTGCTAGAAGAACCAGAGAATTTCATTGCCCTTGCCCGCCAGTACGTTTGCGACCCGCGACGTCCCCGTTGTTCGTGAGGCTCATAGTTCTTGTAGCGTGTTCAGCGCTTCAATCATGGATGCCGTCTACGGGATTGTGGTTGCCGAGCGCGACGACCCAGTTTTAACCCGTGCTGAGCAGATCGCGGCCACATTCAGCAACATCATCGTTCCTGGTCGATACATGGTCGAACTGCTCCCCTCTCTCAGCTTCCTGCCATCCTGGCTTCCTGGCGCGAGGTTCAAGAGGGACGCGAAGAGATGGCGCACACAGGTCATTGCCGCGCGCGATGAGACTTACGATGTATTCATGGAGAGCATGGTATCACTTGCGTTATCCTCCCCGTACCAAGGGAACACATTGTGCTGAGCGATACTTTCTAGGCAAACGGCAACGCTCGCCCGTGCGCCCTATCCTCATTAGTCGAGACGGCCACGCAGAAAGAAGGAAGCCTCTCCGAGGAAGACGAGCAGCGTTTCCGCAACGTTGCGGGCCTAGCGTATCTTGGTAAGTAGTTACTGAAGCATTTCAATCTGCCCCTCGTAAGTCTGACGAGGGCGGATGACCGACAGCTGGGGCAGACACTGTCAGTGCGACTCGATATCTGTTATCGCATCCGTCTCTTCTGACATTCAGCACCTTAGACACTGCACTCAATGCACGCCTTCTTCCTCGCCATGGTCCAATTCCCCGAGGCGCAGAAAAAGGCACAGCAAGAGCTCGACGCGGTTGTGGGTCCAGACAGGCTTCCCGAATTCGCGGACAGAGAAGCACTGCCGTACGTCAGGGCGGTGATTAAAGAAACTATTAGGTGGCACACCGTCGCGCCTATCGGAATCTCGCATCGCACGGTTGAGGAGGACAAGTATAATGGATACCGGATCCCCGCAGGCTCGGTCGTCGTACCAAATGCCTGGTAAGTGTTGGGACTTACACTGCTGCGTTCCCGGGCCGTCGTGTTGGGCCCGTTTCGTCCTCACGAAGATGCAGGGCGATGTCGCAGGATCCTGTTACGTTCCCGCAACCGGAGAAGCTTATCCCGGAGAGATTTCTGCAAGACGACAAGGGTGCCGCCCATGTCATAGATCCGGAGAAGTTCCAGTTCGGCTTTGGTCGCAGGTGAGAATGATCATCTTTGCTTTCGCGCGAGACGACCGCTAACCTCGAGCGTAGGATATGTCCAGGACGGCATTTTGCCAATGACGCGCTGTTCCTTGCAGTCGCCTCGGTGTTGCATGTATTCGATATCGGTCCCCCTGTGGGCGAGCACGGGAAACCTCTACCCGTGGCGCCAAAAATAGTCACGGATTATTTCCTGTCGTAAGTCTAGCACACTCTTCTCTCGGCAAGGGCTTGTGCCGAACGCATTTCGTTCCAGATATCCGGAGCCGTTTCAGTGTACCATTACCCCGCGCTCGGAGAAAGCCAGCATGTTGGTCAGAGGCTCGGATCTCGTTATCATCAATGACGATGAGATGTGAATTGGCCCGAATGGTTTATACTCGTTGGCGTCGAGGACACATCTTGTATGTCCTCTTGTATAATGATATCATCAACTTAAAGGCTTGTATGCCTCGCGGAGGTCTGGAGCCTTTCGACATTTCCGAATGCGAGACTCATTACATACCGTAAAATGGACTATCCAAAGTACTTCCTTAAGTGCTTCTCACTTGCAGATCCAAAGACATAGACGAGCGAGTCAAGAACTGCCTTCGATGGATCCCTAAGGAGTAAAGTGAGTAACACTAAGTCGTCGTGTACACTTGCCCACTGAAACTTGCACACGAGCCATGGATGTATATCCAATAATAAACATCACATTTCAGCAACTCAAAACAGCATTACTATCAAAGGCATCATTCTAGTGAAGCGACCCAATTCCCAACAAAATATTTAGTGGCATAACATGCGGGCGTTGCGCAGCGCAACATTTAGGACGGGGGGCTGCAGAACCAGTCATCAGCACAAGCTCCTGTCATCTGAGGGGAGAGCTGGACTTACACAGGGGCGACGGTGGTGACGGGTCCGGGGTCCGTGGGGAGCGTGGGGAAGGGCGTTGCGCGGCACGCCTGCTCGATGTCGCGGTGGGAGAGGCCGGCGGGGAAGTGCGCCTTGCTGGCGGCGGCGGGCGGGGTGGGGACGACGTCCGAGCAGTCGATGAGCGCGCGGGTGTTCTGGCCGAGCACGGTCATCTTCGCGAACGCGGCCTTGAACGCGCTCTGGAGCTTCGCCTGGTTGTTGACGAACGACTGCCACTCGCAGGCGGTGCGCTGGTCGCGCGCAAGGAGGCCATCGGACTGGAGACGGAGCTCACCGCCGAGGGGAGACTCGACCTCACCCTGGTTGCTGCCGTTGCCGGGGAAGAGCGTGCCTTTGAGCTGCGTCTCGATGAAGAACTGGGTGTCGAACAGCTCGGGGGTGGAGTCGAAGGGCGTTCCCGGGATGGTGGGGTCGACGTGGTCGGCAGCGGCGATCGTGTGCCTGTGAGACGTGGGTCAGTGTAAGGTCTAAGAACGAGGGTATGTGGGGACATACGAGGCAAGCAGGGCAACAACCTCAGCGGGGGTAAACTTGCCGGCATCCTCGAAGCGAGCGAGAATCTTGGTGACGTCGTCGAAGGGCTCGGGGACCGTCAGGTCGGGAGCGGGCTGGGTCGCGTCCTTGCGGCCGATGAAGACGTTCAGGCGGGGCGCGCCAGGGCAGTTGGAGACACCGATGGCACCGGCCAACTGGATGCTGCACCCAGAAGTCAGCAATGCATAATGCCATCAAATCCAGCATGAGAGAACGTACAAGTCGGCGGTGGTCAGGTTGTGGCGGGCGATGAAGGGCGCCTGCTCGCCGATGATCTCGTCAACGCCGTTGTTGGCGTGGAAGTTCGTCTCGATGTCGGCGAAGATGGCAATGGAGCCGTCCGCGCCTCCACCACCGAAGACACCGGTCTTGGCGATGGCGGGCGAGATGCCGATGGCGTCGTGGAAGGTGAGGCGGAGGGACTCGTGGACCTCCTCACCGCACTCGCCGCCGTCGAACAGGTTCGTCTGGATGTCGTCGATGACGGGGAAGAGCGCGCAGCAGGCCGCGTTCGAGGTGACCTGGCCGGTGGCGCACGTCACACGGCGGGTGAGGGCACCTGAAAGGAAATGTCGCTCATGTCAGCGAAGGCGTACCCATAGAAGCAGGGGCAAATCATACCGTTAGCGACCTGGAGGGCCGCGAGGAGGGAGACGAAGGAACCAAGGAGCTTGAACGCCATTGCCTGGGATTGCGAGGGATGGAGGAAGAGAGCTCGTTGGCCTGAGGACTTCCTGCAGTTTTGCGGCAGCCTTTATACTCCTTCGCCTGGGCCCTCAGCGTTCTGCGAACTTGCATTTGCGGCGGCCATCCCCATACGGGCGCAGCCCTCATGCGCGCGCCCGGACTGCGAACTTGCGTACATACGCGCCCCAGCCAATCGCAGGGCACGAATATCGCCATTCATAGAAGGGCTGGCGGGCATGAGAGTGTCCCAAAGCGTCGGTGAGACGCGTTCGCGCCGTCCCATGGCCAATAAGCGGGTGCCGCCAGCCCAAACGACTCAAAGAGTTCCCCAACGGGACCGGAATCGGGGGCGCGTGCGCGGAGGGCGCGTCCGGTATCCTGTACACGCATGAGAAGATCGACGGGTCGACTGTATGCGTTCGGGCGTCCCGGGAACAGAGCTCGGGTGCATCAAAGCCCTATTGTTCCTGGAGACGTTAATAAAATAACCAGCCTGTGGGCAGGTGCGACAGGAGGCTGTGGTACGCTCTGACGTACCAGAGAAAAAGGAGACCCGGTTGTGAGTTGCCGAACGGGGAGGCTGGGAGGCCGTGCGAAGTGGTGTGTCGAGTGTGTGAGCAGAAAGACCTTGTTGAGCGCCTTCCCGGGCCCGAGGGAGTCGTGCTCGCAAAGCCTGTTTGCAAGCTCCGGGCGTAGATGATGGGCACCCGTGAATAGCCGGTGAGACGGAAACGCAATGCGCAGATGGGCTGTGGTCTCTGGGAGCTCCGGAGAGGACATAGTGCGCATCGGGCCTCCGTATATGGTAATTGTTGCATCCAGCCGTGTGTGATTGACATGTACATGTTTGACGTGGTAAGTTGGCAATTGGTTACACATCATCCATCGAGGGTCGTCCAAGGGTCCTCCCTGCGGTGATGAACGCTGCGGTGCGTAGGGCAGCGAGGCCGAGCTCATCTGACTCGAATAAATGGTCATCTTGAAAAAAACCATTGAATCGGGGACACGCCCATGGTAGAGGCGTCGCACGCACCGTAGGCTTGGCCCTTCCTCCTGTAGCAAGGCCGAGGTTTCCCGAAGCGCTCTTGGGAACGGCCCTCGTGTTTGTTCCCGCGCCCTCGGAACTAGCCACACCGCTTGCAGCTGGTGCGGAAGGAACGGGGTACCGAACTAGGTTCCTTAACATACGGCCGGCGTTGGAGTACAACATCATCCTTGTGCCGTTCTTGTTCCTCTCGCGGGTATAATAATAGACCGCTGGCAGGGTACGCCGAGGACGCGCGTCGCTGTCGAGTAGTAGACAGATGGATGTACCGGATTGATAGCACCCACGATGCTTCTCGAGCAACACGCCACCTGTGTCATGTTTGCCTAGTTTCGACGTTTGCGTTAATCAATCCCCGGCTATGAACAAAGAAAATTCAGCAAGTTCCCAGCAGTGAAGCTTCCTGTCGCGAATAGACAGGTGGGCGCCCGAACTGTCGGTAGGAGCCCACTGGCTGGTATGAACTAGCAGACAGTGAACGCACGGTACCGCATGGACGATGGGCAAATATTCACAGCGACGTACAGGTAATGTAAAGGCGGTTTGTGTGTAAGCAGAGTCGGCTAGACCGCTCGTGAACCTCCGTCGACGTCATGTTGTCTCAAGCTAGGAAAAAGTACCGAGTGGTTTCAGAGTTTCAGAGTGCTCGAGGCAAAGACTCACCCCACTGCTTGCGCCCCCGTCCGCACATGTAGGCAATTGACCCCGAGAGACCCTGCCTGGACTCCTCCAGTTCGACTGGTGGCAGAACAGGAGATTACGCCCGGTTGATGTCGCGATTCGCATACAGCATTGCGTCGACCGTACTGCAAGTCATCAGCAAAAACCCAAACGGCCACGGTGCGTGCAACAACGGCTGCCGGAGGACGTAAGATTATCGAGCGAATCATGCCTTGCGGATTGGAGCCTTGTGGGGTGTCAGGCACACTCCGCTGCCAGGGACACCAAACGCGATATGAAATCTGGGTAACCGAGGAGTGTGGACGCGTCCGGCGTCCCAACATAGCAAGATTGCACCGATACAAATGTACTACAAATACAGGATTGACAGATCTGTCCAGAACATTAGATTAGACAACCAGGCATGGTCGTCGCAAAGAGGGCTAACATACCATGCACAGACAGCGAGGAAGCACGGGACTAGAACATACTCGCAAACTTGGGGTCATGCCATACTTCTACGACGTCGTTCGCAAGCTTCATGTCTGGGAGCCCGGGCCCTCAGAATGCATGTAGTTGCGGGCGAAGTGGACGGCACGCACCGACGTTGAGACCCAATTGCACGCAGCCCATCATCTTAATGGTCCGCTCGTCCACCACCTGGCCGATAACCTCCATGTAGGGCGCGTCGATCTTCACGTCCTGCGATACGCTCAGACTGCGCTCGATATTTTTGGCCCGTGTAGCACCCGAGACACACCTTGAGCATCTTCACTTCCACTTCTCCGCCGTCTGAGGCTTCCACGATCGCTACGTCGTCTCGGAACTATGCCCGAAGCTCAGCGCTCAGCCCGGGAGGTGCGGTTAAGAAACTGCCGGTGTGAACGCACGTTGATGATCTTCGCGATGAGCCTGACAGTCTGACCCTTGAAGTCGGCCATGCGGGCTTTGTTAACGCGTGGTGAGCGGTGGTCTGACATGAGAATGCGGCGGAGGAGAGGAGATGGTCGTGGTGGAAGGCAAGTCGCGTACCGTCGACGCGAGGCGCGTCGCGAGGCGTCGCGTTCTTCACGTTACGTCACAGTCACTGTTAAGGCATAACAGGGCATAACCTGGCATAACGCGTTCCACAGTCACAGACGCACAGCGCGAGCTCCTCCGACTCGCATAAGTCGCAGTAACGCGAACTGTAGACCTACTTAGGACCACATACAGCGAAACATATGGGTTTACAACATCCGAAACATCTTTTCAGGCTTGCAATCAATGGTTATGCTAGATGCTGCTCTACAACAAAACCAGATCCGCTGTGGCGCGTAAGCGCTGGCAGCTGCAGACGCCTAGACCGGCGGTAATGAGCGAAAAGTTCAGCACCGGAGCAGACGCGTACGAGTACTCCCCCTGCACTTTTGGAGTGTTCAGCGATAAGGAGCTCCATATGAGCGCTGCTCAATGGAGTGTCTCTGCATCCATCTCTTTGCTGAGGGGATCTTCCGTGCGGTCCCCGCGTGCAAACACATGTGCGAAGAACGGTCTTCCCACCGATGAGAGTGCAAGTACAAGGATGGCGCGTCGAGCATGCGCCCATGCGAGTGTCTCTTTCAGAGACAAGGCGTCGGGCTCTGCGATGTTTGACAGAATGGGGATTGCGCGGCCGCCAATCTCGGTACTGCACCCAACTTTTGGCACAGCACCCAGCCCGAGCGACCCTGGGAGCCGGATCACGGCACTCGAGCTCGCACGCGCATCCGGTGCGGATGGATTCTGCATCCCCAACCCCTGGTTCGGAGGCGAGGGTTCGGTCCCGTGTGTCGGGACGCGAGAGAGAGAGAAGACCGTCGATGCAAGAGGTGACAGCGACCAGCAATGCGGTAGCAGAAGCATGCCAGCTGCCTGCTCCATGCGGGTGCGCGTGAGCGAGGGAACGGGTTGACACCCCGAGTCAAATTTCTGACCGACGTCGAAGATACGACGCGGCCCATTGCATTGGACGACCCAGCAGTACGGCAAGGCAAGGCTCTAGTAGATTCGTTTGGATTGACAGGTGGTACGGCATGGCTCTAGTCACTTCGGAAAGGCGAACACCCGTGCCCACCCACGCATGAAGCGCGGTGCCGCTTGCTCCAGCAAGCGAGGTGCCTCGTCCGCCGTCCCTACCACCTGGTCATCAGCGAGGAACGAGGGCGCAAGATGTGCTCCAAAACTCACAGTACCTCGCAGAAAATCAGACCGCCGCGTAAAGCTGGAACTCCCAAGGGAGCCGCTGTTGCGGCCCGCCTTCGCTGAACCATATCCTGCGCAACCGGCAGTTTGCGTACACCTTCACGTACGAGACGTGTGAATAGACCCCGCTGGGTACTTGGGTGGCCCGGTGCCCAGCCAGAGAAGAAGAGGAAGCACGCCCTTCTTGATCTTCGTGGGTGAGAGCGGCGGAGGAGAAGTGCGGGAGGAGGGAAGGGAGGTTGATAGCCACCGTGCACCACGACGTGAGTGGTCGCGACGAGGGTGGGGGGAAGGAGAGCGGGAGGAGAAGCAGCGGCGGGCTCCCAAGCTTTAGGTTCGGTTCTTTCTGGAGGGTTACCGTCAGCGTACGGGCCACAGGGACGGGGCGGGATTCAGGAGGTGCGGACGGGCGACCATACGTACCACAGGGTCGAACCCACAAGGGAACGTATCACTCATAGCATGAGCACATCGTTTTCAAGCCGACACGTTCGTTTGAAATGGGTACCATTGCAGCAGACATAGAAGACGTCGTCTTGCGTCCAAGGTCGTAATATCTTTCTAGCAAGACACATACCTGGAATGTGGCGCACCGTACGACACCCTCCCGACCAGACTGGTCGGCCAGACCGACCTCAAAAGCCCACTCTCTATGCAAGTTCCGCACTTGCAGATGTATCCAAGGATGTTTCAACCCCAAGTGTCTGTGAGACGCACGCGAGCCCCCCGCAGGCGGACATCGGATGTATGTCGTCCTGATGGTGGGCGACTGGATGTGCAATACGCTCTGTCCTAGCGCATAGTCTGGGGAAGAGGACTCTTCAATATCGTCGGAGAGGTCCATCAGCTTCCTCGGGGTTGGGGGTGTCGGTTGCGAAGCAGCATCATTGAGGATGCAAACGAAAGAATCGGAGGGCAAGGAGGTGTCGGCGTGCGAAGCGAAGAGACTGAGCGGATCGCTGCCCGTAGATGAGAAGAGAGAGACAATGCTGGGTTGCACTGCTGTAGCAAACATAATCCTCAGAGGTAGTGACGGTCTGGTGGTCAGTGGCGGTGTGGTGGTGGTCGCCGTTGCGAATCAAGTCGCAGTCGCAGCGCCCTAGTAGCGCCCTCCAGTTCTCCAGTCCGGCATTCTCCGAGACGCTACTCAACGCCGCCACGTTTTCGCCTGTTTTCGCAAACTCTGTTACTGCACATCCTTCAATCTAAGTCATACCTCGCGGCAGCAAGTTCTTCAAATCTATGTGTATTCACTTTCAGATATCAAGTAACTCCTCGTGAACTGTGATAGGTGTGGATTGCACTCCTGCGAACCTAGCAATTAATATTGCCTTGCTGGGGTCAGCCAGACGTCTGGTAAGTTGTGTTATCCCGATTCTCGGTGTTGGCAGGATTAGCTCAGGAGAACATGGAATTGCTGCTTCTAACTTGATTATCTTCACAGCACATACACAAACTCCATATGCCCAGAAACGTCCACAGCTTTTTAAGCCTTTGGCCAGCGTGTACAGTCACTGTGCGATCTTCTTGCTGAGACCTCCCCCATCGGCCGCGGGAACGGGTAACAACGTCTGCTGCGACAAACGATCCCTACTAGCTCCTACTGAAATAGAAGACTCGTCCAAAACAATACAATACCGGTATACTCCGGCAAAGCAAGCGCCATCCACACTTCGGCTACCCAGTCGCAGTGGGACTCATAGTTCACTTCCAACTATCACTCCTGGACATCTAACATATACCCCCCTGCTCTCCTCGCCTCGACCTCGCGTTCAAGGACCAGGCGATGTGTCGTCAAGAGGAGCACTCGGCGTCAAGTGATTAGAAGAAAGGTAGATGAATTCGCAACACAATGACCAGGCGGAGCAACCTATCCATCGCTATCGTAGTTCATAGAAGCCAAAAGCCGCCACTGAACGTGTCCCTTACAGAGATCAAGGCTGCGAGTGGCGTGGGCCACCGCTTGGTCGCTGTGGCCAGCCTCATGTACCGCAGGCCCATGCACATGGGCCTCGAGGCGCAACGGCCAGTGCACATTCCCTCGTTTTGTGCTGCAGCGCTCGTTCTGACATTCTATAACAGGCAGGAGGCGCTTTGTATTCACCTCCGCGAGCCCCAGGGCGCTGTCCGAAGGACCGAGCCGAGCGATCGCATCGCCGTGAGTGGCGTGCTATTGTACCCTGGCTAAAGCGTCGGGTGCGGGACCATAAAAGTGCGCGCCGCGTCTGCGGTAGGCCCATCGTTCTCTTGAACTCCTTCCACCACCTGCTCCTCCCCCAACACATCCAGCGCCACTCTCCCCCGCTCTGAGAGCATCGACCCCAACATCCACTACCATCATGTCTACGCCCTCGAGGGTAGACACCCCCAACACCGGCGCCTTAGGCTTTCTAAGCCGAGGCATCCGTTCAGTGTCGAGCTTCGTCTCGACCATGTTCTCCTCACAGGCAGCCGAGTACGTCCTTCCAAGCGCTTGCGCGCTGAAATTAGAGACTCATCTTAGCCACAGGGTATCGGCACACGACGTACCCGCGGATGAATCGGCACCGGCAACACCTCGCGCGTCCCAGGCATCCGACGACCTCGCGCACTCCGGCTCGTCCTCTTCGGAGGACATCGACAACTCGGCCCCCGCTCTCGACGACCCAACCAGCGAGGACGACGCTCACTCGGTCTCCTCGCAGGAGGAGCAATCGGTTGGCCCGGACGTCCTCGCGACGCGGGCTCTGGAAATGGCATCGGTAGCTGGTCCATCGAACAGTGAGTCTCTTCATACTAGGCATCTTTCCACAACTGACACGCCCTTCGCGCTTCAAGCGTCCTCTTCTGGCATGCTCGTTGTGCCAGCATCATCATCGGCGGACCTCAACCCTGACCCGGACAACCCCCCTCGACCCGCACCGTCCGCAGCGGCGGTCTTGTATCGGCAACGCGCCCCGCTCCGTCGCGAAGGCGCGTTCTACGGACTACCCGGTCCTTCGTCTACGGCGAATGAAGCGTCCACCTCCTCTGCCCCGGCCCCTCCACCCCGGCCTCGCGGGCAGCTGCGGCGCGAACCGGTTTGGCACGACGGCGAGGACCCGAGCACGGTAGCCCCCGCGAGCGAACTTCGGGGCAGGGATCCACGGACCATCCCCGAGAACCGTACGTACCTATATGCTCCATCCTCTTCTCTTGTTCTCAACTCACCTCGATCTTCTGCAGGGTACTGGCACCCGCGCTGGGGTCCGATCCCCACGCTTCGGCAGATCCACCCCGGCCCCGGCACTCCCTCCGCGCGCGACGTCATCGCCTGGCTGCAGCAACGGTACGGCACGAGCTCGAACGCGTTCTGGCAGGCCGTCGACCACGTCTTCCCGCTCCCCGACGGCGTCGACCACGCGCCCCTCTTCGCGCGGATCCTCGAAACTAGCCAGTGGCGGAACCAGGACCCGAACTGGATGGACGGCGTCGAGCCTGTAGAGCGCGTGCGCGAACCTGCGCGCGCGGACGACGCGGCGGACTCGGACGCGGACGCGGAGAGCGTCGGGTACTTCAGCGACGACGACGCAATGGTAGAGGATGCGGAGGACACCACGGCTGCCCCTCAGGCTGGCCCGTCATCGCTGGCACTGGTGCCGTTCCGGTCTTCGTCGCGCGCGCCCAGTCGCGCCTCCTCGGTACACTCCTCCCCGGTACACTCCTCCTCGGCACTGCCCGCGTCGTCGCCTGGCGCAGGAGCCTCCACGCAGTCGCCGGGTCACCTGAAGCGCGCACGCGACTCGAATGGCGATGCGTCCGACGAAGAACGGTCTACGCCGCGGCGGCGACTCGATCCCGAGCCCCAACAGTCCCCAGCCGCTTCCTCGTCTTCGTCCTCGGCCACTTCCCGGAGGATTACCCGCTCTGCCTCGCACTTCTCGCGGCGCGGCGCGTCGTTCGCGCCCGCACCCGTCGCAGGTCCCAGCAGACCCGCGCCTGCACCCCGGGCACCGCAGATCACGGTGACCCCACCGTCGCGGGACGTGTCCTTCACACTGCCGCGGCCGCCGACGGAAGGGTACCTGGCGCCAGGGGTGGGTCGGGGGATGAGGCGTAGACGGTCCTCATCGAGCTCGTCGCGAGGAAGTTCCCGGTCGTCCCCGTCCTCCTCCTCCTCCTCGCAGACGATCCTCCGTCCCCTGAGCACAGCTGCCGAGAGCAGCACTAGCACTCCGGGCGCCGGTCCCTCCTCCCTCCGTGGTCCGTCCTCCCCAGGGCCATCCGGAGAGAGCGCTCAGCGGCGCCATAAACGGCGACGCGACGAGGCGGAGGCGGAGGACAAAGGTCGCAGCGACGACAAGCGTCCGCCAGAAGACGAAGGGTCCAGCCGAAAACGGCCAAAGCGGAAGTGATTGGTCGCGCCTGCGGTTTGCTGACGCGGTGCATAGACGATTATACCCCCCGGACTTAGACGGCTCCTTCGAGGGCCCCCTTGTAGATAAATGTCCACGGCCATCAGGTTGTGGGTTTTTTTCGGATGTACTTTAGATTAACTTGTAGTTATATCTGGCCCTGGCTTGCATTTATCCTGTGGCGTGTGCGGTTTGTAGCAATAAAATTGGCTGCTCTCTGTCTTTCTCCATAACGTCTCTCAACCCTGGACCAGCATATCGTAGGATATCGGTAAGGGCGCCAAATTGTGCATCTTGTTTAAGTTCGCCCATCTGCTGTTCCTTCTTTTCTTCCATCATTGGCACAAACAGGTTTGGATAATGAAGGACGACACTAGTATCGGTGGCCAACCCCGGGCTGAACGGGATATACAAGACGCTCCTGTCGAAATCTTCGACATGCAAGGTCTTCCTGTCGAGATCTTCGACGGTATCCTTCGCAACATTCACGAGGACAAGCTTGCGATTCTCGCATGCTCCCGTGTGTCGCGCCTATGGCGCGAAATCGCCCTTCCCTACCTCTTCGCATCCATCGATATCTACCGCGAGGACTCTTTTGACGATCTTCAAGACTTTCTCGACACAAATATCGAACTTGCCCGCCTTGTGCGCCGGCTCCGCCTGACGAGCCAACGGGACCCAACAGTTCATCTCCAGTCCGACAGCTTTCCAATTCTCGATCGCACCAAGCTTCGCAACCTCACCGCAGCACTCCCCCAGCTGGAAGAACTTCACCTTTACATGATCTTATTGGTCGACTCGAGTCCAGATGCCCTAGGCGGCCCGGATCAGTGTCTACCCACACGGAGGCTGGAGACGCTGACCATCGAGTTCGTTAACCCTCGTTCCTCAAACACACCTCAATCTCTCCTCACCTTCTTCAACACCATCTCGGTCTTTACATCGGTAAAGACGCTCGTGCTAACCTGGCCCCCCATTCCCGATGCTCTCCTCGACCCGGCACACCTTATCCGCACGTTGGACGTGGGCGCACTCATCTCCCGCACACCCTTTATTGCACCCGAAGAGCGATGGCACCTTCTGTACGACGCACTGCGAAAAGCCCTCGTTCCAGGATGCCTCCGCGCGCTGCATCTTGGGGGCAGATATAATATATCAGCAGGGCACCAGCCAGCAACATTACGCAGCTTCGGTCAGCTCGTACGACATGCGGCCCCGAACGCACTGCGTATCGACATCCCGTTCCCAGCACGCTGGCCCGTCAGACCGGGCGAAGACAGTCCAGGTGCGGAGTTATTCCCTATGAGTACGCCGCGAGGCATGCTGACCATCGCACGGTTGAACAGAGCATTGGCGCTGCCTGAACCTCAGCTCGTGTACTTCCGTCACCACCGTGATGCACCGGATCCACCTGTATAGCATCGACACGCACGTTCCTCTTGCTCGGGTCTGCATCGCGATGCTCGCGAACGTCCCTACAACCCTCCGCGTATTCACGCTCAAAGTCCACGGTGACGCGACGGAGTATGCGCGAGGCGACAGCGCGGAAAGGATCGGTCTGCGGGAGCTTGACACCGCGATGATTGAGCGTTTCGAGCGGCTGGAGAGAGTCGAGGTGATGGTGTTTATTGACTTGCAGCATCGTGAAGGAGTCAGCGTCGACTTGCAGGAGTACGCGTTGGCGGTATCAAAGGCGATGCCGAGGCTGCAGGCAAAGGGAATGCTTCAAGTCTCTGTCGATGATGATTAGGTATATATGGTGCGTTACGATTACTCTATGTGACGGGAAATATCATGATGCAGTTACTTACACGAGAAACCATAGGCGACTTTTTGATTACCTCGTATCGAAGCAGCATCCTATTTTGCACACAACGCCACTACCAACGAGATTCACTCCCTCCAACAGAATCCCCTGGATCCTCATTCGATTCAACTTTCTACATCTTGTCGCTCTTGACCGGCGTGCCGTTTCGCTCGACGAACGACTCAGGGTGCTTGGTGCAGATTTTGATTTCGTCCGAGCACGCTGGTCGCTCGACCTAGATGAACACCGGGTACTCACCGATGCTGACTTTGACGTTTTAAAGCCACTACAGGTCGGATATGTCCGTATATCGATCACATTTTTCTGCGGGTGTCAGCCTCCCGCTGACCGCCGGCGGCCCACTGGCAGCCATGGCTAAATTACCGGGGCAGGGAGCATCGCTGCCCCGTTAACCCCGTCTTTCCTTCCCTCCACCTCCTTCCCACCTCAGCCTCTGCTTGGTGAGTCCTGACACTTCCTGTTCTTCCTATTCTTTCTCTGTCCCTTGTTCTCGCCCCTCCTGTATTTCACGTTCGTTTATTCTGCTCCTTTCTCCCTCCGCGTTGTGCTACTGAATCTCCACATATCCTCGAGACGTACTGATCGCACTTTATTCACCTTCTTCGAGTTAGGTACTCATTCACATCTCCGCCTCCGCCCTCGACCCGCCGCCTCCGTTCCGCTCTCGCTTTCGCCACCTAGACTCGCCTTTGCTCCGCCGACTTCGCCCCGCCCCCTACACGCTGCCTTCAAAATAAACTGACATTTACCCAGCTGACAGTCTTCAGGTCAGGCACCCTCGCCCCCGCACTCGCCATCGACCGGCTCTTGATCCCTCCTTGGCCTTCGCTCCGCCGCCCGCCGCCCGCCGCCCGCCGCCTTCGACTCGCTACCGCCGCCCCGCCGCCCCGCAGGCCCTGCACTCTCCTTTGCCTTCGACTCCCCCCCTCCGACCCTCTGCCCACCTTTGCCCTCACTAACTTAGCTAGCGTTCTTCAGATTAGATATTCTACTTTCGTTTCGACCTCGCCCTCGCCCTCAACGTCTCTGATCGACCCCAAATTCGCCCCTTGGTCCCCCTTTCCTCACAGGTAGCCTCGTATTTCTTCCCCGGGAGAGGAACTCCAGTCCCGGCGCATACCTTTCGTGGTCCTCGGGATAAGTACCCGTCCGCGCGCCGTGGCCGCCGCATCCGGGGGCGGGAAACCGAAATGCGTTTTCCGCTTTCTCTCCGTGGTACATATAATGTTCGCTGATGTTTGTGCGGCTTACCTGTGAGCGCAAGCCGCGGTTCGAACGTCTTTTTGCAGGTAAGTGCCTATGTAGTGTGGGCGCGTTAGCGAACGCGGGCTTATTTCCCATGCTTGCTGAGTTTTGATGAACGCGTACTTGGGTAGAACATCCGATCCACTTGTATCGTCTCATCACTTACTACACGCAACGATATATGCTATATATGCTATATTGGTATACAAAGAGCAACTGTATATCGCCGCAGGCTGGGCGTACAGTCCGTGTATGACATGTATCTCTCCCCAAGGTACACCCCGGTGCAAGCGTTCGCGTTCATTCATTTCTTCACCAGCCCTCACAGCCCACGCACCCACTCCTCGACCTGCCCCCACACAGTATCGCGCACGCGCTCGTCCCAGTAGTCCATCATGAGCACGTCGTGCGGCGCGTCCTTGACCCAAATCGTGTGCACGTCCACCCCATCGCGCTCCATCGCGCCGACCAGGCGCATCACCTCGCGCTCGAGGCGCTCCGCGTCCCCTAAGACGACGCACGACTTCGGGAACTCTGTGAAGAGGCTCAGTCCGCGCGGGGAGGCGATGACGGGGCGCGCGAGCGACGTCGGGCTGCGTTCCTGCTCTGGCCCAGCGGCCTCTGGAGGCCCGGTCACGAGGCCGCGGGGGACGGCGGAGGCAGTGAGGGGGGTGGAAGGTACAGGCGTAGCTGGAACTGAGGACATGTTGCGTAGGTATGCGCGCTGGCCGTCGTCGAGCTGCGCAATGGTGAGGTCCGCGACGCTGGACGCAAACGCGTCTCCGTAGAATGCCCGGAGGACCCGCGATGAGGCTGGGCTGACGTAAGGACTGTGCATGGTCTCGAGAGGGTTATGTCCGAGGAAGGTGCGTTGGAGGAGCGCGCGGGGTTCGGGGGTATCGACGAGGTAGTCGGTATCGGCGTGCGGGCGTGGGACGTAGGATGAAGGTGTGTCCGGGAATGCATGTGCTATGGGTGGTCATTAGTGATGGGTCAGTCGGAGTAAAGCGGGAGAAACGTACATGGATCGCAAGATGGGGACAGAAGCAGTAGTGCTTCGGGCGGAGGAAGAACGCCCTCGTCGCGGATCCAGCGTGCAAGAGCAAGGACGAGGTTGCCACCGGCGCTGTCCCCGATCAATACAATCTTGCAGTTCGTATTCGCTTTCATATCTGCAACGCGTGCACGAATGTCTTCGTTCTCCTTCCTGTCGCGGGCTTGTGCCTGATAGTCTGTGTTGGATGCAGAGAGGTAATCGACGATCTCGTCGCCCTTCCTCTCCGTCTCCTGCTCCTCAACGCGTGTGCTCGAAGTTGTCCGAGAGGAACTGTCTTTGCCTGACCGTTGGCGCTGGTGACGGCGGACTATATGCGCATAAACAGCCGCCGCGTCCTGGACGGCAGCTGGGAAAGGTGCGTGTTGCAGCAGGCGATACTCGACGGCATGGATCTCGGTAAACGTCTTGTCCTATCAAAGTGTCAGCGAAACAGACGACAGCACCATTGAAATTTGAACATACCTTCATGAGACGGGAGGGAATCTGAGAGGGACTTGAGCTCTCGTGCGCCGACATATGGCAGTATCCTCCGCCGTGAAGGAAGATACCAATCAAAGGGACCTCTCCGGCGGCATTCTCGAACTCGCCAGCGTCCATGAGTTGGTCTTTGGGTGGCTGGGTGAGATCGCCTGTGCAAACGGGGATGACTTAGACGTCCAGAAGTCAGTTCAGCTTGCATGTGAATGAATTCATGCGAACTCACTCTTCGGTCGCTGTTTAGGCCATACGTAGCACCCAACTCTCTTGAACGGGACTTGTGGGTCCGCGATGATGCCCGTGCGCAGGTGGTCCGGAAGCGGTTCGACCCATTCGAATCGCGTATACTTCAGGTGACGGTTCGAGCACTCCTTGTCCGGATTCCGCGTTCCAAAGGTTACGCCCGCAAGTTCGGTGACCTTGTGTATGCGTCGCATGAAGTTGACGACGATACAGCACGAGACTGACCACGAGGGTCGCGGGCGGTACGAGCGCGGCATGACGGTGTAATAGACGGCCCACCAGACAGTCATGACGAGCGTCGTGAGCATTCGTTGGACGACGTAGATGGACTTGAATGGCTGCCTCGCGAAAGGCATGTCGGCCTGGTACGCATACTTCTTCTTGGGCAGCATCGTGGATTTAAGTTGTGGAGTAGCCGGTTTTATGTCGTCAAGAGTAGAGTAGGCTGCTCGTCGTTATCGGTGGTGAGGAGGAAGGGGTCGCCGACGCGGAGAAAAGAGTCGTGCGGGGGTGGGGAGGGTCGTGGAAAGAGGGAAAGAAGGCCGAACATGGCGTCGAGGACTTAAAGTATCCAGGCTTGGGAGGCCTTGGGGCGGCAAGGCCCAGCCTGACGTCAGGGGTTGCCACAATCACAACACGTGTACATAACGCGTCCGAGCGGTGGCTGTGACCGATCGCGTCGACACCTCGGATGCCCGTGTGCATTGCAGCATCCCTCGATCTGATCCTGCGGCGGGCTGCAGCAATCGACACTTCCTCACACCACGTCGATCTGATCCCGACACACAGAACAACTGGGCCGCGTGCGCGAGACCGTTGGCCTTCTTGCTCCCTACCACCATCTCACGCCGACGTCCGACTTTCCCAGCGTCCTCTGCCGGGCCCTCCGTACTTGGATTTCTTCTGGAACTAGTTGGAACTTCGCATTCAGGCTGTAACCTCGGGCAGGAGAATTTCTGCAACTTCTGTCATCTTCCGACACTGCACACGACCCTTTGCCTAGTACAGTACTACTTGCTATACTCTCTGCCCCCATGGGAGACCCTGTCGACGTCTTGGATCGGCACTACCTAGCCATCACTCTCCTCGTTACAGTTGGCTATCAGCTGCTTGGATTTGCGATAGCTTGGACGTTCCAGGTATTTCCCATCTTTGGGAAGCTTTGAACATATTCATAACGCATCTTTAGTTTGACAAAATCACGGACTTCACCGGAGGTCAGTACCCTCAGTTTTACCTCATAGCTCGTTGAATGACCTACCTTGTACATGTGCCAGGATCAAACTTCTTCATACTAGGTGATGATATTGTGGCCTCCAGCTCAAGGTCGCGAAGGTTGACCACGCTCGCATTTAGCCCTCCTTACTCTCCTATTGGGTCAGGAGTTCAGTGCGAGGAACATCATCACTAGCGTGTTTGTCATGGTATGGGCTTCTCGTCTAGCAGGTAAGCAACTTCCATCTCCGAACCTCAAAGAGGCACACCGGACTGACAATATATCAGGCTTCCTGTTATTCCGTGTCTTGAAGACAGGCAGCGACACACGATTCGATGACATTCGGTCCCACTTCTTCAAGTTCCTCGGTATGTACTAGGTTAATCTCCGGGGTGCGGCTTGATGACGGATAGTAACTTCTCAGGGTTCTGGATTGGTACGTCAAACCTCATCCCGCATCGATTATCGGCGGCTCACGGGAACGACAGGCCAGATACTATGGGTATGTACTACACCGCTTGCCCGGTAACGATACTGATGAATTACATAGGTTTGGGTGGTTTCCCTTCCGCTGACCGTCCTTAACTCGCCTGCGGTAACGAATCGCGGTCAGCCCGCGTTTGGTACCGCCAGCGATATCCTCGGCATCATCATCTGGGTCATTGGCTGGCTCATCGAGTCCATTGCCGACATTCAGAAGGTTCGTCCCGCCCGTCATTCCTTCCTAACAGCGTTAATCCTTGCGCGTACCTTCTTTCCAGTTCCAGTACAAGTCATCGGGTGCTCCCAAGGATAGACCCATCGACGTAAGCGGCCTCGCCCTCTCATACAGAACATCCCAGAATACTCATCCTCCCGCTCCACGTTCCAAACATAGGTCGGTCTATGGGGATGGTCTCGCCATCCGCCCTACTTCGGCGAGTGCGTACCCCTCCGTTCCTGACATGCACAGTCGGCTCACACGCTGGGGCCGTCCCAGAATTCTCTGCTGGTGGGGCATCTGGACGCTCTCAATCGCCCCGAGCCTGCACGGCGCTGGGAGCGCTTCCACGCGCTCCGCGCAGCTCGGCACGCTCGTGTCCCCGCTATTTACCATGATGTACGTGCCTCTGTCCCTTCCCGCGTTCCGGTGCTTACTCGGACTGCCTGACCCAAGCTTGCTTCTCTTCGGGTCGGGCGTGCCCACGGCCGAGAAGCCCGCCGCGCAGAAGTTCCACAAGATGTCGTACCCCGACGGCGCATCGCAGGATCCGGCCCCGGAGAACGCGGCGTGGGCGAACTACCAGGCGTACCGCGCGCAGACGTCGATCCTGCTGCCGCTCCCGCCGGTGGTGTACCGTGCGCTGCCGCAGTGGGTGAAGAGGACGGTGTTGTTGGATTTGCCGATGTATGAATGGACGCCGTGAGAGGGGTGAAGTGGTGTTTTGTCTGTGAGAGTCGTATCGGCGGGGCGTGATGGCTCATGGAACATCTATCGAGCGTGCCGTTGTTATAGAGCATTAGCTCATACCTCAATGTAGTTCTGTGAGCTGATTCGGTGCGTACCAAAACAAAAATAGCAACTCCTGGTTTCGATCCAGGGACTTCAGGGTTATGAGCCCTGCACGCTTCCACTGCGTCAAGTTGCTATGCATGTTAGCCGGCAAGTTGAGCATACGACAACGTAAGGGGAATCTTCGGGTGTGTATGGGTGTTTGTGGGCGCCGGCTGAGTCAGCTGCGATGTCGTCACCATGCAGGCGTCTCGCAACTTGGACTCGTTCCTCCATCTCCTTCGCTAGACTCTGGAGCTTTCTCGTCCCTTCTTTCTGTCTCCTGCGTTGGGGCGCGCTCGTATAGGAGATAGACGTATGATAGACGGTTATCTGTAGATTTGACTCAGGACTCAAGCTGCACGGTCCGCCAAACGTTTTCTGCGTCTGCATGAACGGAGCGCTAACACATGGTCATGGGCATAGATACCATGTTCTTGACAGAGCAGGAACGCGCGCTCTACCGCCTAGAGCCCACACCCGAGGTGGTCAAGACCGCATGGGACACAATCCACGGACACAAAGCGGCCATCGGAGACCTCGAGGACCGCATCCAAGACCTCCTCAACCAGGTCCGCGACTTGCGCTATGACCAGGCGAAGCACCGCGCGTCGATCGAGCGCTGCAAGGGCCTCATCACACTCGCGCGCCGTCTCCCGGAGGAACTGCTCATCAAGATCTTCGACCACTGCGTTGCGGATGGCTGGACGCGTGCGCCCGTCGTCGTTTCGCACGTCTGCACCTCATGGCGCAAGGCCGCGCACGCGCCACAAGTCTGGAAGCACGTGTATGTGAAGTGCGACGATGCGCAGGTGCTGGACCGGACGCGATTTTGGCTGGGGATGGCGGGCGGGGCGGGTCTGCATATCACGGTCACTGCGTCATGGCGTGTTCCCGCGAGGCCGGTGCTGGACGTGATGGCCCTGCTGGTAGAGCGGAGTGCGCAGTGGAAGTCCTTGACTATCGAGACGGACTCGTTGCGTCACGCGGACATCATCCTTGCCGAGTGTAGTCGCCCGACTCCCGAACTGCGCGAGGTGGACATCAAGACGGCCGCCCTCGATCTTGCAGATGTCGACGGTATCTCAGATCTTTCGCGGTTGGCGGAGACGTTCAACAAGGACACTGCACCTAGGCTGTCCTCGGTGTCCTACGTCTCCACCGTCGTCCCTGCCGTGCCTATCTTCCCCACGCACCTCACTGGCCTCGTTCTCGAGGTTAAGGAGAGTCCAGTCAGTAGACCGCTCTCCGCCGAGGGAATCATGAACATCCTAGAGCGCCTCCCAGAGCTACGCACCCTCTCGCTCACCATGCCCTTCATATACGAACACGAGTACATCCCAGAACAAGACCCGGACAAGATGGCCTCGCTCCCCTCTCTCACCAGTCTCACGCTCTACGGGCCCACCGACATGAACGAGCTCCTCCCACATCTCCACACCCCCTCCCTGCGCGAGCTCCGCCTCCGCTCCCTCGAAGACCTCGGGTACCGCCAACGCCCCATCGGCCCGAGCCTCACGCGCTTCATCGAGACGTCCTGCCCACCTCTGCATCTCCTCGAGCTGCACGACATCGACCTCGACCCAGACACTTTCGCCACATGCTTCCGCGCGCTCCCGGACCTGCTCGAGCTGCGCCTGCACGAGTCCTCGATCTCGGATGCCACCGTGCGCCTGCTGCACGGCCCGCGCGGGCTCTGCCCCCAGCTGACGCGCCTCGACCTGCGCTGGTGCGGACACCTGCGCGGGCGCGCGCTCGTGGACCTCGTGCGGAGTCGCCTGGCCGTAGACGACCGCCCTGGCGTCGGGGCGGAGCCGATCGAGGAGGTGGGGGTGATCAACTGCTGCTTCGTGACGGAGGAGGATGTCTTGGATCTCGCGCGGATGACGGTGTGCAGGCTCGTGACGCGCGACAGCGACGATTATTGCCGTGAGTGCTCGTCCTGTGTGTGCGGGCTGTTCTAGGGAGAGGTACTGATTGTGTATCGTGCTTGTAGGTACATGCGGGTGTTGCGCGAACCAGAGATATAGGACGCGTCTGCGGTTGCGGCACGTCTCTGAGCTCATCGAGCAGGGTGCAAACATCAAGTTGATTTTGTAGAGCTCCTCGTCGCGGTACGTCGTGGAATTAGAATAGATAGACCCGTTTGTCGCCCTTGTTAAGGTCCAGATGGTGCGGGCATCTAGCAGGTTGTGCAAATATATTTCTTCACCGTTCCCGTCGCCCGCTGACTTGCTAGGAGTCAACTCACATATGAGGTTGGGTGCGTGTTGAGCCGTTCATTCTGAAGCGGGGCTCTCGGTGCAATTTATCGGGGGCACTGTTACGACGGTACGTCTCTATTCCACTTGGGCATGACATCCTGAAGCCTTCTCATTTGCTCGTCGTAGGATCCGTGGGATGTACAGCGCCGCCGCCGGCCGGCTCGTCACCGTCAGTCGCCCGCTCACACGTTCACCATGCTTTGCCCGGCGTTCACAGTCACCGCGGCTCCGTCGCATACGCACCGCTAGTACCCTGAATATCGGCCTCGAGCACATCCAAACAGAGGGTAGCGTCCACTCAGCTGGCAGCCTTACCCTGACCGACACCGTACACGGGCCCAAATCCGGCGATGTAGAGTCTCGGCGCTTGATTTTTGAACGGCTGACGAATATGATGATCTTGAACCCGGCTCAACAATTCCTCTCAGCGGGTGAATCTCAGATAAGAGAGTTTGTAATCTGTGGTGCCGCGACGGCAGGGCATGCAACGGTAAGTGAGGTTAGAGCAGGCTTAGAGACAGCGCTACCATGGCTTACACATCTGCGGCATGGACAGGCATCATCAAATTCGCCGTTTCACTTCCCGTGAAGGTTGCAATATTCATCATTGCTCATTCGCTCACTCACTCATGCATGCAGTTGTCGTACAGACGGCCAATAGACGGCTTCGTAGCTCTACCAACTGCTACGATGGCGCACCGTGGACTACTTAAGTGGCCAGGGGATCACCCTTCCAACTCGTCCCCAGGTCACCCACGGACTTAAACACCTACCGGCCGCTGTCCCTCTTTTCTACCTATTCTACAAGATGCGCAGCTTCATCGCCTCTGCCCTCTTCAGCGTTCTCGCTGTCACCGCACACGCCCTTCCCTCCACCACCACCACTCAGACCACCGCGTCATCTTGCCGCGAGGTCACCATCCCCGTCACTGTCAGCGTGCCGCGCTTCATCATTAACACCACCATCGCGAACAACTGGGATGCGGTGGCGCTTGCGTTTAACCTGACCGAGCGCGACGTCAATACTACCGCGGACCCTCTTCCCATCTCCGGCAAGACGTCTGGGCCGGTCAACAGCACGTACCAGATCGGCGCCACCCTCTGCGGCTCCGGAGGCCCGACTTTGGTCCTCACCCACGGCATTATCGAATCCAAGCTTTACTGGCAGTCGAACTTCCAGGGCGGGCTCAAGTATAGCTTTGTCGACGCTGCGGTCGCCCAGGGATACTCGGTTCTCAGCTACGATCGCATTGGCGTCGCGTCGTCGGCGGGCACGTAAGTGCATGTTTTGGCCTCGCTGTTTTGCAAAGTGTCTAACTCCGTCCGTTTGCAGAGTCGATCCCCTCACGGACGCTCAGTTCCAAGTTGAGACGGCTGTGCTGAGCGCACTTACCCAGTACGCGCGCAAGACGATGGGCGCGACGCACGTCGGGCTAGTCGGCCACAGTTACGGGTCATACATCTCTGTTGCGGCCGCGTCCGACGTGGAGGCGAGCGGTGCCATCGACGCGGTGGCCCTCACGGGCTTCAGCGGTACGGTCCAATACTTCGCGCCGTTCGTCGCTGGGGCGGCGCTGCGGGTGGCTAGTACGCTCAACCCCGCGCGCTGGGGCCACCTGGCGTCCTCCTACCTCATGTCCGCGGACCGCTTCGCGCTCGCCTACGTCTACTTCGCGGGAGACTTCAACCGCACCGTCGCCGACTGGACCTATGACGTCGAGGCCGAGCCCTTCGCGCTCGGCGAGCTCCCCTCGCTGCTCGACACTCCGATCGCCTTTGACAAGGTCGCCGCGCCGGTGTTGGTTCTCCAGGGCCGCTACGATGTCTCCGCGTGTGGTGGCGACTGCGTTGGTCTGCTCAACGCGACGGCGGCGCTTTTCACGGGCTCGAAGGGTGTTCAGACCGTCGACGATCTGCCCGCTGGGTCAGTCCTTTCTCTTCCTTTTGTTGGTGGGGCTCGCGCTGACGCTCTGGATATCACAGCCACGACCTCAACTTGCACGAGGTAGCACCCCAGGCGTTCCAAATGGTCTTCGACTTCCTCAAGGCGCAGGGTGTTTGAATGCGGCGCAAGGCTCGCTCTCGGCCCGCGTATCGATAGGACGGAAGCCCTTTTCCCGCATTACCAGCACATGAACCTGGATCCATTCCCTTCTTATAACGTTATACCGTACTCCATCTACTACTTGTTAAGGCTAATATGCTCGTTCACTCATCTGTCGTGTCCGTCTTCGTATTTCATACCGTATTGAGATGAATGCCTCGTGAAACACTTACACAGTGTCTAAGAGCTTATCAAGTATCCGGTGTGCGCTTCCGCTACTCAGTCTTGCGCAAGTCTTTCGACGTAACGTTTGTGGGACTTGAGTTGTGGGTAGTTACTCACACCTCTCTAAGTTCGCACCTGTTTGTACTCGAGCAGATCTGTTGGCACACGCTGAGCCCATCTGTATCTGCAACGGTGTATGTCCCTTTTCAACTTGGCGATGATGATCTTGAAGTTTTCTGTTTGCAGATTGCTTTGCTCGAGCTGTAGAACTCATAGGCACACAAATCCGGGCATAGCAAGAATACAACACAATAATGTATAGGCTCAGGAGCAAAATACACACGAAAAGTAGGTACGAAGCAACGATGGAACATTAATCACAGCGAAAAGACGTAGAAAAACAGATATCGGTCCGCAACTGCACACCACTAGCTCAACTGCGCGATGTTCCCGCCGCTCACCGGGCCCTGGTCACCGTCCGCAGGAGCGCCACCTTGCACTTCATTCACCTTCGTACCCTGCCCACTCACGCCTAGACCGGTTTGGGCTTGCGCAACAGCGTTCGCGAGCCCGGGATTCGGCGTCGCGCCATGCTTCGCGAGCTCGCTCTTGACATTGTCGAGCAACCGCCTCAGGTTGACGCGTTCGTTGACCAAAGCCATCCGCGCGCTCTCGAGGCTCTTCCGCTCGTCCTCGAGGAGTTCTTCAAGTTCCTCGAACTGCGCAGTCTTCAGCTCCAGCTTGGTGAGCGTGAGCTTGATGAGTGACGCGAGGGTCGAGCGGATCTGGAGGTCCTCCGCGTCGGCGAGCGCACCCGCTGCCTTCGACGCGGACTTGAGCGCGAGGTCTGCCGCGCGGACGACCTTCGAGTGCGGGATGGCCTTGGCCGCGCGCTGCGCCTGCGACTCGCCCCCGGTCTGTGCGTCGACCTGCATGTCGTCCTGCGCGGTCTGGCCGTCCGTGCTCTGCGCGACCTCGCCCGACTTCTCCGCGCCCTCCTCCTTCGGCTTGTCCTCTTCCATCTTCTCTTCGTCTTTCTTCTCACCCTCCTCGGGTGTGCTGTCCGCTTTGATACCCTCCTTTTGGTCCTCTTCCGGCGCCACCTTCGTGTCGCCGTCCGTGAGCTGGTGTAGGGCCGTCTTCGCGGCCTCCGCTGCGACGCCGGGACTGATGACGCCCGCGAGGAACGCAACCACGCTCATGACAGGGTTGTCTGCCTGCTCGAACGGAACGCGCGCGTAGCGAAGGGGGCCGAGGTCGCCCTCCGCGGAAACATAAGGATCCTCGATAGGCAGCTGGAGGAACTTGCGAATGCACTGCTGCGCGGAGCGAGTGCCTACATGTTCTTCGATGGCCGACCAGTCGTCGTCATACATCTCGACGCCTTCAAGCAGGAGCAAAATCTCCTGGTCCGTCCAGTCGTCGTCTGCGGCCGCGCCCGCCGCCTGGTGCACGCCGTTCGCACTCGTCGTACTTGTCAGCTTGACGAAGTCGCCGCTGTACATGTGGGATGGGAAGCGGCCGTCGAGGTAGCAGGGCGGACAGAGCTCAAAGTTCTTCTGCTTGAGCGAATGGTACCTGACAGACGTGCAGTCGACGCCACAGGTGTCGCACTGGTACTTGATGGTCGTGGGGTTGTCGCCGGAGATACCATTCGCGCCGTTTGCAAGAGACGCGGCCTCAGTGGAGGAGACAGGACGCGAAGACTTGGCTGAAGTCTGGTATATCGAGTTCCGAAGTTCGAGGGATGCGGGAGTGGGGGAGGGCTTCGTGGCGCCGTTGACAGCGGCCTGAGCATTCGGGTCCTTTGGCCGTGTTCCAGGGTGGAGAGACTGAAGACCACGGGGAGTGTCGAGGATGACGCGGAAGTGGCCAGTGAAGGGGGGTGCGAGCGCGGCAGGTCGCTGGTCTGGGTCGATCTGAGAGGGCCTGAGCAACGCAGGGGCCGCTAAGACACGCATATATCCGTACCTGGTAGTTTATGAGACCCCATTGCTCGAGGAACGCGTGGACGCGCATGATCGCGCACACGTCTCCCGCCAGGTTTCTGCGGCACGCGGTGACCGTCAAGTACTCCGAAGGCCTGAGACGGTACGTGTTGATCATGAAGTCGCGGTAGTCTTTATAGATCGCGGGTGTCTTGGACCGGTGTCGCGAGTTGAAGAACTCGGGGAGCGCCCTCCGTTCAATGGGGTGGATTTTCGACATGTCGAACCACGCCGCGTAGGAGGGAATGATGACTTCGTGCGTCTGGGCGGCGAGGTACTTGCGAGCTTGCTCTTCGAGACGAAGTCGCGTGGCTTCAAGTTGGGCGGGGTCCTCGTCGTCGTTCTCGTCCGCGGATTCGACCTCCTCATCAGCGGCGTCCGCGCCCTCCGCCATCGACACGTCTCCACTGTCGTCCACGCCTTCACCATCGCCATCTGCCTTGAGAAGACGCGCGGGGACCGCGCTCGCGGGCTCCGACGAAGATCCTACGTGTGCGGGTGGCAAGTTGCCAATGTCGCCGCCCTGTATCGGCTCGAGTTCGCTGCGCTTTCCCGCCGCGTTTTCAGGGTCGACGGGGGTGACTCCTTGATTGACCGTGAGGCGGATGCGCTTGGCCTCAGACGAGCTGGGCGCCGGCGACGCTGTTCGTTTTGGCGAGGACATGGAGGTTGAGGTGAAACAGCACGGCGCTTTAAGCGCCCGCTTATGCGCTGTGTCCAGCCTTGAGGCGCTGGTCCCGACGACGACCCCCACCACGACGGCGACCACGACATCGACGAGCTCGAAGGCTCTCTGGCTGTACTTTCCGACCTTGGCCCATGGCATCATGGGTGCTCGCGCACCCGCCATGGCATGCACTTGCTCGGGTACGGCTCCGTTGGGACGTCTTCGTCAAGCCTGGCACATGGACTAGCAAACAATTTCTGAGCACGCCTCCGCTCTCGGCCGAGACCCCTGCTATGCGGGAGGTGAAGACGTACCCTTATCCAGCAACGGCGCCGGATACTACGCTGTTCGAGGAGACCACGGACGAATACTACGCAGCGGAGGGAGACACGCAGGCGCATACAGGGCTCTATCCATCGCATGCGGAGGTCAATCATCCAAGCACCATGCTGGAGAACCTTGTGAAGGAAAGAAACTACGCAGATGCCACGCGAGTTCACGCCGAACTCCTCGAATTAGGTGTCGAAATACCCTTCCACCCCGTCTACCACTTCGCCGCACGCCAAGCCCTCCTCAACCCAGCGCTCTCCCAGCGGGAGCGGCTGGAAAGTTTCGTAAAGTGGTGGTCGCTCTTTCCGCCGCGGAGGGAAGTCAGGGAGCCTCTTCGGGCGATTGGCAGCGTCCTAACAGACCTACTTCGCAACGACGCGGTTCCCGACATACCCTTGATCGTACGGTTCGCCCTCCTCGCTGCCTCGAAGGGATATGCTCGCGCTGTCTACCGGCAGGTCATCCCGGTTATTGCCAGCTACGCTCCCAGCGATGTCCTATTACACTTCCTCGGAGAGTTCCTCGCCGCCGTACGGCAGTTCAAGACGTCAATTGTCCGCGACGGCAAGGCCTCCGAGAGTGCTGCAAGTCGTACGCTCCACATTCAACCCTCATTCATCTATGGCATCACACTCCTAGAGCTAGTTCGCATAGGCAAGACTGGTGTCGCCCTTGAGGTGTTACAACTAGTGCGTTCTCGTGGCATCCGCTACCACTACATCCTCTGTTTTCTCCGTGAAGAGGCAGATGCCAATGTTGTCGCCACAGTCATGTCGCTGTGTAAAGCTCGGCAGGCGCAGTCGTCGTGGCTCGAAACCCCCGCCAAGGACGCTATCTTGCCTTCCTGGAAACCCCCCTCTAGTCCAACGCGACAACCAGAGACAGTTGCCACCCCTTCCCTCGACCCTTTGCAATCTCCGACGGACGACGCGGCTGCATCTGCATCTGATTCCAACGAAATGCAAGCGTTGGTCACGATAACGAGATCTCTCAAGCATGCCCTGTCTTCAGGAACTCTATCTCTGTCTTCGGAGTCGCTCCAGCGGGTTCTAGCGGCCTATAGAGCGGCTGGGCGGTCGACGCTCCTACGCCGGCTTCGCGTCCTCGCCTACCGACACCATGAGATCGTTCCGACCTGGGCCCTCGCGGAGATGGTAAACCACGACCATTGCCACCGTTCCCTTTACACCATCATGGAGGAGTTCGAATCCCATTTCTACCTGGTCGGCGTTCCACGAGGCTTCACCGATGAATTGTGGAAAGCGCGCGGCAACGGGCCAGCGCGGAATCGTCCTCAGATTCATCGCAAGTACTTCCCTACGGCCAAGCACACACACTTTGTCTGGAGGGTCTTCCTTGCCAGAGCCCGTGGACGCGCGCAGGTAGAACGACTCTACCTGCAGCTCCTGGAGGATGTGGCAGCGTCTCGTGACATCCCTGCGCTCGCTGTACCACGCATAGCCTGCCTGCCATCTTGGAAGCCAGCCACGGACCCTGCGGTGTTCATACGCCCCATCCCTCCTCCGAGCCTGTTCGGCGTCGGCCACTTTGCTATCTTCATGAAGGCTTTCGATCGGCTTGATCTACCCAAGGTCGCTGCGCGTGTCATCATCGACATGTACTCGTTAGGGTTCGGGCCCGATTCGGGGCTCGTCGCTCCCTTCTTGTCGTCTCTGCGCTACCTGCCGTCGGACCACCCTCCCACCAAGGCCTTGGACTTTTTCGAGAAAGCCCTACAGAACGCTAGCCAGGGCGGGTTTTCGGCCGAGCAGGCACAGTCTCAGGCGAACTCGCACTCATCAAGCTCGGGGGACGAACGCGACACACTGAAAACGCGGATGCTTGCCTTTGTGTACGGCGGCGTGATGCGCCGGCTGCTCCTCGATGGGCGTGACGCGGAGGCTGTGGAAGTCGCTCGACGTTTCGTTGCTAGCGTGCCGCCCCTTCGAAACCCCAGCCGTTTCATCGAGGAAGTCCTACGTGAGCCCGTCATCGCTTGCGCATTGGCATCTGAACCAGAGTCGATGTCTCCGGGTGAGCCCATCTGCTTGAACTAGAAGTATCAATCACTCACCATCGTTGAACACAGTGCCGTAGTGCGCGCGGTCACACAGCTCGCTCCGCCTCACGCGTGTGGCACCCACGCTCGCTGAAGGCCCATATGCCGTCACCCGTCCACTGCCTCCCGACGGAAAAGGATGTCACACTAGGCTCCTGGGAATCGCAGTCTGTCGGCCCCGCGATATGGTCTCGTCGCCAAGGATAGGGCCGCGGTGGGTTTGCAAACCCTTGGGCCTTTGCGGCGGGGGCAGCATCATCAAACACTGTCGGCCGGATGGGGCCAGAGGAGCGTCCTCGTTGGATAGGAGAGGAGGACAAGCGTAGGCGAACGAGTAGAAACATGTGTAGCCCATCCATGGTATGTCCGCTCACATCCCTCTGTGTGGGCTTTTATTCACTGTGTACGTTTTCATCTTGACGATTTAGTTCATCTCAATGCAATACTCGTTGCTTGGCTTAATGGTCCGTGTTCGAATGAGAGCTAATTGCGATGACAAGCCTTCGTGCTAGAACGACGGCGACGTACGTCCTCTGCCCGACAAGAACCTCCCCCTTTGTGAGGCCGCGATCGCGCTCTGCCGGCACCCCGTTTCGCGATGCTCGGACCGCCCTTAGCGAGCTCGGTGGTAAGCCAATGTGCGGGATCTCCCGCTCGAAGCCGAGAACCATCATGGTATTCCCGTTCAATCCCATCAACCTCGGCTGCACGCTCCGGACTGCTGCTGCATGCCCGCGGGGCCGCGAGGGGGACTGTGGTTCGGTGAGCTTCCTCCACACACATATCGTGATTATCCTTCTGTTGAGTGCCGCCAGAAGCCAACATAAGTGCCTTGTTGCAAGGCACATGTCATTGTACAGTGCATCCACCGTGTCAGATGACGTCTTATTTCCGTATGGAGAAGTCGCCTTGTGTTGAATGTGTTCGATCCACGCTGCCGGTGCGTGTTGACCAACATTCGTCCGTCCTCATGCTGCCTCCACCCGTGCTTCTGGGCTTCGCCGTAAGTTTAACGCGGGCGGAGGCGAGGGTTGGACACCTCTCCTTTGCATGTTTCGTGTACGCTTATATGACACATTGATCAGTACTAACTCCAACAGCGCACGGCATTATCAGCACCCTGTGCGCTCGGTTATCGAGCACGGGCGCACGATGTGTCCTCATTCAAGGCTAGACTACGCCGCTTCTGTCTCCGCGCTGTAGACGGCCACAGTTCTGTTGATTGATTGTCACGGTTTCTACCGATGTCGGAGTTTCCAAAACCACAACTGGGAGCTTTAAGAAGCACCGACGTATCGCCAGTGAATACATCTCCCCATTCGCGCCCTCATACCAGCTCAGTGGCGCGCCTCTGCTCGAGATAAGACATGCTTCTGTATCTCGTCATCGCGGGCGGGGTCGCTTGGGGTCTATGGACGCTGCTACGTCCGCTCTTTGTGAAGTCGCCATTGGACGTCGTCGCGGGTCCTCCATCCACGTCGATCGTAGCTGGTACGTAGGTTCTCAATCTCGATATACTGCGCATCGGCGATCTAACGAGTATCCGATAGGTAATCTTGGCGAGCTCTTCGACTCGGAAGCTTGGGGATTCCACGACAAGGTCTCCAGCCAGTACGGGGGCGTTGTGAAGATTAATGCCGTATTGGGGGTGAGTCGTACTTTGTCGTATGGTCATGCTGTATATGCTAAACCACGGGCGTTGTAGCGCAAGTGGCTCTATGCATTCGATCCCGCTGCCTTGCAGAGCATCGTTCTTAGAGAGCAAGGCACATATGATCAGATTGAGTGGCTCATCCGGTAAGAGACATGAGGACAGATATCTGTATCCGCTATGGCCATTTGACCGACCTACTTTCAGATCCAACAACATGCTGCTTGGCTCGGGTCTCTTGAGTGTCCTTGGTATGCATTATGTTCCGTCATTTGCGCCCATAAAGACGCCTGACGTTTTCCTCAGGTGACACGCACCGCAAACAGCGCAAGATGCTCATGCCTGTGTTTTCGGCTAAGCACCTACGTGATCTTACACCCGTCTTTTACGAAGTCACGAACAGGGTGAGTGATATCTTCCATTAAGATAACGTCCTGCATTTTCATCGTGGACCCAGCTTGTCGATGCGATTTCACAACGTGTCCAAGACGCCCCTCGGGATCTCGACATGCTCGAGTGGATGGGCCGGACTGCTCTGGAGATCATCGGCCAGGCTGGAATGGGGCACTCGTTCGATTCTTTGACAACAGACGATGCAACGGATCCGTTCACCAGGGCTGCAAAAGACTACCTGTACGTGTTCTCTCTACGTCTATCATAAATGTCATCTGATGAACAGCCGGAAGGCCTCTGTCGTTCACTCCTGAGATGATGATTGTGCGGCAAACTTCACCACTCCTCCTTCAGCTGGGTCCAGCTTGGCTCCGGCGCTGGATTGTCGACCGCATTCCCATCCCACGGACACAGAAGCTGAAGCGCGTGGTTGATATCTTGCACCAGACGTCGGTGAAGATCATCGAGGAGAAGAAGGCTGCCCTCCAGAAAGGGGAGTATGCCGCCGGCAAGGACATCATGAGCGTGTTGCGTAAGTCCCGCTCATGACTACTGGAAGGGCATGTCTAACCGAGTGGACAGTCAAGGCCAACATGGCCGTCGAGGAGGCCGACCGGCTACCAGATGAGGAGATTGTAGGACAGATCAAGTGCGTCGTTCCTCAGGCCACGCCTCTACTAGTTTAACCTAAGCCCGCTATAGCACCCTCCTGTTCGCGGCTACGGACACAACATCACACGTCATGGCGCAAGTCCTACAGCTCCTTTCCGAACACCCCGATGCACAAGCCAAAGTCCGAAGGGAGATCTTGGAAGCGGGCGACGGGTACATTCCTTACGAGAAGCTGCACTCGCTACCCTATCTCGATGCGATCTGCAAGGAAACGCTACGCATGTAGGCACCTTCCTTCCTCTCCCGATGCTTCTGCCGCTAAACAAGACGATCATTCCAGGTACCCGCCAACTCCCATCGTACTACGCGAGTGAGTGTTCATCGCACCTTCCGCCATCCCATACCGTCTCACACAGTCGCAGGGCATTCCGCGACACGACTCTTCCTCTCTCTCAGCCTATGCGCGGTAGCGATGGGTCTATGCTCAGCCACATCCCCATCCCCAAGGGCACCAACATGCTCGTCGGCGTTCGGGCGTGCAATCGCAATAAGGCGCTATGGGGCGAGGACGCCGAGGAGTGGAAGCCCGAGCGCTGGCTCGCGCCCCTCCCAAAGGCCGTGGAAGACGCGTCTATTCCTGGAGTGTACTCCAACCTGTATGCAAATTCAGTCTCATGTGGCGCTGTGCATGTGCTGACCGTTTTGCGCAGCATGACGTTCGTTGGTGGAGGCCGGTCTTGCGTGTGAGTGTCATATGTCCTCCCATACACCTCGCAAGGCACTTACCGATCGCACGCAGCGGCTTTACCTTCTCACAGCTGGAGATGAGTACGTTTTCGTCTATATCATTCTCTGCGTGTGTTCGATTCCTGACGAATCGCCGCAGAGGTCGTATTGTCGAGCTTGCTCGCCAACTTTACCTTCCAACTGTCCGAGAAGCCCATCTTCTGGCACATCTCAGCGATAACCTTCCCGAGCGCGGCCAAGGACAGCCTGAAGCCAGAGATGTGGCTCAAAGTCGGACGGTGCACCGGCGAGGCCGCATGACGGCGCGAGCGAGGCCGAGTACTACTTACTAGTAGCGCACATTGAGGATATAGGTTTGAGTACTGTAAAGCTGTCAATAACACCCCTGATATCGTATAGTGCTGGACAATACCCAGGATGCGACGAGGTTTCCGAGAAGGCCGTTCAAAGACGTTGCGTCAATAGGGACCACTCACCCTGGCCGGCCCAAACCCGGTGAGTTACCCTCGGCGTCTGATTCTGAACAGGGCCCTGGCGGATATGATAATCTTGAAGCCGGATTAACAATTGCCCCCAGGTGAGTCTCAGATGAGAGGGTTTGTAATCGTTGATGTATGCAGATCACCTAAGCGCCGCATAGAGGAATGTAACCAACAAGCTATGTCAGTAAGTGCCGGCTTAGAGACAGCCCTATCGCTTACACATCTGCCGCATGGACAGGCAACATCAAATTCGCTGTTTCACTCCGAGCCGCATTCATGATCACTCATTCGCTCGCTCACCCACTCATGCGGCAGTTGTGCAGACGGCCAACAGACGGCCTCCTCGCTCGTGCCGTGCATGATGCAGTGGCGCATCGATGAGGCCTCCGGCCATCGTCAGTGGGATACTTAAGTGACCACGAGAAACCGGTCCAACTCGTCCTCAGGTCACCCACAAAAGTACCTACCGGCCCCTTCCCTCCTTCCTACCTTCCTTCCTATCCTACAATATGCGCAGCTTTATTGCCTCTGCACTCCTCGGTGTTCTCGCTGTCACCGCACACGCCCTTCCCTCCACCACCAGCGTCCAAACTACTGCGTCATCATGCCGCGAGGTCACTATTCCCGTCACAGTTAGCGTGCCCCGCTTCATCATTAACACGACTATCGCGGACGACTGGGATGCGGTTACGCTCGCGCTGAACCTGACCCAACGCGACGTCAACACAACCGCGGACCCTCTTCCCATCTCCGGCAAGACGTCCGGGCCGGTCAACAGCACGTACCGCATCGGTGCTACCGTTTGCGGCTCGGGAGGTCCGACTCTGATCCTCACCCACGGCATCATCGAGTCCAAGCTGTACTGGCGACCGAACTTCCCGGGCGCACTCAAGTATAGCTTCGTCGACGCTGCGGTCGCCCAGGGATACTCGGTCCTCAGCTATGACCGCATTGGCGTCGCCACATCTGGCATGTAAGTACATGTCCCGCCTCGGTGTTTTCCGCCGCGCCTGACCTGTCTGTTTCACAGAGTCGATCCTCTCAACGATGCCCAGTTCCAAGTCGAGTCGGCTGTATTGAGCGCGCTCACCCAATACGCGCGCAAGACGATGAACGCTACGCAAGTCGCGCTCATCGGACACAGCTATGGGTCGTACATCTCCGTCGCGGCCGCGTCCGACGTACAGGCGAGCGGTGCCATCGACGCGGTGGTCCTCACGGGCTTCAGCGGTACTGTGCAGTACTTCGCGCCCTTCGTCGCCGGGGCAGCTCTGCGCGTCGCGCGTACGCTGAACCCCCTGCGTTGGGGCCGCCTAGCGTCCTCCTACCTCACGTCCGCCGACCGCTTCGCCCTCGCCTACGTCTACTTCGCAGGCAACTTCAGCCGCGCTGTCGCCGACTGGACTTTCGCGGTCGAAGCTGAGCCCTTTGCGCTCGGAGAGCTGCCCTCCCTCCTCGACACGCAGATCGCCTTCGACCACGTCACTGCGCCGGTCTTGGTCCTCCAGGGCCGTCATGACGTCTCGGCGTGCGGTGGTGACTGCGTGGGCTTGCTGGACGCGACAGCGGCGCTTTTCACCGGCTCGAAGGGTGTTCAGACCGTCGATAATCTGCCTGCTGGGTGAGTCCCTTCTGTTTCTTTTGTTCATAGGGCGCTCGCTGACATTACCGGGAATTACAGCCACGACCTCTTCCTGCACGAAGTGGCGCCCCAGGCGTTCAAGATCGTTTTCGACTTCCTGAAGGCGCAGGGTGTTTGAGCGCGACATGTGCGCGTTCTCCCGTATGGGAAGGACGGGGGCCCTTGGTGTACCTTGCATCAAGACAGCAAGAAGCTGTTTCCCTTCCCTGCATACTACATTACATTGTACCTACTTCACTTAGTAGTCGTCGAGGCTGATCTTTTATTATCAGTGCTCGCTTATCTGTCGTGTCTATCCCCAAATATCATACACTACTGAGGTACAATACTTCGTGGAACATCTGTGCGGTGCCCCAGAGTTTCACGAGTGATCGACATTTTATGTACGAGTGCTGTGCCTATTGCGTGAAAGCACGCGCGATAGCCGAGAGCTGCGGGCTGGGCGTGGCGAACGTGGGAGCGGTTGCGGTCGCGGAGGACACGGTGACCGTGGTGACGAGAAGCGCGGCATTGGTTTCTGTGGAGCCCTACGACGAGCAGGTGAGAGCTTCTGTCTCATCGCTAAGTTGAGCAGGGCCACATTGCGTCGTACTATCTAATGCAGAGCAAGTGCCAGTGGGCGTAGTACGACGTTGAGCACAAACGACTGTACATGTATGAGGGTGTGGTGACGGTGGACCTATAACGTACAACAAGTCGGAGTCTCTATCTACTAGGCGACGTCCCTGCCAAATGTCTGGAAGACGGCGAATCCTCTCCCCGCTCCAGCCAGTCCGCGTCGACTGGATCCGATTGGCTCTCGTTCTGTAGATATCGCGAGGTCGACTCCTCCGTTTGCTCCTCCGAAGTACACTCGCTCCCATGGTAAACGAAAGTAGGGGGAGGGATGAGCTCAATCGAGTCGATGCGATGCGGAAACGAATGCCGGCTGGGCTGGGGAGGTGGATCGAGGGCGTACAGACCGTCTAGGTAGGAGTCAGACTTGTGCCCGTTGTGTGTATCCGAGGCATGAGCGCATAGCAGTGTCAGGTCGAGCCGTTCGCGCCGGGTGGCTACGCTACGGACGCTGAGCAACAAATGGCATCCCTGTTTGGATGTCAGCGGTCATTGCGCTTGTGCTTGCAGTGAGGCTCACAGAGTAAGAAAACACCGCAGATATCCACCTATAGATGACGCGTCAGTAGTGATCCCACGCGTGTTCAAGAAATATGCGACGAACGTAGAAGTCGCGGTTGAGGCCCAACTGACGTCCAGAAACTGAGTTACGATGCAGACGAGCATGAAAGCTAGCAGCCACCATGTCAGCGTGTACATCGATGGCTCCAAGCATCATACTGACCGAACGCGCTAAAAGCGAGGGGTCAGCCGTGCGTTCGCCCTCGGCCAGTGGAGGTACGTACATTGCGAAGTAGGCACTCCCATCCCGGAAAAGTCGGTAAATTAGTGGAGTCTGTTCCAAACGGCCGTATGATATGCACTTCGCAGTATTAAGGCAGAACAGCAGGGCTATACCCGCTTGTTAGCCGCGCGGCCGGATAACGAGGTCAGAGCGATCTCACTTTCGAACACAAGAATCGGGGCCCTGAGATTCGTTGAGCGTGAGTGTACTCTGTGATAGAATCGCACGTACCAGCACAGTTTATTCCAAAATATATCCGTAGGAAAGAAGCAGCCCTTTAGCGGCCAATCCGACGGGAACGGTCGCGACTCGGCGTAGATACGAGGGTATATTATCCCGTTGATGGCGGCTGCTGTCTGGGGAAGATTCAGAAGCCAGACACGTTTAGCTTTTCTTCGCGACATACCGCGGCTTCGACTGGAGGAATATCAGCATATAGTCTGCTTCTATATAGCGTAGCGACTCACAGGCGAAGGCAACCAGTAGCAGCGTGCGGACTAACGGCGCATCAGTACACTGATGATGTATACATGATATGAGTCTCCCTTACCTTTCTTAGACCGCCCATAGAGGGCGTCAATCCTCAGCATCAAGCTCAGCTCGACGCTCAAAATTAAGCACGAGTCGAGGATGAGCGAAGTAATGAGTTGACCATTACAGCTGTAACGCCGAACGTCAAGCTTCGGCAAGTCGCCTCGTAGTGTAAATGACGTACTATGCTGGGAGGAGGCCCGAGGCGAGCGCGCTGGGGACGCCACTTCGTAAGCACTCGTGGAAGGTGAAGTCCCAGGTCGCGAAGGAGCGAGAGGCTACTCACAATTGCCCGAATATTCCCACATATCTCGAAACAAGATAGAGGAACTTTGGAAGCGTGTTGGCAGACCTACACCCAGTTCTTCGAAAGGCTCTCCAACGAAGTCGACTACAGCGCGCACCTCCACACAAACTCCACCTAGACAGGCCCGGGGCGGCAGTTGGGCGCGTGATCATGAGCGACTGTGAACCTTGGAGTGGTTCTGGGAAGCACGCGCTCACCTCCTGGTCGAACGTGGTCAACAGGTCGTACAGTAACCATACCGCCGAGGAAACTACGAAGAGAAGCAATCAGCATCTGAATTGCACGCTGCTCCCTTCGACAGCGAACGGCGCACTCACGTGTATGGATCGACTGCCCATCATGAGCGGTCCTCACGAGGTACAGGACATCGCTCTCACTCATGTGCGCCACGGCGTGCTTCACGAAAGACCGCAGGATCCACGCCCACACGCGTTCATACGGGAGAGGAGGGGAGGTGGTCGAGGGATAAGAGGAGGCCTGGGGTACGCCCTGAGCGCCGGCGCGTCGAGGTTGACGATGGCGGCAACCGTAAAGTTGGACATCTTGCCGGCGTACTAAGCGACATCCACCCTCTGTCTAGCTAAATTTGGCAGCATTGTGGCAGGTCTCCGGTCCATTTGCAATTGTATGTCTTCATCAGCCCGCCGGCGGCCGCCTATGTTCGACGCTGTGCGACTCAGATTGGCAGGCGAGCAGCCCGCGTGAGCTATCTGCATGACCGCCAAAATGTCATCCATACTAGCAGCGGACATTTCGGCCACTCTAGACCTGGAGGGTCGGTGAACACGACGTGCACTGGCTAGTTCAGCAGCATTTGGACAACGGAGCAGCCGATCCGCGCCCTCATACCGGCCTTCGATGGGTCTCCGCGGTGTTCACTTCCCCGCGTAGCAGTGATCAACACCTTCGGGATGCCAGATTCTGTAGGATGTCCTCCCAGAATCGTCAAGGTTGACACGGTGGCTGTAGATGAAATGACCGGCGAGGCACGGCGGAGCATGAAGATGCACATGCGTTCTCATACTGAAGCCTGTCTGACATGGTGAGTGAACTTCTACCGCTGCGCTACTCGCTCCACGCTCCCCCGGACAAAATCCGGACCTTGGTCCGGGACGGGTCTCCGGGCCCGGGCGACTCTCACCCGCGCCACACAGCAGGGCCCGCTGTGACAGACGCCGTTAGCAACAGATTAATTCTCTCGGCGAGTACGAGGAGAGCACTCACGGGAGGTGTATCCGGGGTAGTTAGCAGGAAGGTCGTAGATGTTGATGAGGATCCCGGGCTCGTACTGGGCCGCACGTCAGTCGCGCAGCGCCTTCAGCTCCCGCAGTGACACTTACGCCAGTGTACACGCCGGGGATGGACACCAGGGGCCCAGGCGCGCCGTCGCCGCCATTGACCACGTTCAATTGAGCGCAGCCAATATAGAACTGGGCGCCACCGACGCTAGAAGCGACGTGCAGAGCAATCTGGCAGGCGAATGACGTTAATCACTAGCGCAATTGCCCGGAATCTGGGAAAGGCCAAAAGCGGGTACGTGCCTGTTCGCCCCGGACCAAGTATTGGCCGCTCGGGAGGCTCTTAGGTATAGTGAACGTAATCTCGTTCATGCCTATGTGGCGGTCAGGTCAGGAGCCGGGAGCCTCTTTGAAGGATGTCGGAGAACCGTTGCTCACTTTCGGACGGGAACACGAGCGCCCCGTTCTCGAAGACTGGGGGGTCCTCCCAGATCTTGAACCAGGTCTGGCCGGTCCCAGCCTCCGGACTGTTGGCAGCAGGAGACGCGCGGCTCATGTAGGCCGAGAAGTACTGTCAAAAGTGGTCGACGGATATGACACCGCTTAACGCTCATTGCATGCGGTGCCACTGTGGCTGTAGACTTACCCCTGGATGGTAGAAGTCGTTGTCCTACGTCCAGTTTGAGTTTGAGTGAGCAATGACTCTAAACATAGCTAGTGACGGCGTCTTACCGCTGCAAAGAGGATGGTTAGCCCCAGAATATGCAGCCGTGATAATCCCCATACCTTTGAACCCGATCGTGGAGCCTGCCTCTACAGTGGCGATAGATGTCTGCCCCGGAGTCGCGTTCATGTCGAGCTCATAGCAACGGAACTCGGTGGAGTTGACGTCCGTAATCTACGTCAACGTGTGTCTTATTAGAACCCTCGACGCCGCAGCGTATACCAACTGCTCCTTACCGGCGCATTGCTGTAGTGGTTTTGGGTGGTGCGCACGTACACCCAGTCGGCGGCCGTGGTACCATTGGCGATGAGGTCGGGAAGCGTATCTTGAACGGCGGTGGTCAGTAAAATGAAGAAGGAAGCTTGACGTCAAGACTCACAGTGTGCAGCAGCAAGCTGAGCGGCGACCACCGTGAGAGTAGCGAGGAAGGCCTTCATATTTTCGAGGAGGTGTTCGCTGTGTCGGAGACTGAGGATCAGGACCTGATGGTCTCGGTATCAGCTTTCATGTTTATATATGCGCTGCATCAGCACTCGTATGTATGAGCTGCGTGCCGCGACATAGCGAAAACCATGGCGAAGTGCACCAGAGAGCAGTATATCCGAGGAAAGCGGTCAACCGCACAACGACGACGTCGAAAATAACATGTGCGGAAGATCTCGCTGCGGGCGGGAGGCGTTGTGCAATCGACGAAGGGCACTGACACAATCACGGGGCCGTGTCTGCGAAGTATGTTGACATCACCTCAAGCCAACGATGCGACGTATTCTGGTCCCTGACGCAGCATTCCGAGCAATTGTAACTTGCACAGGCCGGACGGCATGCCAGCAAAACGTACTAGAATCCACGAACGAGTTCACCACCCCCATTCAGCAGTCGAATAGCGTCGCCTATATTTGCGGTGCCGACTGGTAGAGGGACCCTGGCGGGCCCGAACTACCGCCGCCGTTTGCTCGACGGTTTGCCCGACCGACACGCTAGAACGATCTATGCATAGCTGGAGCTATTGTTAGTCGGTCTTCATCCGTGCTGATGATATATTTACTTACTGCTAAATTAGAACCAACCGGCGCAGCGGATGAGACATGAATACATATCGTGCACTGGCAGTGCGTCAACACAGGCGCGCTTTCAACTTTGCAGAAATGCCAGCTGGTGACTGGTCGACTTCGAGCAAATTCGCCGCTAGCACTAGCCATATATGAGTAATTTGTCATGAGAAAGTTGAATAAAGCATATAGGCCGCCGGTTCGCAGTACTGGCGAAAGACGGTATGATGATGGTGGTTGAGTGGGAGGAGTAACCACGATTAGGCGCCCGTGGTGGCTGGCTCGAAAAAGACGCTCAGAGGCTCTGCCTTCGTACCACGATGCTACACGCAGGAAGAACGCGATACTTAACCCGTGTTGACACCTCGAGCTCTTGCCACCCGTTTTGAAGTTCAACCACAGCAGCGTGGGTGTCTTCGGCCCCTCATGGAGTTTGGACTCTCGGTATCCGAGCCTTTTCCCAGATCAAGCGCCCATTGGGACGGTCAACTACTGGTCAACTCTTACTATCAGTGTACGGGAAATGCAAATAGCGACATGCAATGCAAATCGCGCATTGTGCCTCGAGTGCTTGTCCGTTCGCATTCTAATTTTGGTGACCACCTGTATATATGCATCGTAAAACGTCTACGAAGTTTCAAACGGATTGACGAAGGATTGCAATGTGGAGTTGAGAAACAATGGTTTTGAGGGGCCAATGTATGCGCTGCTTGGGCGTCTGATGAATTCTGATACCTAGATCCATAGCCAGTTTCTCTACCGATAGAGCTGAAAATTCGTACATGGTCTTCCATGAAGACTCGGAATATAATCGACCAACCCGATTGCTTTCCTGAGTAGTGGTTCCCCACTGGGAGAGATGTTGCATCCCATGTCTACTCGCAGAGTGACAATTTTGAACTCCGCCGTGCACGCGAGCTTGCCTACTCGCAAGCGGTGGCTGAGTGAGGAGG